>NC_041389.1:405927316-405976664 GCF_002162155.2 Triticum dicoccoides | reverse complement strand
TGGATGCCTTTTCGGGCTATCACCAAATCAAGATGGCAATAGAAGACGTGGAGAAGACATCCTTCTTGAGCCCGGGCGGGGTGTGCTGCTACACCTGCATGCCGTTTGGGTTGCACAATGCGGGCTAATGCATATCGCCTTGGGCCGGCAGCTCAGGAGAAACGCCGAGGCCTACATCGACGACATTGTGGTGAAGTCTTGGGAGACGAAGACCCTGATACAGGACCTGGAAGAAACCTTCGCGAGCCTTCGTGAAGTGGACCTGCAGCTCAACCCGTAGAAGTGCGTGTTTGATGTTCCCTCTGGCAAGGTTCTGGGCTTCCTCATGTCCCACAGGGGGATCGAGGCCAACCCAGAGAAGGTCAAGGAAATCGAAGACATGAGTCCACCTCAAACCCTCAGGGAAATGCAGAAGCTCGCCGGACATGTAACTGTGTTAGGGCGCTTCATCTCCAAGCTGGGGGAACGAGCCCTGCCCTTCTTCAAGATGATGAAGAAGAAGGGCTCGTTCAAGTGGACACCAGAGGCCGACAAAGTGTTTCAAGATCTCTAGAAGTACCTGACCAGCCCTCCGGTGATGGTGGCACCACGCCCTCAGGAGCCCCTGGTGCTCTACCTCGCCGCCACACCCTACTCTGCCAGCGCAGCTCTGGTGGTGGTTCGGGAAGAGCGCTAGGCCAAGGACGCATCACGACCAACCGCGGCCCCAATTGCGGCCCCAACCGCGGTAGCACCAGACCAAGACAGCCTCGTGAAGACCACAGACTCAGTAGATGGAGACCCGCCTCAACAGGAAGACACCCCCGGGGCTGAAGGGGCCTCACCAGGCAGCCTGGACCTGGGGGCTTCGACGTCTCAGTGGGCTCCTAACTCTCTGAAGGGCACGGGCTTCGTCGGCACGCCCACCCTCATCAAGCATCATGTGTATTTCGTCAGCACGGTGTTGCGGGATGCAAGGGCACGATACCCCATGCCTCAGAAGCTCTTGCTCGCACTATTGGTGGCCTCATGTAAGTTGCGACATTACTTTCAAGGTCACCCCATCAAGGTTGTCTCGGCCTACCCAGTGGAATGTGTGCTCCAGAGCCCCAATTCCGCTAGGAGGGTCGCCGAATGGAACATTGAGCTGCAAGCATTTTAGTTGGAATTCAGCACGACCAGAGTCATCAAGGGGGCCGCACTTGCAGATTTTGTAGCAGAATGGACAGAAGCGCCAGGGCTTGAAGTAGGTGAAGACCGGTCACTCTCCCTAGGAAGCGAGGCACTGGACGGCTGGGTTATGTACTTTGATGGGGGCATTCTCGTGAGATGGTACGGGGGCCGGCGCGGTGCTTATATCCCCCACTCAAGAAAAGCTCTATTACGCGGTATAGCTCTATTTCTAGCACGGCAAGAAGGTCTCCAACAACATAGCAGAATACGAAGGCCTCATAGCAGGCTTAAAGGTTGCATCAGTACTGGGGGTAAAGCACCTTGTCATCAAGGGTGACTCACAGCTCCTCGTCAACTTCTCCAACAAACTATACGAGCCAAAGGACGAGCACATGGAGGCATATATCACAGAGGTACGCAGGATGGAAAAGCAATTTTGGGGGCTGGAGTTGCAGCACGTGCCCCGCAGCACCAACCAAGAGGCTGATGACATCGCCAGGAGGGCATCCAGGCGGTTTCCTCAGGAGCCCGCTGTATTCGAGAAACGGCTCTTCAAGCCCTCAGCAACACCGTTACTATCAAGAACAGCGCAACCTCGGGAAGAACTCCCTCAACCACTTGCCTCAGGAGCCCCGGCCTGTGGCCCGACCTGGGGAGCACGCTTGCTCCTGGCACCGTAGCCTATGGAGGGATGCTGGACTGCAGAGTTCAAGGATTACCTGGTGCAAGGGACTCTAGCAGAGAAAGAAGAGGACGCGGAACACGTGGCCCGGCAGGCCGCATCCTACTGCATCCAAGACAGAGAGCTCTATCGGAAGCGGCCAAACGTTGTTTCCCTGCGTTGCATCTCCGGGGAACAGGGGAAGGCGTTGCTGGCGGATATTCATGGTGGAGATTGTGGGCACTATTCGTCGTCACGGACCCTCGTTGGCAAGGCATTCCTCAGCGGGTTTTACTGGCCTACAACAGTCAACGACGCAATCGAGCTGGTGAAGGCTTGCGAAGCCTGTCATTTCCACGCTAAGTAGATCCATCAGCCAGCTCAGGGCCTGCAGACCATCCCACTCTCGTGGCCATTTGCGGTCTGGGGGATGGATATCTTGGGCCCGTTCCCTCGGGCTCCAGGGGGCTACCGCTACCTCTATGTCGCCATCGACAAGTTCACCAAATGGGCGGAGGTGGAGGCCGTCCGCACCATCCCGGCTGGTTCTGCAGTCAAATTCATCAAGGGCCTCGTGAGCCGATTCGGGGTCCCTGATCGCATCACCACCGTTAATGGTTAGCAGTTCACCAGCAATCTCTTCAAAACATATTGTGCTAACCTTGGAACGCAGATATGCTACGCTTCGGTGGCACATCCCCGGAGTAACGGCCAGGCTGAACGCGCCAACGTAGAGATCCTGAAAGGCCTCATAACCAGGACCTTCAAGAAGAAGCTAGAGGCCTGCGGCAGGGGCTGGTACGATGAGCTCCAGTCTGTGCTGTGGTCCATCGGCACTACCGCCACCAAGTCGACTAGCGAGACCCCGTTCTTCCTCATCTACGGAGCAGAGGCAGTCCTCCCTCACGAGGTCAGGCATCGCTCCGCGCGGGTCCTAGCATTTGATGAAGCACAGCAGGACGCCATGCGGGGGATGGACCTCATGCTGGGGGAGGAACACCGTCGGGAGGCCGCGCTACGAGCGACAAGATACCAACAGGCGCTGCGGCAGTACCACTGTCACAACATTCGCCCCAGGACTCTTGAGGTAGGTGACCTCGTGCTCAGGCAGGTGCTCTCCAGGGAAGGGCTGCACAAGCTCTCGCCCATGTGGGAGGGCCCATTCAAGGTTGTTCATGTTTCCAGACCTAGCGCCGCACGCTTGGAGACCCAGGAAGGGGTGCCCATTCCAAACGCATGGAACATTCAGCACCTTTGGAGGTTCTACCCTTGAAGTAAGGCCAAGTGCCTGTAAAGAAGGCCCGGTGCCTGTGAAGAAGGGCCTAGTGCCTATAAAGAAGGCCCGATGCCTGTGAAGCTCGCCGCCCCAAGAAAGTCCCGGTGCCTGTGAAGAAGGCCCAGCGCCTGTGAAGCTCGCCGCCTGTGACACTCTCACGTAATAATGAGTTGGGGCTGTACACGCCCCGGAGTCTCCGGAGTGCCGCCCTCGAGCCTCGGGGGCTCCCGCCCACGCCCAATGGCAACACTTAGCTCCGCGCTGGTGAGAAGACGTTGGAGACTAGACTAGGTGCCAGACACGGCTTTTCATTTGCTTTCCGCAGTTGGCTTGTTCTCCCTTGTTTGAACTTTTATTGGAGTTGCTTCCAGTGTTGTTTGCCGTCCCCAGCCCCTGTTCTCTGTCTGTGGCTTTCGCTCGGCATGTTCTCTCTCCCACAAGCCTCGCGAGGGGGCTACGTGGGCACCCTCATGAGCCCTTTCTTGCCTGACTTTGTGAGGCTCCCTCACCCAAGTTCACAGCGGGAGCACCCCTCCCGGTCCATGCCCCACGGGCATCGCGACGCAAAGCACCGGACCTAAGCTGGTCACCCTCACGACAAAGGTTTGCAAATTATTCTCCCGGCTGATCTTTGCAGACCTTAAGACACCCGACGTGGCCTTAGGCAAGTACCTGGCGAGGCGAAAACCGCAGCAAACATCCCCAGCTAAGTTGTTCCTACATGCAAGCACGTAGCCGCAACACCCTAACACATCATGAGAACGATAGAAATAGAATGATAATTGGGGATAATAGTCTTGCACGCCCCCACGGGGCACTGAACTTCTCTCTCTCTCAATGCAGGAAAAATGAGAAAAACAAAATAAGAGCGGCGAGCGCCCCGTGACGGCTCGCGAGGAGGGATCCACATTGTCCTCGCGAGCTCAATCAAATTCTGCCTCGCGCTTCACCAAGGCACGATGACGGGATGACCCGCTATCGCCCTCCAGGCGGGCGCAACGATGTGGTGGCTGGTCGCGGCCACCGCTGGAGGAGCTATCACTGGAGGAGGAGCCGCTGAAGCTTGGTGAGCTGCGGACGCTGCCTGGAGTAGGTTCGCCTTTGCCCTCGCCGCGGCCGTTGCCAAGGACAAGCACCTCGTCGCTGTCATCATCTTCGGGGCAACACCCAACACGGTAGCCATCTTCTCCGAACACCCTCACATAGAGGGTCACGTCGCCATCGAGCTTGAAGTGGAGGATGCACTGCCGGGCCAGGAAACCCTATTGCAACAGCCGTCCGCCTATAGCTAGATCCCGCCAGGGCCATCGGCCGGCAGTTCACCGGCAAAGAAGCGGGGGAGATGGAGCCAGTTGCCGGCTGGATCTGCCGACCACACGACAAACTCCGGCAGCACCTCTACCGAGTGAGAGCGTGGCTGGGGAGGCCGCATAGCCATGGCACCTCTTCCCCCGCATACCGGGTGACCATCATCGCGCGAAGGACCACCACTGCGACCACGAGGAGCCACTGCAGGGGTCGCGGGGTGCTTGCAGGGGCAACCACGACTGCGCTTGGGAGGAGGAGAGTCAGGCCCTTCCTGGTGAGCCTTCCCCTTTTCCGCGGCCGAGAACCTCTTCCCGGGCTCCATGGGACACGACAAGCAACTGGATCAAGCAACTGGAAGCAAGGAGGAATAAGAAATAGGCGGGGGAAGGGAGATGTGCAGCGGGAGGCTTGCGCCCCTCCACATTTATAGCCCAGAGGAGGCCAACCGTCGGCCTCCACGATCGCATGTAATCATGACTTGTTTTGCATGCAGCAGGGACCCGTCAAATCGGGTAGTTGCCGAGGCAACGTGGGGAAGCGAAGACTCCCACGTCCAATCAACTGCCACGCGGTGACCAACGCCGCAGGTTGTTGGGGCCCGCAGCGCTCCGCACTTGCCCTTTGGCTTCGCTGCTAAGCCAAGTCCGGGGGCGCCTTGGGCCCGGGGGGCTACTATCGGTGTTATGGGAACGGGGGTCCCCAGACTTGCCTGCCTGCGGCATGGGGTGTGGATCAAGCAGTGGCCTAGTACGGCCCATCTACACCAACCCAAGTTCAAGACCCTCGCGAGGGGCCAAGCCTCGCGGGGCGGACGATGCAAGGCTTCCTCAGGGGTGGACGATGCAAGGCTTCCTCAGGGGCGGCCTCACCAGGCAGGCTCGCAAGGAGGCAGAGAGATCAAGGAAAGGGGTACCTTGTGAGGTGCTCGTGACGCAAGCCATGACAATCGACCAGGTGGGCGGCAGGCGGGCGCTAGCCGACGTAGTGCCCTCGTTTCCTCTTTGGTGCAAAGGGGCAAGCGCAGGCGCGGAGTACCGAGGCATCAAGCAAAGGTTTCCATATTGTTGCAACGAGACCAAGACCAGCAAGACGGCAGGACGAAGATCACCGAGGAGCCCAAGACGGGGTCATCACCAGTGCCTTTGGCAGCTGAAGACCAACTTTAGTCAGGATAGCTTGTACTAGCTGCCCCCCTTCAAAATGGCCGTTGTTGGATCCCTTCCCGCTCAATATTTGGGAAGAGGACCAGCGCCTCTACATATAGGGATAGACACACAGTAGAAGGGGAGATCTGACCGAGAGCCATCAAAGACTGAATCCACCCAAGTAGAACACCGCGCCAGCTCAAGAACACCCCTCACGAGGCTGTTCTTCCTCTGTACTGTTCTTCATCAGCCCCAGAGGCAATCCACCACACCACACACTAGATTAGGGTATTACACCACCACGGTGGCCCGAACCAGTATAAACCTGGTGTCCCTTGTGTTGTTCATCGTGTAGCTTAGATTCATGGCGAGGTGTTGGGACGTGGATCGGTAGGAAGTAGATCTTCGAGCGCGCCCCAGAGTGCGAACCTTAAGGGTTTTGCTGGAACCCGATATCCGACACTTTGGACCTGGTGGAGCAGTTTGGCACTGATCACATGCTTACATTTCACCTGGACTTTGAACCGGACATTGTGGCTCAGTTCTTTGCTTCGGTCCACTTTCATTCTAATAAGCCAAGGACCATGAACGTGGATGACCAATGGTCAACAGTTGTCTGCTAAGTGGAAGGATTTCATGGATTTGCTTCAGGTTCCTGATGAGGGGCTCGACACGCCTGTTGGAGTTCGCCCTCATGCCAACTCTGAGTCAGCCAACAAGAACAAGCTCCAACCTCTCCTGGTTGTGAAGACGCTTGCTAATAAGAAGAAGGTGTGGGTGCTGAATTCCTTCCTTGACATCATGTATCGAATCTTCCACAACTCCCTCTTCCCGTGCATCGGTGACAAGGACAAGGTGCATGCCTATCTTGTGGATACGATGCTCATTTGTGAGGAAGCGCATCAGGCTCAGAAGCAACCCCTTGATGTCTCACATATCATGTGGTGCGAGCTTCAGTTTGTGGTGTTCAACCGTAAGGTCCCCATCTATGGGCCTTACCTGCTCCATTTGATCACCAAGACTTGGGAGAAGCTCTATCCCAATGATGAGTTCGTGGCCCCCGGCTGGATTTGTCATGAGCCCATCAAGCTCTGTGTCAAGAGCCAATGGGCTAACACCACCACCAGTGCTAAGGTCGAGGCTTCCACGATGGATGTGGCTGAGGATGAGATCGAGGAGGAGGAAGCTGATGAGGACAATTCTGATGGATACACCCCTCCCTCTATTGAGCCCTCTTGGGCTAAGAAGCTGAAGATGAAGATGAAGAAGTTGTTCTGCATGCAGACCAAGGGGCAGTACAGGGCCCATGTTGACTCCAAGAAGAGTCACCAACACGATAAGAAGATATTGAGGACCTTTGGCGAGATTATCACCAGTGGATTATAGGAAGGCATCACTCCGGAGGCTGCCTGGATAGCCAAGTAGGGGTATCAGTGGATGGAGTCAGAGGAGGAGCCTATTCCTGCTGCCGAGTCAGACGAGGAGTCGTTTTCAGCCTGAGCTACCACATGTGTCGTAGGTGTCCTCTCTGCCTTTTTGGTGTCTCGATGCCAAAGGGGGAGAGTGTAGGATTTGCACGTCTTGTGTCGTGTGTTTAGCTTTGTCGCTTTGCCTTCGGTCTGTTGAAGCTCGTTTGCTTTGTTTTGGTTTGTGTTCATAAGACCAAGTTATCTATCATATGGTGTAATACATATGCAGTCTTGTGTATCTTATTGTCTTCGTTACTTAGTAATATCCTTCATCTTGCCTACTTGCTTAGTGTTAGTTATATTGTTGCAAGAGATGTCGTGTCTGTAAGATATAGGGGGAGTGTTTATCCTAGTATGTGTGCCATGCAGTCCAAAGCACATCTCTAGAGTGCACACATCTAGGGGGAGCCCATCTATATTTTATAGATTGTGGGTTTGCCGTCGCCTCATTTTATATCCCTATGTGCAAATCCCGTATTGTCATCAATCCACCAAAAGGGGGAGATTGTAAGGACATATTTATCCCTTAGTAGTTTTGTTCATTGATGATAATGCTTTTGCGGACTAATCGTGTGCTTTGAGCATTTCAGATATATCATGTCTAAACACAAGACGATTTGGTGCCCCTCAAAGACTATTGAAGACGATGTTTCTTTATGTTTCTTTTCGGTTGATTTGAGTCGTAGGAAAGCCATACTATCAGCGTCTTTCCATGTCTATGCAAAATGAAGGACTCCTAATGTTGTTGTACTGAGGCACGCGGTAGTACTGCTCCCCAGAGCGGTACTACTGCTTGCCCTTGTGGTAGTACCGGCATCCTGCGCACTAGTATCGTGAGAGCTCACGGTAGTACCGCTCCGTGGGAACGGTTGTACCATAGGCTTCTGGTCAGGCGCTGTTGCCCGAGCGGTAGTAGGGGTGGATGTAATTTTTTACATCCGCGCATAACACGGTAGTACCGCGCCCTTGGCGCGGTAGTACTGTAAGCCCTAGCCAGGCACAACAACATGAATGGAAGTAGGGGCGGATGTAACTTTTTACATCCGTGCCCTACACGGTAGTACCACGCTGGGCTTGCGGTAGTACCATGTCGGATTTTTGCATAGACCTAAACTCAGCGGAAGTAGTCACGAATGTAATTTTTTATGTCCGTGCCTTCTCTGGCTTGACTATCCCTGCCTTGCAGTAGTACAACAAGGGGGGCGGTAGTACCGCGCTAGCAGTTCTACCGCTCCCTGTCTTTGCACAACAGGTCCAGTCCTGGCCTCTGCCGAGCCAGCGGTAGTACCACGGTCACCCGCGGTAGTACCAGAGGCCCATGCGGTAGTACCGCTGTATGGTGCGGTAGTACCGCTCGTCGCAGGCTGAGTTAGTTGATAACAGTTGGATTTGTTCTTCCACTATAAAAGGGGTGTCTTCTTCTCCGAGTTGACCACCTCTTCCATCCCCAAGCTCCATTGATGCTTTAAGCTCCATTTTTGCCCGATCTCTCTCCCTAGCCAATCAAACTTGTTGATTCTTTAGGGATTGCTTGAGAAGGCCTCGATCTACACTTCCACCAAAAGAAATTTGATTCCCCCCACTAATTCCTTGCGGATCTGGTTACTCTTGGGTGTTTGAGCACCCTACACGGCTGAGGTCACCGCGGAGCCATAGTCATTTGTGGTGAAGCTTCATGGTGTCGTTGGGAGCCTCCAATTAAGTTGTGGAGATTGCCCCAACCTTGTTTGTAAAGGTTCGGTCACCACCTCCAAGGGCAACAATAGTGAAATCACGACATCTCGCATTGTGTGAGGGATTGAGGAGAATACGATGGCCCTAGTGGCGTCTTGGGGAGCATTGTGCCTCCACACCACTCCAACGGAGACCTACTTCCCCTCAAAGGGAAGGAACTTCGGTAACACCTCCTCGTCTCCATCAGTTCCACTCTTGGTTATCTCTTACCTTTACTTGTGCAAGATATATTGTGTTCTATCCTTTGCTTGCTTGTGTTTTTATTGTTGTTGCATCATATAGGTTGCTCACCTAGTTGCATATCTAGACAACCTACTTTGATGCAAAGTTTAATTTGGTAAAGAAAAGCTAAAAATTGTTAGTTGCCTATTCACCCCCCTCTAGTCAACTATATCAATCCTTTCAGCGATTATCAAGTTGCTATTTAACCTTCTTCAAGGACTGTTGTAGTCAAATCTGATTCAACTACAGTAGGAGAAACAGACACCCACCAGCCACCTTTATGCAAAATGAGTTGCATGTCAGTCGGTGGAACCGGTCTCATGTGTGTGGACATGTAAGGTTTGCCCGGGCCACTTCTTCCCACAATGCCGCTGAATCAAAATAAGACATTGGTGGGAAGCAATATGAATCCCACCGCCCACAACTCCTTTGTGTTCTACTCGTGCATATCATCTACGCATAGACCTGACTTTGATACCACTGTTGGGGAACGTTGCATGGAAAATAAAAAAATCGACGCACACGCAAGATCTATCCATGGAGAAGCATAGCTATGAGAGGGGGAGTGCATCTACATACCCTTGTAGATCACTAAGCGGAAGCGTTTATCAACATGGTTGATGTAGTCGTACATGTTCACGCTCTATCCCGATCAAGTACCGAACGTATGACACCTCCGTGTTCAGTACACGTTCATCTCGATGACGTCCTCGCCTTCTCGATGAGTTCTGGCAGCACGACGGTGTGGTGACAAAGGTGGTGAAACTATCCACAGGGCTTTGCCAAGCATAATGGACATGGACAGAGGAGGAACTAGAACTGGAGGGAGAGGGGGCACCGCACACGGCTTGGGGATCATCACTACTAGGGAAAAGCCTAGCAGCAGCGCAGGTTTTGGGCCTATTAGCAGCGTGGGGGCCGGCGCTACTAATAAGGCGCTACGGCTAACGTATAGCAGTAGCGCGGGTGCCACCCGCGCTACTACTACGTCCTTTAGTAGTAGTGTGGGTAAAAACCCGCGCTACTACTACCAGCGCGGTTTTTTTTTGAATTTTTTCGAATTTTTTTTTCGATTTTTTCCCTAATTTTCAAATTTCTGAATTATTTTAACCTCAAATCTCTAATCACCCCTCATCGCTGCTCAATTTAATCTCTAATCACCCCTCATCATTCCAAATCATCTAATTTCCCGGACGGTCACCCATCCTCTCACTATTCCAGCCTAAGCACGCTTAACTTCCGGGTCCTATTCTCCCTCGTTTCCAAGTCTGCACTTGTTGTTTTCCTGACAATAGTAAGATATCAATCCTATTAACCTCAGGAATTTAGCTTGACATTGAAGTCACACATTTCTATTTGAGTTTGAAACTATTGTTCTAAAAAATTTGTAACACTAATATTTCTTCAATAATTAGTTTGACCACAGTTTGACCACAGTTTGACCACAGTTTGGCCATAGTTTGACTAGATTTGACCAAAATTCAAAAAAACTAAAATAATTATTTAGTAACACTAATATTCTAGAATAATTAGTTTGATCATTGTTTGACCACAGTTTGAAATTTTTTCGAGTTTTTCCACTCTAGATCTTAAAAGCCCTGTAACTTTTTTTCTGTTAGGTTTTTGAGGATTTTGAAAATGTTTAACGGGGTTCCCCCAGATAAATTTGGATGTAACTTTTCGAGTAAATGATTTTTCATGTAAAAAACTTTTTCATCCGAGTTAGTATGCAAAAGTTATGCCCATTTTTACAAATTCTCGAGAGATTTTGCAAATAAAATCGAAATTCATATTTGCAAATTTTCCCAACAACTAGACCACATATCACATGGGAAACTTATTTTCTTTTATTTTTTTGACATTTTCATCATTTTCTTTTTATTTTTCTAAAACTGAAAAGGCGATCCACAGGGGGGGGGGTAGAGTTTGAAAATGGGACCTTTAGTAGTAGCGCGGTTTTTTACCCCCTCGCTACTACTATGGCACCGCTTAGTAGTAGCGAGGGCTAAAAACCAACGCTACTGCTATCAAACTTAGTAGTAGCGATGTTTTAAAAACCCGCTCTACTACTATGGCATGTCCCGGGGGGCACGGTAGAGACCGCTTAGTAGTAGCGAGGGTTAAAAACCTGCGCTGCTGCTATCAACTTAGTAGTAGCGATGTTTAAAAACCTGCGCTACTGGTAAGTAGCAGTAGCGAGGGTTTTTAACCCTCGCTACTAGTAACTTTCTGTGTGTAGGCTTTTCCCTAGTAGTGCATGGTGTGTCTTGCCCCTCTCCCTCCTCATATATATATATACATACATATATATATAGGTGGGGGGAGGGGAGGCAACCCTAGGGTTCCCCCAAGTGGGATGGCACTAGCCCTAGGCGCCTCCCCCCTTTCCTTATTTAGGGGTGGAGGAGATGGCAGGGGAGGGGCCGATGGCTGCTCTGCCTTGGCTTCCCCCTTTCCTTCCTAGCACGTGGGATGGGGGGGTGGAGCGCACCTAGCCCTTAGTGGGCTGGTGCGCCTCCCTCCTTTGGCCCATGAGCCCACCAAGTACCGGTGGCCTCCCAAAAACCCTTCCGGCACTTCGGTGCATTCTGAAACCTTTCCCGTGACTAACTATTATCGTCCTATATATCAATCTTTACCTCTGGAGCTCCTCGTCATGTCTGCGATCTCATCCGGGACTCTGAATAACATTCCATGACCAGTTCACATAACTCATATAATATTATATCATCAATGAACGTTAAACGTCCGGACCCTACGGGTTCGAGAATGATGTAGACATGACCGAGAAACTTCTCTGGTCAATAACCAATAGCGGGACGTGGATGCCCATATTGGTTCCTACATATTCTATGCTTATCGGTCGAACCTTTATGACAACATACGTAGTTCCCTTTGTCTGTTGATATGTTACTTGCCCGAGATTTGATCCTCAGTATCTCCATACCTAGTTCAATCTAGTCACCGACAAGTCTCTTTACTCGTTCCGTAATACATCATCTTGCAACTAACTCCTTAGTTACTTTGCTTGCAAGCTTCATGTGACGTGTATTATTGAGAGGGCTCAGTGATACCTCTCAATCATAAGGAGTGACAAATCCCAATCTCAATTCGTGCCAACTCACCAGACACCTTCGAAGATACCTGTAGATGACCTTTATGATCACCTAGTTACGTTGTGACGTTTGATAGCACACAAGGTAATCCTTCGGTGTTCGGGAATTGTATGATCACATGTTCGAAGGAATATGTATTTGACATTAAGAATGCAGTAGCAGTAAACTGAATGATCATATGCTATGCAAACGGATGGGTCTTGGCCATCACATCATTCTCCTAATGATGTGACCCCGTTATCAAGAGAAAACTCATGTCTATGATTAAGAGACCTTAATCATCTTTGATCAACAAGCTAGTCTAGTAGAGGCTCACTAGGGACATGGTATTTGTTTATGTACCCACACATGTATTTCAGTTTCTGGTCAATAAAATTCTAGCATGAATAATAAACCTTTATCATGATTAAGGAAATATAATAATAACCACTTTATTATTGCCTCTAGGGCATATTTCCAACAATGGACATCCATGGTTCCACGATCGGTCATTGAACGAAGGGGTTTCGTTCATGTCTACAAGTTACCGAACCTATGGGGTCACAAGCTTAAAGCAATCATGATCTGCTGAGTGTTAGTCGGATGGGAGTGATACATCTCCGACGTATCAATAATATATGAAATATTCATGTCATGTTTGCAATAATTTTACATGGTTTTGGTGCACTTTTATATGATTTTTGGGACTAACATATTAATCTAGTGCCTAGTGACAGTTGTTGTTTTCTACTTGTTTTTGGGTTTTCCAGAAGAATCCATACCAAACAAAGTCAAAACGCGATGAAACTTTGTGACGATTTTTTAGAACATAAGAGACCCATGAAGCTTCATGGGAGGACCAGAAGACCCACAAGGTGGTGACAACGCAACCCCATGCGCCCTAGGGGTGGGGGTAGGGAGGGGGTTGTTGCCTTGTGGGCCTCTCGTAACTCCTTTTGGCATGAAATAATCTGAAAATTGATACGCCTCCGTCGTATCTACTTTTCCTAATGCTTTTGCTCTTGTTTTGGACTCTAATTTGCATGATTTGAATGAAACTAACCCGGACTGATGATGTTTTCAGCACAACTACCATGGTGTTGTTTTTGTGCAGAAATAAAAGTTCTCGGATCGGAACAAAACTTTTTGGAGATTTATTTCAGAATAAATAAAAAATACTGGGACCAAGAACTACCAGAGAGGGTGCCCTGGGTGAGCAAGATACACCAGGGCGCGGCACAAAGCGCGCCCTGGTGGGTTGTGCCCACCTGGTGGCACCCTGACCCTAATTTCAACATCATAAATACTTATTTTCGGAGAAAAAATAGGGGAGGAAGTTTCACCGCGTTTCACGATAAGGAGACGCCGCAACCTCCTGTTCTTCATCGGGAGGCCATATTTGGAGTCCGTTCAGGGCTCTGGGAGAGGGGAATCTTTGGTCTTTGTCATCACCAACCCACCTTCATCACCAATTCCATGATGCTCCCCACCGGGAGTGAGTAATTCCTTCATAGGCTCGCTGGTCGGCGAGGGGTTGGATGAGATTCATCATGTCATCGAGTTAGATTTGTTAGAGCTTCATCCCTAGTATCCACTATGTTCTGAGATTGATGTTGCTATGACCTTGTGATGTCTTCTAGAAATATGTTGGTATTTCCCCAAAGAGGAAGGGATGATGCAGTATAGCGACGGTAGGTATTTCCCTCAGTGATGAGACCAAGGTTATCGAACTAGTAGGAGAACCTCATCACACCACGTAAATAGCACCTGCACACAAATAACAAATACTCGCAACTCGATGTGTTAAAGGGGTTGTCAATCCCTTTCGGGTGCGGCGCCTCAAGATAGGCAAATAACGTGAGATAAAAGTGGTAGATAGGATAAATAGATCACAGAACAAATAAATTGCAGCAAGGTATTTTTGCATTTTGGGTTTAATAAATCTGAAAATAAATGCAAAGGAAAATAGATCGCAAAGTCAAATATGATGAAAAGAGACTGGGGGTCGTAGGTTTCACTAGTGGCTTCTCTCGAGAAAATAGCAAACGGTGGGAAAAGAATCCAATTGATAGAATTTCAAATAATCATGACGATATCCAGGCAATGATCATTATATAGGTATCACGTCCAAGATTAGTAGATCGACTCTTGCCTGCATCTACTACTATTACTCAACACATCGACCGCTATCCAGCATGCACCAAATGTATTAAGTTCATGGAAAACCGGAGTGTCGGATTACGGGTTCTGGCAGACCCTTAAGGTTCGAACTCTGGGGTGCGCGCGGAGATCACTCCCCCTACGGGCTCGTGTCTTGTCGTCTCACAAAGGATCTAGGCTACACGAAGAACAACACAAGGGACACAAGGTTTATACTAGTTCGGGCCACCATTGTGGTGTAATACCCTACTCTAGTTTGTGGTGTGGTGGATTGACTCAGGGGCTGATGATGAACAATAAAAGGGAAGAACAGCCTCGCGAGGGATGTTCTTGTGTTGATGGTTCTGGCTAAGGTTCGACTAGTTGACCCCCTGCCTTGAGAGTGGCTAGTCCTATTTATAGAGCGAGGCCCTGGTCCTCTTCCCAAATATTGAGCGGGAAGGGCGCCAACAACGGGCCATTTTGAAGGGGAACATCTAGTACGCTTATTCTGACTAAAGTTAGTCCTCGCCTGCCAAAGACTCTGACGATGATGCCAGCTTGGGCTCCACGATGACCTACATGCTGCCGTTCTGCTGGTCTTGGTCTCGTTGCACCAAAATGGTAGCCTTTGCTTGATGCCTTGGCCTGAGCTTGCCCCCTTTGCACCAAAGAGGAAACAAGGATACTGCACAGGCCGGCGCCCGCCTGGCGCCCGCCTGGCTCTGGTTGTCATGGCTTGCGTCATGGGCACCTCGTGAGGTACCCCACCTTGATCTCTCCGCCTCCTCGCGAGACAACCTGACAAGGCTGCGCCTGAGGAAGCTTCTGGTCGTCCGCCCCGCGAGGCTTGGCCCCTCGCGAGGGTCTTGGTCTTGTGTTGACGAAGATGGGCCGTACTGGGCCAGTCCTTGAGCCACGCTGTAGGCCGCAGGCAGGCAAGTCTAGGTACCCCCCGTTCCCAGAACACCGACAGTAGCCCCCGGGCCCAAGGCGCGCTCGGACTTGGCTTAGCTAAGAAGTGAAGGGGCAAGTGCGAAGCGCCACAGGCCCCAACAGCCTGCGGCCTTTGGCGACGCGTGCCGGTTGATTAGGCGTGGGCGTCCCTGCTTCCCCACGACGCCTCGGCAATAGCGTGATTTGACAAGTCCCTGCATGCAAAAATGGGTCATGATTACCTGTGATCATGGAGGCCGACGGTTGGCCTCCTCCGGCTATATGTACGGAACGGTGCGAGCCCTTCCAGTCCGTCCCTTCGTGCTACTCTCTTCCTTCTTATTCCTCGCCCTTGCTCCACCTTACGGCCATGGCGCCAATCCGCCGGTTCTCTGCAGAAGAGAAGGGAAAGGCCCCCCGAGAGGGTCCTGACCCGCTTCCGCCGAAGAAACGGCTAGCCCTCTGCCGCAAAGACAGGGGTGCTTGGCAGGAGGTGTCGAGGCCCTGGTTAGAGCGGCCGCCGCCTGGGTTTCCCCTGCCCTTGTACGCCCGGATCGAGGGTCCTGGAGAAGAAGGCGCCAAGCAACGTCGCCAGAGCCACCGTTGTTGCCGGCGGATTACGGCAGTGCGCGTCGTTCCCCCTGGAGTTCACACAGAGGGCTCCTCTCGCGAGCTTGTGCTTCACGCCACCATGCCTCCTCGATCTTGGATTCGCCTTCCTCCCTCCTTCGCCTTCGAGGTCCCGCCAAGGGGGCCTCTTGAGCTCTGGCTACAGCACGCCGACTGTAGTACCCCTGCGATCGAAGAGGAGGTCGAGGTCGTCGCTCCGGGCAAGGTCTACATCACCCGGGGCTGGGGTGAGATCGCCTGGGTCTGCCGATCGGAGGGGCCCCTCGTGATCCACGTGGATTATGACAACGCCTCCCTGATGATCTTCAAGATCTTCAGCAAGGAAGGACGCCGGCTGGAATGCTACCCCAGAGGCAGCGGATCGAGCTCTAGAGCACCAAGGACCAGGCCTGCCGCCCACCCTTCCAGCAGCTCCTCTAGTGGCAGCGTGTGTATCGGAGGGTCCAGCGACTCTTCCAGACTCTTTCTGACCCCGGCGATGAGCGACGACATCTACGAGCCCCCTTGCTCGTGCCGTGCCCGAAGTGAGGCAGCTGCTTTAGGCCGTCGGCGCCATTGATACAGACGGAGCTGGCGGCGGCACCTGATGGCCCACTGTTGATGATGGCGTCTGCCGTCGTGGTTCCTGAAGTTAGGACTCCTTAGGACTCGCGTCTTTTGTCCCTGCGAGGAACCGAAGTACCACCCCACGGGGGTATGTAAGGCGCTGGCCATGACTTTTTTGAATACAAATCCTTATTATGAATTGGTGTGAGATGCTCATCTCGTCTTAGCTTAGTTCCTCCTTTCGAACCTCGCGAGGACTTGATGCTCTGCGCTGACAGGTCCCGGTCCCCAGGCAAGCTTCAGCCGTCGCTGGTATGCCAGGTCACGATGTCGTGGTCAAGGCCAGGAGGTGAGCGGCCCGAGGTCCAGTTAGAGCCCCTGAGTCACGATGCTCAGGAGGTACCCTTTAGCGCTCAAGCAACCATCGTTCAGTGAGAAAGGAGCGCAACGTTCCCACTACGGGGCTGCATTAGGTGCGAGGTTGGTGTTGCGATAACTAGTAGCTCTGGAGGATGACTTATCTCAAAAGTCTGAAGCCACTCCTTGGCGCGACGCCGGCCCGCGTGTCGGCGACTGAGGAGTTGCCTGGCGAGGTCCTCGCGAGGCTCTTCCCTCTTGCCTTTACTCCCCTTCGTGCTCTACGTCCTCGGGTCCCGGCCCTCGAGCGAGCTCAGCCGTCGCTGGTATGCCAGGTCGAGAGGCCGTGGACAAGGCCAGGAGGTGAGGGCTGGAGAGCCAGTAAGAGCCCGTGAGTCGCGATCCTTAGGCGCCCCCAATTTAACATGCAAGCGGTTCGCACGGACGAGAGGGATGGAGACGCTGTGAAGGCCTCGCCCGATGTTTCTCCTTAAAGAGATCCTGCGAGCTCATCACAAGGAAAACGAGAGTTGCCGTTACAACTGCGAGCCAGCTACTGGTTGCTCTGGAGGGGTGACGAGGGACACTGAGGGCCTGTTGAGGTGGCGCCTTGCAGGGTTGCCGCGGCCAGAGCTCAGCCACTCAGGTTTGTCGATGTTGCAGGGACGGACCCATGTGCAAGCGTCGTGTCATTAGGGAGCAGCTCCATAAGTTGGTGTGTAACACCCACGATGCGGCTATATCTCCCACGTGTCAAAGCACGACTTAGAGGCATAACCGCATGGTGGTTTTGTCGCAAGAAGGGTCATCTTCACACAATCCCATGTAATGAACAAGAATGGGATAAAGAGTTGGCTTACAATCGCCACTTCACACAATGAACATATAATTCATACATCATTCAGAGTACACACATAGTCTGACTACGGACGAAGCCAAAAGAAAAGAAGATAACCCAACTGCTAGATCCCAGATCGTCCCAACTGGGCTCCACTACTGATCAACATGAAACGAAACATAGCAACAACCAAGGTCTTCATTGAGCTCCCATCTGAGCTCGGTTGCATCACCTGCACTGGTATCATCGGCACCTGCAACTGTTGCGATAGTATCTGGTGAGTCACAAGGACTCAGCAATCTCAAAACCCGCGAGATCAAGACTATTTAAGCTTATGGGAAAGGAAGGGCTAAAGTGGTGAGGTTGCAGCAGCGACTAAGCATATATGGTGGCTGACATACGCAAATAAGAGCGAGAAGAGAGCAAACGGAGTGGTTGTGAAGCTAGCAATGATCAAGAAGTGATCCTGAACTCCTACTTACGTCAAAATAACCCAAAACCGTGTTCACTTCCCGGACTCCGCCGAAAAGAGACCATCACGGCTACACACGCGGTTGATGCGTTTTAAATTCGGATCTGGTGTCAAGTTATCTACAACCAGACATTAACAAATTCCCATCTGCCTATAACCGCAGGCACGGCTTTCAAAAGATTATACCCTGCAGGGGTGTCCCTACTTAGCCCATCACAAGCTCTCACGGTCAACGAAGGATATACCTTCTGCCGGGAAGACCCGATTAGACTCGGAATCCCGGTTCACAAGACATTTCGACAATGGTAAAACAAGACCAGCAAAGCCGCCCGATGCGCTGACAAATCCCGATAGGAGCTGCACATATCTCGTTCTCAGGGCAACACTGGATTGTCCAAACTTCCGGTAGGCCAGCCTAGAGTTGCCCCTGGTGGCCACCGGCCGTTGACAGGTTGGACCAACACTCACGACGAGCACTGGCCCCGGGGGGGTAAAATAAAGATGACCCTTGAGTCTGCAGAACCCAAGGGAAAAAGGCTTAGGTAGGCAAATGGTAAAACCAAGGTTGGGCCTTGCTGGAGGAGTTTTATTCCAAGCGAACTGTCAAGGGGGTCCCATAAATCACCCAACCGCGTAAGGAACGCAAAATCCGGGAACATAACACCGGTATGATGGAAACTAGGGCGGCAAGAGTGGAACAAAACACCAGGCATAAGGCCGAGTCTTCCACCCTTTACCAAGTATATAGATGCATTAATTAAATAAGAGATATTGTGATATCCCAATCATAATCCTGTCCACCATGGAGAAATCTTCAACTTCACCTGCAACTAACAACGCTATAAGAGGGTCTGAGCAAAGCGGTAACATAGCCAAGCAACGGTTTGCTAGGAAGGGTGAAAAAGGTTAGAGGCTGACATGGCAATATGGAAGGCATGGTAAACAAGTGTTAGGTAGCGCAGCATAGCGATAGAACGAAGCAACTAGCAAGCAAAGATAGAAGTGATATCGAGGGTAATAGTCATCTTGCCTGAAATCCCGCAAGGAAGAAGAACGAGCCCATGAAGAAGACAAACGAACGTAGTCGAACGAATCCTCACAACTCCGGAACGAAACCGAAGCTAACGAGAGAAGCAAACCAGAAAGAAGCAAACAACATGGTAAACACACAAGCATAATCATGGCATAGTGCACAACCAAATATGATGCATGTCCGGTTTAATGAGGCATGGCATTGCAAGGTAAAGCAAACAACACTACAATTTAAGTGGAGCTCAATATGCAACGAGTTGCATATTGACGGAACACCACATTCAAATATTTAGTTCACTCTCGTTTAAGGTACCAAACAATATTAAATGTTGTTAAACATGGCAAGAGGTGAGGCATAAGCAAACCACCTAATTAGGCAAGTTTAAATGAGGCCGGAAATAACAAACAACAATTCCGGAAAATCCCCACATGTCATTTAGTAGTTTAAAGCAAACACAATTTAAACCATTTTAATTGTTGTTATCATGATGCGGATGACATATGCAAGTTTATGCAATTTTATGAAAACGTTAACAAGAGCATGATACGAGGCATTAGTCGCCATGGCGGAAGGAAAAAGGTGCCACGGCGGTGAAACGGAAATGGTGCCATGGCAACATTCCGGTCTGGGTAACTCATGGAGATACCAGTGCAAAAGGAAGTGAGCGTGAGCGAGTCATGCAAGATGGTGGGGTGATCCCGGTTAACGGGTTCCCACGGGTCGGCGGCATGGCAAACGAGGAGGAACGTGCAAAGACAAACGGGCACGGTGCAAACACGAGCATCTCATACAACACACATTCATTCGTTCACGGGCGGTCGTCATCTCGGGATTATACCTTTGAAGCGTGCGTTACGGGCGGAGCGAGTTCGTCGAGGGAAGTAGTGGTTCACGGGCCGTAGTGGAGGTAGTCGTTCTCGCGATGGTAGTGGAAGTAGACGTTCATGAGTCGTCGTGGGAAGTAGTCGTACACGTTTCGTAGTTGTACATGTCGGTGATAGTAGTTGTTCAGGGTCTTGGCGGGTCGTCATGTAGCCGTACATGTTCGTCGTGGTACACGGTTCGTAGACGTTCGAGTCATCGGTAGAGGAAGTAGTGGTACACGGCCGTAGATGTTCGGCGTCGTCGGTAGAGGTACTTGGTGGACCATGTAGTCGAACTTGGCGCATCCGAAGGGGTACTTGAAGAAATCCACCTCGGATGTAGTCGTACCTGTGTAGTCGGACTTGACAAATAAATGCACACCGGCTGCAGTCACGGTACTTGGTGAATCCCGGAGACGGTACTTGGCGAATTCCACGCTCGGTGGTTGTAGGGCTTGGCGTCAACAGCAACAGGGGCGCGATGCAGGGGCGACGGCCGCGGGACTTGGCGCGATCGAGGAGGCAGGGGCTCGGCGACTCGCGCGATGCAGGGGAGCTTGGCGCGAGGCTTCGGTCGCAGGGAAGGAGCACCACGGCAGCAGAGGAGACCAGCGTGCACGGGCGCTCGTGAAGAGGAGGCAGGGGACTTCGGGCTCCTGGTGGACCTCCTGGTGGTCGCCACCAGCGGAGGAGGCGGCAAGGGTCGTGCGGGCCTCGGGCGGCGAGGAGGCGCCATGGAGGAGGAGAGGAAGGAGGCCGGCTGATGCGGGCGCAGGTGCTCGAGGAGCTCCTCTCCTCGAGCGCTCGAGCGATGAAGACTTGGCGAGGAGGAGGCGTGGGAACACCCAATCCATCCTGGAACGAGGCGGGGCGAGCTGGGCGGAGGCGGAGGCGCGAGGGAGGAGATGGGGATCGGGCGCTGCACGAGGAGGAGGCAGAGGGGACGGGACGAGGCCGCGGTGCTCCTCTCTCTCTCTCTCTCTCTCTCTCTCTCTCTCTCTCTGCGACGGCGCAACGAGGGAGGAGGGGATCGAGCGCTGGGCTCTCCCTGGCGATGTGCTTGCGAGCGAGCGACAGCGCACAGGGGAACGAGGGGAGATCGATGGAGAGGGGATCGGGCTCTCTGGCGGCTAGGGTTAGGAGGGTTAGGTGGGCCTTGGGCCGGCTTAGATGGTCAGGCCTAAGAGGCCTGGCTGGGCTCTCTCTCTCACTAATGAATAATAAAACAGAATAGAGAAAAGAAAGAAAAGAAAGAGAGGTTAGGGGAAAGATTTGCGCATGGGGATAATTTTCCCGGACTCGCAAAAATATGCTCGTTCCAAGAAAAATAGAAAGGCCATGATTGAAAGATTTAAATTCAAACTCATTTGAATTTAATTCAAATGGGTTTGAACTAGGACTTGATAAAAGGAAGGTCCAAAAATGTTCGGAATTTTGGTGGAGCTCCGGAATATGATAAAAGAATACATGGCAAGGTTGGAGACCAACCTTGAAGCAGAAAAGGAACGAAATTATTTTGCAAGTGTGTTTATGGGTGATTCCGAATAAATGGAATAATTTTATTATAGCTTCCTAATAATATTGAGAGGCTTTAATATGTTATAAAGAGAAATCACAAGTGAATTCCCTCGATTTAAATGGATCGAAAAAAATCCATACAATTTATTTAGAAGAGTTTTCAAAATTAATGATATGATGGCATGATGACATGATGCAATGCAAAAATAAAAGAGCAAGCCCAAAAGAAACATGGCAAAACTCGGAATAGCTGGAAGTCTTCTGAAGCATCGGTCTCGGGGCGTCACATGGTGTCAATCGAGCGGGCGATTAAGTCAAGCACGTTAAGCAAGAAGGAGCAAATCTATTTAGATAGATGTAGAAAAAGGCAAATGCCACTGGGTCAGGCCCGAGTGGCTTGGGGATGATGTAGCCTGAGGGGCGCCCCCAACAAGGTAACTTAATGGCATGAACAAAAGGGATACATGTTGTAGGGACGGACCCATGTAGCCTGGGAATGATGGAGCCCTGGGGGCACTCCCAGCTGAAAATGAAACTCGAAAGATGTCACCTGATGATGTTGGAGATGAAAGGATGTTGAAGTAGCTGACGACGCGCGCTGCGGAGACCGTTCCTCACGAGCCCCCAGGCCCAGGAGCCTCGGGGGGCTCCGGAGGAACAGGCGGCTTCTTGAGGACCATCTCCATCTCCGCCAGGACTGCGGAATGCCTGACCTCTTGAGCTTCCAGAATGCTCCTCATAAGACGCTGATGTGCGGCCGCAGCGTTCGGCAGGCCAAAAGGCATGCGGACATAGCTGTGAGGTGGACCCTCACAACGCCCCACCCGCGAAGGCCAGAGGCGCTCTTGAGATGCGGCTCGGTTGAGCCCTGGTACGTCAATGCACACGCACAGCCCACCATCCTCGCCTGGATGGGGAGCTACGGCGGGTAAGCAACGGCTGCCACTCATGACTCTTGACTCCTGCAGCTCCTGAATGATCTCGCTGATGAACTCCTGAGGGTTTGGCCCTCCTTGCCTTGTTCCTTCCCGAGGGAAACGCGCTTTGAAGCACGCCTCCAAGTGGTGCCTGAGCGCCTCCCTCGTGATCTTGGCAAAGTCGATGGCCCTCCAGGAGATAGCCCCTGAGCTTTGCCCGAGGAGGGCGCCGAGCGCGCCTTCCTATGTGACAGAAGGAGGCGCCCCTTGAACGGGCGCGGATCCTGAAGGGCCTGCCTCCCGAGGGTTCGGACCTGGTGATGCCTTCTTCTTCTTAGGGACTGCCTCGGGAAGTCTTCCGCTTTTGTGCTCTGGGTCTTCGATTGCCGCGGCTTGAAAAGCACGTTCAAGGGAGCACACTGCATCCCTCTCCTCGCAAGGCACTGTGATGACTCCACCGCTTCCTGGCATCTTGAGGACATTGTAGCCGCGATGAGTCACCACCATGAACTTCGCCAGGGCTGGGTACCCAAGGATGGCATTGTATGGCAGGCGAATGTGGGCGATGTCGAAGTCAATCAGCTCGGTGCAGTAGTTGTCGTGCTACCCAAAGGTGACAGGAAGGCGAACTTGCCCTATCGGTATGGTGGAACCATCAGTGACAACTGACAAAGGCTTGGTTGGCTAAAGCTGATTGTATGGCACTTGGAGATTGTTGAATGTCTCGACGGACAGGACGTTGAGTCCTGCTACGCCATCGATGAGGGTCCTGGTGACTTGCACATTGCTAATGATCGGGGAGCAAAGCATCGGGAGGACTCCGGCCGTGGCTGCGCATTTGAGGTGATCTGCTGAGCTGAACGGGATAGCGCACGCTGACCACCTGAGAGGGCGCATGGTCTCAAGCCTGGGGAGGACGACATTCACCTCGCGAGCAAACTGCTTGAAGATGCGTTGAGAGGCTGGGGCCTGAGCGCTGCCCAAGATGCAAGCGATTGCGCACGGCTCCTGAAAGCCCCTGCCCCTTCGTCCTGATGATGGTCTTCATTCCTCCTTGGCTGAGGTGGCAGAGGAGGGAGGCCTGCGTTGCCTTGACGGCGATCCTCACAAGGCTGATCCCTCCAGCCTCCCTCGCGAGGCTGGTCCTGCCAGCGGTCCTCGCGAGGTCAGTCACGCCACCCTTGGCGAGGGCCACGGTCTTCCCATCGTCCTCCACCTCTTCCTCCTCCTCGGCCATAGCCCCGGTCATTGCGCTCGGGGCGTCGGCCGGCACGCACATCTCGCACGGCCCTGAGCTCTTGGCATTCGTTGGTGTTGTGGGTGTGGAGGTCATGGTACACGCCGTATCGGCTGCCCTTGGATGACTCAGGCTGGTCCCTGCCTCGCTTGGTGTCTGGCTCTGCTGCAAGCACAGCAGCCCCCTTGAACTTCACGTCCTTGACCTTGGGCTTCTTCTCTTCTGGATCGGCAGCCAGAAGCTCGAGGAGGGAGAGACACCCTTCCTCAGCCCTGGCGCACTTGGTCGCCAAGTGGAACAGCTCCAGGGATGTGCACATGTCTTCATGGATTGCTAGCTCCTCTTTCATCTTGATATCACGCACGCCGTCGGAGAAAGCTGAGGCGATGGCCTCCTCAGTCACCCTGGGGATGTTCAGGCGAGCGTTGTTGAAGCGCTGGATGTACTTTGGTAGGGTCTCTCCTGGCTGTTGCTTGACGCAGCGCAGGTCACTCATGGCCGGGGGCCGGTCGTGAGTGCCCTGGAAGTTGGTGATGAAGCGAGTGCGCATCTCGTCCCAGGAGGAAATCATGCCAGGAGCCATGTTTAGGAGCCAGGTGCGGGCACCGTCCTTGAGCGCCATGGGAAACCAGTTCGCCATGACCTTCTCGTCACCGTTGCGGTTTCGATGCCCAGCTCGTAGAGCTGGAGGAACTCCGCAGGGTCACCCATGTCGTCGTAGCACGGGGGCAGGTCTGGCTTGAACTTGCCCGGCCAAGCTACACTACGCAGCTCGGCGGTGAAGGCACGACAGCCCGCAGTGGCCACTGGGGCCTTTGGTGGCGAAGGACTTGATCTTGGAGGTCTCCACGCGCCGCCGCCAGGAGCAGCGCGGGGTCTTGGCGCGCTGGAGCAGGAGCGCAGTCATGACGCATCGGTGCAGGGAGCACACGGGCAGCTTCTTGAGGACGAGGCATCTCTTGGCAGCTCTTCTCTTGCTGCACGGGTGCTAGACGGAGCGGGTCGCATCTAGGGGCCACGCGCCTTGGGGCCAGGGCACCTTCTTGAGGGGGAGGCGGCTGAGGCGCCTCCGGAGCTGCGTTGCCCGCGCAGGGCAATGGGCGGTGCAGCGAGAGGGATGGTGCAGGGGAGCCCCCTGCGGCGCTGACGAGCTCGGTGATGCGGGCGATCCACTCGTTGTAGAGGTCGTCTTCGGGACGGTAGTGTAGGAGCTCTCGTGCCAGGAGCAACATGGCGTGCGCGTTCGCGGGGGCGCGACGGGCGTGCGATGACGAGCATCCTGGGGTCAGCGACGGTGTGGCGGTGCTGCCTTCTCACCGCACCGAGGGATGCAGGGATGAGGCCTGCTGCTCATTCCCCGCCGGACCGATGGCGGCATTGACGGCAGGCGATGGGGAAAGACGGGGGCATCCGCTGACGGGCGCCGTCTGGGCGACGCGGGTGGCGAGAGCAGCCCGGCGCTCGGCGCGGGCTCGACAAGCGTCAGAAATGGACGCGACGGACGGTGAAACACAAGATGGCGGAAGGCGGATTCAGGCGCACCCCTACCTGGCGCGCCAAATGTCAGATTACGGGTTCCGGCAGACCCTTAAGGTTCGAACTCTGGGGTGCGCACGGAGATCACTCCCCCTACTGGCTCACGTCTCGTCGTCTCGCAAAGGATCTAGGCTACACGAAGAACAACACAAGGGACACAAGGTTTATACTAGTTCGGGCCACCATTGTAGTGTAATACCCTACTCTAGTTTGTGGTGTGGTGGATTGCCTCAAGGGCTGATGATGAACAATACAAGGAAAGAACAGCCTCGCGAGGGATGTTCTTTTGTTGGTGGTTCTGGCTAAGGTTCGACTGGTCGATCCCCTACCTTGAGAGTGGCTAGTCCTATTTATAGAGCGAGGCCCTAGTCCTCTTCCCAAATATTGAGTGGGAAGGGCGCAATTGGCCATTTTGCAGGGGAACATCTAGTACGCTTATCCTAACTAAAGTTGGTCCTTGCCTGCCAAAGACTCTGATGATAATGCCGGCTTGGGCTCCACAATGACCTCCATCCTGCCGTTCTGCTGGTCTTGATCTCGTTGCACCGAAATGGTAGCCTTTGCTTGATACCTTGGCCCGAGCTTGCCCCCTTTGCACCAAAGAGGAAACAAGGACACTGCACAGGCCGGCGCCCGCCTGGCGCCCGCCTGGCTCTGGTCGTCATGGCTTGCATCATGGGCACCTCGTGAGGTACCACGCCTTGATCTCTCTGCCTCCTCGCGAGCCAACCTGACGAGGCTGCGTCTGAGGAAGCTTCCCGTCGTCCGCCCCGCGAGGCTTGGCCCCTCGCGAGGGTCTTGGTCTTGTGTTGACGAAGATGGGCCGTACTGGGCCACTCCTTGAGCCACGCTGCAGGCCGCAGGCAGGCAAGTCTAGGCAAGTCTAAGATCGAACCCATCACAAAGCACTTCTTCCCATTGCAAAGAGAAATAGATCAAGTTGGCCAAACAAAACCCAAATATTGGAGAAGAAATACGAGGCTATAAGCAATCATGCATACAAGAGATCAAAGAAGACTCAAATAACTTTCATGGATAAAAACATAGATCTGATCATAAACTCAAAGTTCCTCAGATCCCAACAAACACACCGCAAAAAAGCTTACATCATATGGATCTCCAAGAGACCATTGTATTGATAATCAAGAGAGAGAGGAAGCCATCTAGATACTAACTACGGACCCGTGGGTCTACAAAGAACTACTCATGCATCATCGGAGAGGCACCAATCGAAGTGGTGAACCCCTCCGTGATGGTGTCTAGATTGGACCTAGTGGTTCTGGACTCTGCAGCGGCAGGAATTGATTGTTGTCAAATCCCCTAGGGTTTTTGGAATATTGGGGTATTTATAGAGCAAAGAGGCGCTTGAAGGGGCACCCAAGGTGGGCAACACCCACCAGGGCACACCTGGGCCTCCCGGTGCGCCCTGGTGGGTGTTGCCCTTCTCGAGGCACCCCCCAGGTGCAGCCTTGGCCCACTGGATGTCTTCTGGCCGAAAAAATCCTCAAAAAGTTTCGCTGCGTTTGGACTCCATTTAATATTGATTTCCTGCGATGTAAAAACATGCAGAAAACAACAACTAGCACTTGGCTCTATTTCAATAGGTTAGTAACAAAAATGATATAAACTGACTATAAAATGATTGTAAAACATCCAAGAATGATAATATAACAGCATGGAACAATAGAAAATTATTGATACGTTGGAGACATGTCAGCATCCCCAAGCTTAATTCTTGGTCGTCCTCGAGTAGGTAAATGATAAAAACAGAATTTTTGATGTGGAATGTTGTCTCATGTTCATCACATTTGTTTTCTTTATAGCATGGACATATGGACTTTTATATGATTCAAAGCAATAGTCTAGTTTTGACATGAAGACTTTAATACTCAAGCATACTAACAGGAAACCATGTCTTTCAAAATATCAACACTAAAGCAAGTTATTCGTAGCCCATTATGTTCAATCATTGACCCATTCATGAAACACACTCGAATATTAGCTACACCCAATGCTCAAATACGATCATAGTGCCCCTTAGTTGGTGCTTTATAAGAGAACATGGAGACTCACATTAAAAATAAAAAATTCATAAGTAAAAGAAAGGCCCTTCATGGAGGGAAGTAGGGATTTGTTGAGGTGCCAGAGCTCAAAGCTTAAATTGAGAGATAAAAATATTTTGGGAGGCAGACTTTTCCCACCAACAAAAGTGACTTAGAGATCTCAACACCTTCCATGCTAGATACATCGTAGGCGGTTCCCAAATAGAAAATAAAGTTTATTCCTTTTTCCACCATTACTTTCACTTTCCATGGCTAACCGTATCCACGGGTGCTCTCCATATCAACACTTTCCAAGAAATTCATTATTTGACTACATAAAGTAAATTCATTTTTCATTTCAGCATTCGGCATCCCTAATACCTTTGTCGTACTCTCGTGCAATGACAAGTGAATAAACATTCATCGTGAGAATAACACATCTAGCATGGAAAATATTGGTCACCCTTCACCGCCTCGCGATCGGTAGAGCACACAAAAGAGAAATTTATCTTGAAAACTAGAGATACACTACTAGGGAAAACCCTAGCAGTAGCGTGTGTTTGAATCCTATCAGTAGCATGGGGTATAGCACTACTAGTAAGGGCAGTAGCGTGGGCTGGACCGCGCTACTGCTACATCGACTTAGTAGTAGCGCTTTCTAAAACAAGCCTTACTGGTAATTAGTAGTAGCGCTTCTCCTAGCACGCGCTACTACTATTATTTCGTATTTCTTTTTTATTTCATGTTGTATTCATACACCTTTATACAAGTTTTCATATCACAGCAATTTAGAGAATGATTTTACATCATAATGAATTATCACATCAGTGGGAGAAAGAACCGTGGACTAGTTTCAAGTGGATGGACATCCACTTGAAACTAATCCAAGGTTCTTTCACCCAATGATATAATAAATATCATCATCATCATCATATCATTAACAACTTATCATCATAATACATTGTTGTCATATAACACCTCCTCATGATCATTGTTTTCATTGAGACATCACATACAAGTTGGTCATTAGAAATAATCACAACTACTCATCATCATCAACTCTCATAAACATATTGTACCTCATAACCTACTACATTTTCTTAGGACCTACTATATTATCGTGGGTAAAATAGCATAAAACAAGATAGCCCCTGACTCTCCATTATGGAGAATGGAGATTATCCTGTCTCCAATTCTTGCCTTTCGCGCAATGTTGCTTCCAAGAACCTCCTTATGAATGTCCATACATTTCTTCCATTCTTTGATTATCATGTGTTCACCGTTTTTAGAAACCCGGTATGCATATGTGTGATTCGTAGGACGACCTGGCTGTATGTTCAAAACATCCAGGAAACCATTTTGATACATCAAATGAGGCACACAATCCATCGGGATTTTCTGTTGAAAAACATACGCTAGTAGAAAAAGGACCTATTGTCTCGGTTCATAAGGGCCAGTTGTCCCGATTTTTGAACCGGGACTAAAGTGTCGGTACTAATGCCATAGACCTTTAGTCCCGGTTCTTACATAAACCACGACAGATGGGCCTCCACGTGGCCGGTGCGGTGAGCCCAGGCAGGAGGCCCTTTGGTCCCGGTTGGTGGCACCAACCGGGACCAATAGGCATCCACGCGTCAGGATTTCAGGTGCTGGGTTTTTTGTTTTTTTTTGAAGGGGGGTTAGGGGGTTTTATGGGGTTAATTTAGGTGTTTCATATATTGTGTTAGCTAGGTATTTAATAGAGAGAAGTGTACTCTCTTATCTCCGCGCTTGGTCGATGCTGCGTACTATACGTATAGAGAGGACTAGACACGCTAGCTAGTAAGCAAATGAAGGAAACAGAAGATCTTCATGAACATATGCATACAGAGAGAAGTGATATCGACCACCTCTCCTTCTCTGAGATATTGGTCGAACAACAAGTTCTCGTATATCTATCCGACGCTATGTACTGGATACATATATACAATATAAGTATCTCTTACAATATAATCTCCTAATTAAAAATGAGTTGATTAGGGTCCACATGGTATTCTCCATCTTTAGCGATCACGTGGTCAAGAAAGAATGCCGCCAATTCCTCTTGAATTCCTCGCATACGATCTGGTGGTAGGAGTTCATCCCGCATCTGAAACATCTAATTTGAAGAAGGGGGTCAATACATATGTATGAGTAAATGAAACTAAACAAAAATGATGCTAATAAATAAAAATTGTGAATATTATTATTTACGCATTTCATATTGTTTGTCAGAGTAGCCCTGCTCAGAGTTCGTGTGGCGGATGGACTCGCAAATGTAGTATCCACAGTAATCATTCCCTTGTTCCTGCCACAACCACTTTACAAGAAATAGAGGTCGATCAAACTGATAATTAGCAAGCATGCTAAATGGTATTGATGAAACTAGTGCTTGAGTCATTAGGAGATGTGTGGAACATGCTACTATAGTACTTACTTTCGGGTGTCTAAATTGCAGCTTCTTTGGCAGTCCCGGAGTTTTTGTGGTGAATTTTTTCCAAACCCTGCCAGACAAAGAAAATAATTACTTGATATCAGGAAATGAACAAAGTTGCCGATATGGTGCGATAATGATCGATTTAACTTACTTCTCTAGAATTTCAGTCATGCCCACATACTCCTTGGGATCTTTTCGTCTCGAGTCTAAGACGGTTACTAGTCCCTGCTCAAGCTTAATCTCTAGGAGAATATAGTGGAACCTGCGCACACATGCATAACTCATCAATTACATTAACCTCGACTAATAAGGGAAACTGGATATGCACAAGACAGTAACACTCACTTGAATTCGTAAGGGAAGAGTATTATAGCTTTGTTTTGATTTAATACAAACGATAGTAGCAGCTTGGCCTCAGTTTCTCTGGCCTGAAATTCAACCATATATCAATCTATGAGATTTGTGTTAATGAACACAATATCACCGATTTGTCTTTTCTTCAATCCAGTGATCTTCAATCTGCATAATATATATAGTGAGGATAATTAAAAATACAAAAGATATATAGAGACTCAATGATAGAAGTTGTACTACTTACAGGCAGTAGCAAGTGATCATTAATTTATCGAGGGCCTTTAGATTGAAAAACGCAAAGAACTCCTCAAATGGAACATTCAACAGTTCAATTCCAACGAGGTCATGCTCCTCTCTAACTCTCAACATCAAAATATTCCTCCCCTCAGACTCTCTGCAGGTTTTCATGTACCAATCATGGAATGTTCGCATCATCGTTATTAGAGATCTTTCATCTTTGACGAGAGGCTTCCCGTACACGTATTTGTGTTCGTCCACCTCCAAGAAATCATAATGTACATCGTTGGGCCACTACTAGGAAAAGGCATGCTAGTGGCGCACCAGTTTTGCCTACTAATGGTGCACTATTGGTGCGCCACTAGCATAACGCCATTAGAATTAAATTCTAATGGCGCACCACTGGTGCACCATTAGTATCTGGTGTTCTAATGGCGCACCACGTAGTGCGCCATTAGTATAGCCCACAGTGCGCCATTAGAATGCCTCCCAGGGGGCCATATGTACCCATGTGCTTTGGCTTACTAATGGCGCACCAGTGGGTGATGCGCCATTAGTGTGATTATCACAGTGCGCCATTAGTGTCTTGTGTGGTGCGCCACTAGTATGAATATTAGGGATTTTTTTTTCGTTTCTCATATTTTCACAGGTTACAAAATATATTATTGAACAGAATTTAGACAACACCACACAGCAACAGCAGATTCATCGAATACAATAGAAGATTAGTCTCCGAATACAATTCATCATATTAGTCTCCGAATTCAAAAGACCGAACAAAGATAGAACATTACAAGTCTCGAGACCGCGAGTAGCGAGTTTGTCTTCACAATAGAAGACGATATTGATCATCTAAACTACCATCACATAGAAGAGAGCTGCGGTTATCACGATGAGCATCATCGTGATGAAACTGGTCTTCACCCGGTTCCTCCAACGCTCCCTCCTCTCTCCCGCTAGATAGCGGGCGTATCTAGATTCCGCCTCCGCCCTAGTGGTGTACCCTTTGTAACTGTTACCCCTAAAACAGTGAACCTGTCTCCAACACTCCTCCCAGTCGTCGTAGACTCCGGGAACCTTACCCTTGTACACGACATACGACGGCATCTCTATGCACAAGCCAAACAACAGACAATACATAAGCAATATATGAGTATGCAACAAAAGGATCGGAAGAGAAAAACAAGACATTAATAGCACGATTCATGGTCCTACTAATAAATAGCATCGATTACATCTAAGTTGAACGACTGTCCAAACCAAAGAGACATACAAGTTCATTAAATTTTAATTACAACATGAGCTAATCGATGTTTGAGAACTACAAATAGCATCACTACTTTCGACTCGACTCATGGGACCAGAGCGTGGATGAAGCCGCCGTCTTTTGTGATGGTCATGAAGTCGTGGGCGTTGTCAACCTGCATTTGAAGTGTTGTGTCTATCTCACTGTTGGACGGTTGCTCTCTGAGGTAGAACGGCCCCGAGGTACGAAGGACATCTTGATGGATGATTTCTGCAAACTCCGACTAGATGCGAAAGAATTCTTGTCGGAGGTCCGCGTCCTGGATTGCCACCAAGCTTGCGGCCCAATCTTTGACATTATTTGGTAGCAGAAGGTGATTATGGTCCCGTACGATTGCCCTCATGTGATGGAGGGCATAGTAGGCATCCTTCTGACCGCCAGGCGGCTGCTTGACGCAGGAGAACGTCGTATTGTGGGTGAACATGTGCCTGCCGTACCTACGAACTGGCCAGGCGGCGGCTGCTTGACGACGGCTTACTGAGCTTATCCTTGTTTTTCATTACGTTCAATGCCCTATTTAGAGTGCTGTCCCAAGCAGGGGTGCTCTGAGACGACCCCGCGCTACTGCTTTCAGTCTCCTTCGCCAGAATAAGCTCAAGCGCCCTAGTCTTCGGATCCGTGGTAAGCTCCTTTGTTATCGGGTCCTCCTTGTACCGGGCCCTGACAAAGTTCCTGGTCTGCTTGTGATTGCTGTATTTCTCGAAGTGGGGCGGTAGGCCTTGCTCGACACGCTCTATATAGGCTCCGCCACTCTGTTACCGCCGGGACCGAGTTTGTGTTCCCCTAAGTTCAACTCCCGCATTTCTTTCCCCCACTGACTTGATTCGCAGGTTGCACTGCTCTCGCACTTGATCTTGAACTCCTTGTAGTCATCTTCGCTGATCGAAGGATTTTTCGCCTTGATCTTCTCATAACTATCACCTTTCTCAATCATTCTCTTCACCACGTTTCTCCAAGTATACAGGGCCGTGCTCATCCTCGTGAGGGCGACACTGTTCACTTTATTCCCTGAGAGGCGTGTGTTTTCAAATTCAGCGAGGAACTTGTATCGTTCGTGCAGCTTCATGAAGAGGAGGTTGCGCAAATTCCCTCGGTCCTTATGCCTAAGGTTCTCGGTGTTGATCGAGATGGTGCTCCGGAGAATGCACCCGAGCTAAAGCGAGTACCCCTTGACTATATGTTTGGGCTCCGTTGGATGCCCGTTGGAGTCCACTTGAGTAAATTCCTCCTTGACGGTGCGGAGCGCGTTCGGGCGCCGGTCCTTCCGTTTCTTCTTCGGTTGGCTGCCATCTGTGCGTGCGCCGCCATCATCAGTGGTGGCATCCTCGGCGGCACCATCAGTGGTGGCATCCTCGGTGACACCATCAGTGGTGTCATCCCCGACGCCACTAGAGGTTGTGTAGTCAGGATCGGTGTCTTCCGCGGTGTCCTCATAGCGGTGAGGTTGTTTCTCCATCTCCTGGGCCAACTCCTAGAATTGCTTGCCTCCTGAACCGCCGGCCTCATCGTTGTTGGCCATGTTTCGCTCTAAATAGGAAAAAAGTTTGGTCAAAAAGTTGGTTATTGTCAAGGAACAAGATCATGGTCTCATCATTTAGGGTTTGTCGACATCGAGGCATCCTAAAATCTAAGCTTTTATCATTTAGGGTTTGTCAACGCCGAGGAACCCTAAAAGCCTAAGCGTACATCATTTAGGTTCTCATCGACACCGAGGCACCCTATAGAAGCCAAGGTTTCATCATTTAGGGTTTGTCGACGCCGAGGCACCCTAAATGCTAAGTTAAGTTTTCATCATTTAGGGTTTATTGATGCTGAGGCACCCTAGGTTGGGCCTAATCACTTGGCACTAATCACTTGGCTCTATTGCCACCTATGCAGCAAGAATGGTGGGGCAGTTGATCCTACTTAACTAAGTACTAAGATACCCCGGCCCATGCATTAGTCGCAAGTACCCCATATGTCCTATTTTTAGCAAAGTCATGCTAAAATTCATGGAAAATTTCAGCATGACCTTTGCTGAAAATAGGACATATGGAGTACCCGAATTTGCCGAAACGGAAGTTAATCGACATTCCGGCAAACTCAAGGGCCTCTCGGGGTACCTGCAAAATCATTATCCCAAGTATAACATCATCACAAGTACAGCAGCAGCAGCAGTGAAGTCACCAATGGGTCATTTCAGAAGATCACAAGTAGCATCATCACAAGTACAACATCATCACAAGTACAGCAGCAGCAGTGAATACAGGCATAACAGCAGCAACAGCAGGTTTATTCTTCTTATTCATAAACACTAATTGTCTAGTTGAGCAATACAACGACAGTGTGAACAAATAAAAACACAAACTAGAAATTATACTGTCATGCTTATAGTGGCAGTGACAGTGTTTTTAGGAAACACTATCAAGTTTCAGCTGGTATCACAGGCAAATATTGCGACACTTTTACCTGCAAAACAGTGTATTGCGACACTAGTATGCTTAGTTGAGCAATACAGCTACAAATAAAAACACAAATAAATGAGATGCACATCTTAGGAAAGTAACAAGCAACCTCGCTTCGTAATGGCATTTCTGAACCTCCTAGGTTTCTGCCATTTTATTTTTCCCACCATATATGTTTTTTGATTCATGTCATGGTACTTGCTGTCAAACCAAGTATTTTCTTTCTACATAAGCTGGGAAGTTTCCTTCTTACTGTCTTACTATCTTACTATCTCACTACAAAAAACTAGTATGCTTAGTTGAGACTAGTATGCCTAGTTGCATTATGACAGGCAAAAACTATAAATATTTGTGTTTTTAGTTGAGCAATACAGCGACAGTGTGACAGGTAAGTTTCAGCTGGCAAAGTGTCATGATTCAGACAATAGAGCAGCTAAGCATAGCAAGTGGCTAGTTTAGTCAGTATACTAGTACTCTTTAGAAAGCATGAGACATATATTACCTGGAGGAGACTTCGTCGGAGAGTTGCCTGTGAATTGAAAATACGACGAGATCAGCAAAGGACAGTAAGATATATACTGAAATTACCATAACAAAATGCCAGCTACTGCCATGGTCAAAGAATAGATTATGATAGCTGGACAAGTACAGGTCAAACTAGATAATTTTCAGAACCGGTTTAACCGCCGCAGGATAAAACAATGCATCCAAGTCTGGGCTTATACTAATATCCTCATAGCATAATTTGACATCAAGCAAATATTATAAGAACAGTGAAAATGTATGTTCACTTCAAATGAATATGGACCAAGTGTTCTCATTAACTACTTAAAGAATTAGTTTCATATTGTTGCATGAGAATTGTAGAGAGAAAAGATACATGGTTCTACTTCTGGGATTGGTTACATCTCTCACTGTTCACATTCTTGTCAAAGGACTTTAACCATTAATTATCAGAAGAACTAATGCACATTTAAACACCCTGAATCCGGAAGAAGTAATACAACACTACATAGTACCTCTGTAGTTTCCATGCCAAACTTTGGGTGATATCAAACCATTAGAAAGCGTGATCATGAGAACAACATCAATTTGAAAAATACTATAACCCCTCCTGGTAACAAATATCCATCTACTCATTTGTAGATACCTAGGAGTAACAAGACTGCACTTGCCAATAATGTTTTATTTATGCTTCCCAAGGACCAACTCCTAAACTGAACACAAAAAACTGTGTGCACATCTGCAAGTTGTAGAAGGAAAAGGTGCAACACTAAAAAAAACTATCAAACTAACAGATCCATTAATCAATTATGGACTTCTTACATGTTATATCTATCATGGGCAATTTCAGAGTTTTGGGTAGATTTCGCAACCTGGCAACCAAAGAAAGAGACGATCCCTTCTTTCTACTTCGTTATTGGCCAGAAAGAATAGTAATTAATGTTTCATATTGTTGCATGAATCCAAACTCACTGGGAAATTCACTAATTGAGCCTAGCTACTTAAAGAAAGAATCTCTAGGTGGATGCTTAGTTGAGACTAGTATCCTCTAATATGCATCTAAATATCATCTTGGTTGCACTGCAGCAAGCTCGGAGATTTGAACATTTGGAAAACCCTAGCTACTTAATTCTCCAACCCCCTTTCCTTGTCCAAATTTCTCCAACCCCCAACCCTAGAACACATCAGAAGGAAATCAAGAGGGGGAAGAGGGGGAAGCGGCTCGGGTGCTCACTGGGGAGGTCGAGGGCGACTCGGGGCAGCTGGAGCTAGTAGAGGCGGCGCAAATTCAGCGTCGAGCGGTGGCAGTCCTCCTGGGAAGGCCGCGCAGTCGAGGGTGTCGAGCGGTGGCGGTCCTCCTGGGCGTATGCAACACAACCAGTTAACATCACTTAACTAACCACAGTAGCAGATGAACATCTTCAGTAGTAGGAAACTCTAGAATTGGGGAATTCCCAATTTACACAACATAACACCACATGTACCAGAACATCAACTGCATAGAGCAAACACACAGAGGCCAACAACAGCATGAGATGCATAACACCAAGACCAAGAATAAATGGCCAGTTCATAATAATATACTAACTCTTCAGTTACTATCACAGTTAATATCTAGAAGGAATATATTGGCTAAATTATCATAATAATATATGATAGTTTTGCAACTTGCTTTTCATTGTTTGGTCAAAATACTGATGTATATATTGCATGACACATCTATGCTGCAACATTTCAGGTCTGCTAAATATATTGGCAAACAATGTTTTGTTCAGTTTCAACTTTTAAGTTCAAGCTTCAGACATGGACAACACAGAAACTTTACTTCTATCCCTAGGCAAATATGAAATAGGTCTTCTTAGAATACCTAAGGTATATTACTTCTAAAAGTCTAGAAGTATCATACAATGAGACACAAACCAAAGTTCCAAAAAACAGTGTAGACACACACCAAAATTGATGGGAGAGTCTTTATTGAAGTATGCAGTAGCTTGCTATCGCCAAATCAGACACAACAAGAATGTTCAAAGGTTACAACTAACCCTAGCCACAATTCCAGCTTTTGCTTAAGTAAATCACCATGCAATCACCATGGACGGAGGAGAAGGGAAACAAATGGACAGAAGTAAGTGAGGAGATACGCTAGATAAGATAATACCTGGCGGCGATGGGGCGTTGAAGACCTGGCGGCGAGGTTCCTCCTCTCAGTGGTGGCAGGGCTCCTCCCCTCAGTGGCGGTGGTGGCCTCTTGTAACACCCCAAAAATTTAACCAGGTTTTTGTTATTTAAAATTTTGCCAAGAGTTTAAAATTTTGCCTGCAAGAATAATTCGGTTGATTTCAAAACCTTTCTTTTACTTTTAAGAATTTATTTTTTTCCCAAGTTGATCCTCCCAAACATATTGAACTTCTATGCCATCCCACTAAAACAATTTCCTAATCAGTAGGTTTAATTATTAAATTATTCCACCCTGAGCTTTAAACATTAAAATGACTTGTTTTAAGTTTGGAGCTCTTTTTGTACTCCAACCATTTGTTAAATTTAACTAAAAATTCCACCAAAATTTGGATATGTCATGTGATGCCTCCAAATCACTTTTATGTAATAATATAGTTCATTCATTGCATATTTTGTGTGCTACAAATGTTTTTCTTCTCTGGTCCAGTGGACAATTTTGCATTGCAACCCTTTTAAATATTTGCTTCTAGCTTCCACCAAAATTATGGGATGTTAGTAGGAGCATATGATTCCATTATATGCAAAAATCCAGGGATGTTCTTTGAAATTTTGGAGTGAACCAACCTCATCTTCGTTCTGGTCCATCATGATGGTTTGTACAACAACCATATTATTGCTTGCTCTTTGGCCCTTGATTCTTTATCCTACTTGTAGTACTCCATGTTAAACCCCTAAGTCCAGGAGCTTACAACCATTGGCATATTTTTGGTTCATGAAATAATGCCATTCACATCCTGTCCAGATTTGAAGTTTTTCAAAACTTGCACTAGCAAGTTTCTCCTTTTTGCAAACTAACCTCACCACCCTCTTGTGCATCCAAGAGGACACTGATCTGGAAGATTTGGCTCCTCAAAGAATAGCCTAAGTGCCTGTGGCATTTTGTCAAACACGTGGAGTGCATGATCAGTTTTGACATGTATTGTTGTTGGCATTGTGAACTTGGTCTCCTGACCAAACCACCATGTCCCTTGTTACCCTTACTAAACCTAGACTAGCCCTGGTTCTTTCCAGCCTCAACCATGACCTCTAGGCCACCCTGGCATTTCGTCGAGCACATCCCGGGCGTGCTCTGGACGCGCCCAGAGCGCGCGTATTGCACGAGTGGCGCCCGAGCCGCCGCGTCACTCACCCCAGCCCGTGACCGACCGCAGCCGGCATGCCGTGTCCCCTAGCACACAGCATGGTCCCCACTCACCGCAACGCGCCGAGCAGAGCCTCGCCGCATCCCCGGCAAGCCAAGGGCTAGCCGCCATGGCCGCCCGACAGCCCTGACTCAGGCCAGTGCCTCCCAAGCCATCCCGGCTCACCACCTGCCCTTGTGAGCAGTATGTGCTCATCCGCAAGCGTGTTCCCTAGCTCCCGTCGTCGCCACGACCCCCCTGCTGCTACAGAACGTCGGTTCGCCGTTGTTCTTATCACCAGCCGCCTCGGACCACCCTAACCACACTATATAAGGAGACCCAAGCTGAAGCCCGCTCGGAGGCAACTTCACACCGTCTCGCTAGTGCCCCCTAGCTGCCAATTGGAGGGGAGCAGGCCATCTTCAACCTCTCCGGCGACTCCAGCCGCCGCCACAAACCAGGCCATTCCGGCGCAACGAAGGCATCCCCCTCTCCACTCTCTCCACCAGGAACTTTCCCTTCCTCCCGTGATCACATCCCCCTACTCCATTTCGGTCGGGAACCACTGCGGCCCCAAAACCACTTCACCCCGAAGCTTTCCTCCGCCGCGAAGCTCACCGCCGGCAGCCCACGCCGTCCCCGCCGACCCAGCGACTACCAGTAGGATCACCCTCGACCCGCGGATCCATCCCCGCCCTCGGCTTCCCTCAAGGACCCGCCGTTCGCCGGCGACGGTCGCCGGAGTTCCGCTTCCGCTCGGGACAGAGGGAGAAGAAGGAAGGCAGACTAGTCAAACATGACTAGTGGGCCCCCTGGACCCACTGTCAATGGCCCCTGCGCGGTCCATGCTGATAAGTGGAGGCGTAAACCCTCAAGTACGCCTCCTCTGCCAGAAAGCGTAATCTCGTTTGAAACGTTTTCTTTTTCTGTTTTTATTAAAAACAGATTTTGACCAAATCTTGATTGGCTATAACTTTTTAAATATAACTCCAAATAAATTGATTCTTTTTCCTACATCTCTCAAATTCTGTCTAGTTTATTTTAAGATTTATTTGGAATTTTTTTCAAACAACTTTTTGTGTTGTTTCTATTTTGTGTGTTAATTCATTTATATTTTCAAAAATAGGATTTTTGAAGAGAGGAGAAGTATTTCAAGAGTTTGAAATACACCCTGCCTTCCCATGACCTGAAGGCAAGCATTCTGAACTCCGGCATAAATATTTTTGTGTGTTTGATGACACGTTCAAAACATCACCTCACTTAGAAGAAACTTGTTATTTCATGTGATATGATCATATGCATGGGTGCATGTTATTGATTTCCATGCTGTTTGAAATGAACACGCTTGTGATGATAATCATCCTCATGCGCCTTGCATGCATACCGGCAGGAACCCGGGAAAAACCTCTGCCTTGGGTAGGCATGAGTTTGTCGCCGGTCTCCGTCGGGACGGATATGTCCGGTATGGCGTGGTAGGGTAAAATGAGCGGTGATCTTGTTGGTTGAAATGTTATTGTTATACATGACATGCAGAGAAGATTATAGACCTCCTGAGTCGACTGTAGATCGAGTCTTGTTCCAGTAACCCCCATACTTGTTCCATACTACCACTCGTCTCTACAGCAAGTAGAGTACGGTTCAGTAATTTGTCAACCCCTTTCTAGCACACACCGTACAGAGGGGCCGGGATGAGGGTACCACGGCCATGGATTAAAGGCAGTCATCCGGTCAGGGGGCATGGGTGTTTTCGGTTGTAGCCGAGGGGGTAGCTTCCCCAGTTTTGCGCGCGGTATAAATTTTGTGATCCCATGCTAATCGAGGTTGTAGCCTCCCCACTTAGAGTTTGCTTGACAGGTGTCGTGGGTGATTCCAGACATGTGTGAGTTAAGCTGGTGTGTGCAAGTCAGGTGCGTTTTCATTTAAAAGACCGTAGACGGAATTAGTCCCGATAGACTAATGGAATCCGTTACACGTGGGTAAAGAGTACACCCTCTGCAGAGATTAAATCTATTCGAATAGCCGTGTCCATGGTTAAGGATTACAATCTGGGATGGGTCAATTGTCGGTCTTAGTGTCGGTCTTCGGAGGTGAAACTGTTAAACCAGAACGAGAATTACTACTTGTGACTTGTGAATATTATGATTATTATTATTGTTGACTAACCCGTGATATTACTGTTATCATCGAGTATCTCTGGGATGGTTCTACCTCCGGGATATTCACTATGATTGATTCTTTTTAAAGCCCTTTATGTGGTGTCGCTCAGACGCCCGACTGTGGCATTTCTTTTAAAAGCCCTGTATGTGGTGTCGCTCAGACGGCCGACTGTGGCATTTCTTTTAAAAGCCCTGTATGTGGTGTCGCTCAGACGCCCGACTGTGGCATTTCTTTTAAAGCCCTGTATGTGGTGTCGCTTAGACGCTCGACTGTGGCATTTCTTTTAAAGCCCTGTATGTGGTGTCGCTTAGACGCCCAACGGTGGCATTTCTTTTAAAGCCCTTTATGTGGCGTCGCTTCAGACGCCCGATCGGTGCCTTTTATTATTAATATGTTATTGTATTCCCATAAATAACCTGCTTACATGCATCAGAGATTTATTTACCTTTTGTGACTGATGTCATGAGCATAAAAATAATTTTTAGCACATCATTATTATATTATTCCTATGCTCATAGTGTTTGCAAGTACCTTCAAAGTACTCACTGGCTTGTCCCTGGCTATTGTCTTGGCCAGATTTCTTGCGCGGAAAGGAGCGACCGTGTTGACAGCCCCGGAACCTAAGCAAAGGTGATAGCAACCTCGCGAAGATAGGAGTTAACCTGGTCAGCTGTTCCCGTGGGAAATGGAGTCCCATAGACACTGATGATTTACAGGCCGCTTCCGCCATCAACCACTAGAAACCATTTGTTGTACTCACAGGCCAGAATGGTCTTGTACAACATATTTTGTATTTGCTTGGAATTTCTGTATCAAGTTGGAGCCTCATCAGCTAACAGTAATCCTGGGGCTGATGAGCACGACGGTCTCTTTCTGGGAATTGATACCCGGAAAATCCGGTCATGACACCTCTTCCCCTCGGTGGCGGCGGCGGGGCTCCTCCTCTCCTTGTGGAGGCAGGTCGTTGATCCGGCGGCGGCCCTGGAACCCTACCGCTGGCCCAGCTCGTCGGAGCGGGTGCAGCGGTCGTCGGAGCGGGGGAGGCGGCGGGGGTGCGAGTGCGCGGGGGCGGTGAGGGAGGCGGCGAGGGAGGCGGCGCTCGTCTCGGCGACAGCGAGGGAGGCGGCGAGGGAGGCGGCGCTCGGCTCAGCGACGGCGAGGGCGGCGGCGTACGGTTGGGGTCGTGGGGGATCTAGCAAGGGAGGGAGGGAGGCCATAGTGCAAGGGGAATAGGTGGACTGGGGGGAGGGTTCTAATGGCGCACCTCCCCCTAGTGCGCCATAAGTACGACAATTCTAATGGCGCACCTCCCCCTGGTGCGCCTTTAGAATTTCGTTTTAATTACTAGCCCGACTGGTCAGGTTATATTCCACCTAACCCTATCTCCATGAGAATAGGCCCACTAGCTCGACTGGTCAGCACGCAGCACACACACTAGGAGGTCCTGGGTTCGATCCCAAGCTCCCCAATTTTTGTTTTTATGCATTTAAAATGTTGTTTGATATTTAGTTGTGTTTAAATATGTTCAAACTTGTTTAAATCATAACAGTAATATTTTTTTATAAAAACAGTAATAATTTTTTTAAAAATATCATCAAATTTGTTATTTGAAAATATTTATGAATATGAAAAAATATCATCAAATTTATTATTTGAAATATCATCAAATTTGTTACTTGAAAATATAATCAAATTTGTTTTTTTTTGCAATTTTAGTTGCATTCATTTGTGACGGTGGAGCGGGGCGGGGAGGGTGCGGGGGGTCGGCGGCGGCGGTGGAGTGGGGGAGGGTGCGGGCCGAGGGTCGGCGGCAGCGGCCGGTGTAGCGGGGGTGGGTGCGGTGGGTCGGCGGCGACGGTGGAGTGGGGGAGGGTGCGGGCCGGGGGTCGGCGGCGGCGGCTGGTGGAGCATGGGAGATGGTGCAGGGGGTGCTCGACGGCGAGGGGGCCGGATCTGGGAAGGTGGAACAGCGATCGAGATGCAGGGGGATCGAGATCGAGTGTCCATGCAATTTAAAACCATTCATGAGTTCAAAAAGTGCCCATGAAATACAATCGAGAAATGAAGGCTACAATTTAAATACAATCGATCTTAGCTAGCTATCTGTTCACAATCTTCTTGCCCTTATTTTTCGTAAATGGAGTTCTTCTCTTGAACGGACATCCTTTAGGTAGGGTGGTCCCGCTTCTTCTTGTGGTGTATGCTGATACTTCATCGTCGTCGTCGTGTTCCATCTTCGGGTCGCCGTACTTGTCGAAGTCTTGCTCATTGGCGACTCCATCCATTCCGATGATCTTCCTTTTGCCTCTCCTCACGACAACACGACTGGGCTTTGGCGGATCGGTAATGAAGAAGCATTGGTCCACTTGGGAAGCCAGTACCCATGGCTCATTTTTCGCGGTGACGTTTGCACCCGCGGTCTTGGATTTGGCTTCGGGTATAACCATGGTGGTGAAATACCGGTCTTCTTTTATGATGCTCTTGGCACATCTAACACGGAACATCGGGACCTTCTCTCTAGCGTAGCTCAGCTCGCAGATCTCCTCGATCCTTCCGTAGTATCTGTCCTTGTCGTTCCGACGTAGGATTCCATCGTTACCCCAGAGTTCTGATAGCCATCGCTCTTCATGTCCTTGTCCTCGGTGTAGAATGTGTAGCCGTTGATATCGTACGCCTCATAGGTCATCAGGTTGTGCTCGGCACCCTGTGACAAGGCGAATATGAGTTGTTCTTCCGCGGAAGAATCCTCATGTAAAGGGTACGACAGAAGCTTCTACTTGAACCAACGCGTGAAACATGAGTTGTGCTCTTTGATTATATCTCCGTCCGTCCTCTGTTGGCCTCGGTCATTGTACATCTTCTCAATAAAGGTTTTCTGCTCTACCACCCAAGGATCGACCACGTCTTTGTGTTGTAGCGCGACTAGGTTTGCTCTTTCAAAGTCGGCGAGTCGACCCTCGAAGTCGACATGCATGTCGATGCGACCCTCACGGTGACCCCATCCAGCGAGCCTGCCGAGGTGCCTGTTGACGGGCAGACCAATGGGGTCCTCGATGCCTAGATAATTCGTGCAGTAGGAGATGCACTCTTCGGTCAGAAAACCCCTGGCTATGCTTCCCTCTGGAGATGAAATGTTGCGAACGTATCCTTTGATGACACCATTCATCCTTTCGAACGGCATCATGCTGTGCAGGAACGTCGGCTCGAGTTGGATGATATCCTCCATGATATGGACCAGCAGATGCACCATAATGTCGAAGAATGCGGGCGGGAAGTACATCTCAAGCTCGCATAGTATCACCACGATCTCTTCCTGTAGCCTTCTGAGTTGCCTCACACCAACCGACTTCCGCGAGATGACGTCAAAAAAGTTGCATAGGCCAAATAGCGTTTCACGGACGTGCGCGTCCATGATCCCACAGATTGCAACTGGAAGTATCTGTGTCATCAGCACGTGACAGTCGTGAGACTTCATCCCGCTGAACTTCTACTTCACTAGGTCTAGGTATCTGCTTATGTTCCGCGCGTAACCATAAGGAAGTTTTACTCCTACGAGGCAGGTGAAAAACTGATCGATCTCCTCCTGACTTAGAGTGAAGCACGCGGGAGGGTAGTCATTTCCGGTCCTCTTGGCCTTTTTGCCTTTGTGACGACTTTCCGTGTCCTACTTCGCCTCATCATCATCATCATTAGCGTGAAGCTCCTCCCTGATGCCCGTTGATTTCAAGTCTGCCCTTGCTTTTGGCCCATCTTTGGTCCTCTCTGGCATGTTGAGCAGGGAACCAAGCAGACACATTCTTCGTGATATGCATGACATCAAGGCTGTGAGGCACACGGTGGATCTTCCTGTACGGAAAGTCCTAGAAAACAGACCTCGTTTTCCATACCTTCAGCAGTGGCTCAGGCGCCATTCGCTTATTTCCCAGCTCTGGTGCATTTTGCTTCTTTCTCGGCAGTGGGCAATCTTTCCAAGTTTTCAACAGCTCGTCTATTTCCTCGCCGCGCCTCGTACGCGGGCGTCTTCGGGGTTCGGTTTCACCATCGAACATATCCTTGCGTTTCCTCCACGGGTCATCGTCGTGAAGCCACCTTCGATGTCCCATGAACACGGTTTTTGAACACCCGGGATCTCTATCTAGCTAGCAATACGTTGTGTCATCCATGCACCTAACGCATCCAGAAAATCCGTGGACCACCTTCCCCGCGACATATCCGTAACCGAGATAGTCGTGCACCATCGTGAGCAGTGCGGCTCTCATAGGGAAATATTCTTTCACTGCGGCGTCCCACGTATTGGCGGGCGTTTTCCACAGCGTGTCTAGCTCCTCTTTCAGCAGCCCCAGATACAGATTGATGTCGTTCCCTGGTTGTTTCGGCCCTTCAATTAGCATACTCATGTGAATGTACTTCCTCTTCATGCACAACCAGGGGGGAAGGTTGTACATCCACACAAACACAGGCCAGGTGCTATGTGTGCTTCTCTGGCTGCCAAACGGATTGGCTCCATCGGTGCTCGCGCCCAGCACGATGTTCCTTGGATCCTTCCCAAATTCTAGGTGTTCGAAGTTCAACGCTTGCCACTGGCTCCCATCCCTAGGGTGACTCGGCATCTTGTCTTTTTTATTTATCTCCAGATCATTTGCGTCATCTTCTCGCTTCTTCTCCTCCCTATCTGCGTGCCAACGCAGGAGCTTTGCTACCTTAGGGTCCGCGAAATACCGCTACAGACGAGGAGTGATCGGAAAGTACCACACCACTTTTCGAGGAGCTTTCTTCTTCTTCTTGTATCGAGTGATGCCGCACACCGGACATATGGTAGACTTTGCGTGCTTGTCCCGATAAATGATGCAATTGTTCATGCACAGATGGTATTTCACGTGCGGTAAATCTAGAGGACACACGATTTTCTTCGACTCCTCGAAACTGGTCGGGCACTTGTTCCCCTTGGGAAGACGTTCACGCCAGAATGACATGTTCTCGTCGAAGCATGCGTCGGTAATTTTGTGTTTTACCTTCATCTCCAGAGCCATGAGCGTTACTTTCAGGCGGGTATCCTCGGGCCTGCATCCTTCATACAATGGAGTAACCGCGTCTATCTCCAGTTGATCCAGCTTGGCTTTCTCTCGGGCGGCAGCTCTTGCGTTATCCGTCTCTTGAGAAGCAACTCTTGAACATGAGGGTCCTGCACCCAGCCCATCGATGGTCCATCGTCGTCTGCTCCGCCGGCATCTTCATCTTCATGATCATTCCCTTCGTATGCTCCGGCATCTTCATCGTCATCATGTCCTGCATCTTCTACATGATGACTGTGTACAACATCACCGTCGTGATCATGTCCTGGAGATTCTTCATCTTCTCGCCCACCCGAGCCGCGGTGGTTGTCTTGCTGCCCTTCCTCATTTCTTGCCCGACCCCCATGGATGACTTCATAGTCATCTTCATCACCTTGCCACCGATAGCCATCCATGAAACCACGCAAGAGCAGGTGGTCCAGCACCTGCCCGGAATCTGGGTCCACAATAAGGCTCTTTAGCTTGCATCTTCGACACGGAAATCTTATCTCCTTCTCGTTCTTTTCAAGCATCTCGGCCTTCGTGGAGCTCAAAAACCTATTCACGATGCCTTCGGTCATCGTGCGGACCATGGTCACCTGCAGGGTAGAGCAAAACAATATTTCAGAACCAAGAAAAAATTTGGCATGACTTTCCCTAAAAATAGGACCAAAAAGAATGCATAGTGCCAAAATTCTTGCCGAAACGGAAATGAATCAACATTCCGGCAAAATATTGGCAACTACGCATTTCAAATACCGGTACCTACAAACACAAACATATATGCAACACCACGAACATACATAGATCTAGCTAGGCCACAAAAAGTCCATGTGCACATTGTTGGAGAGGGAGAACAACATAAAGATAGCTTCCCCCCTTACTTACCTATCAAAAAAAGGTAATTTAACCACTTAATTTGGATGTATCTATGGTGCAAATGAGGTGACGAGGAGGAGGCAGCCGAGACAAGCTTGGAGGAGGAGGTGGAGAGAATGAAGTGGGGAAAGTGAGTGGCTAGGTGGGTTGTCCAAAATATCTTGTTGGTCCCAGGTTACTAATGGCGCACCACCTGCAAATGCGCCATTAGTAACCCTGGTTACTAATGGCGCACCTGCTGTTGGTGCGCCATTAGGAGTTTTGCAAAAAATAAAAAAATAAAATATATATTCTAATGGCGCACCGTGGCACAGTGCGCCATTACTAGTTTAAACTAGTAATGGTGCACTATGCTATGGTGCGCCATTAGTAGTTTTGCAAAAAAAAGAATAAAAAAACAACAATAGTGGTGCAATATGTGGACGGTGCGCCATTACTAGTTAGCACTAGTAATGGCGCACCTTGCCATGATGCGCCATTAGTATGTTTGGAAAAATAAGAAATTTTTTTTACTAGTGGCGCACCGTGTGCCTGGTGCGCCATTAGTGTCTTCCACACTAATGGCGCACCTGCACATGGTGCACCACTGCTATATAGTAGTGGCGCACCACATGACAGGTGCGCCATTAGTGGCCATTCCATCTATAGCCCTTTTCCTAGTAGTGGGAAGGTCATCTTCAAGATTGTTATAAACGGGCACCATCCCGGCCGGATCATTAGCGATGATATCGCTAGACACCTGGAGCGGGGGGAACGATTGGTTCGCTTGTTCGCCGAGCTGGGCAACTTTTTTCCCAGCTCATTATTGACCACTGATAGTACTTCCCGACCGTGACGCTTCCATAAATGACTTTGTAAGAATGCACTCATAGTTGCGTTTCACCGGAGACTTGGGTGGTTTCTTCAGGGCAGCCAGAGTATGCTTCGCTTTTACCGGATCTATCTTCTCCTCCGGAGGTGGATGTTTCTTTGCTTTCACCCCTTCAAAGAAGTTCTTCACTTCGGCCTGCACGATCTGCGTGCTTTCCTCCATGGTCCTCTCGTATGGTAACTTCTCTGGAGTCTTGATAGAAGGATTGAATTTGTATTGCCTCCCGGCTCTGGCTGTGCTGCTAGACGCCGGAGCAGACGTAGCGGCTGCGGTTGTGTTTCCTTTATTACAAGGCGGAGGAGAAGGACTACGACGTGCTGGAGCAGCTGGAGCGGCGATAGGTCTCTTGATCCGCCCTTGTTGACGAGGCGGAGAAGGAGGAGGCTGGCCGCTCGGGCATGCCGGCTTAGGCGGAGAAGGTGGCGGAGTGCCACCACGCGCCGGAGAAGGAGGCTAAGTGCCCTGATCAGTCGCCGGAGGAGGAGGCGGAGGAGGAGGCGGATTGCCCTGACTCGCTGGAGGAGGAGGAGGAGGCGAAGGCGTCCAGTTCGGAAGGTTGATGAGCTCCTTCCGCCATAGGCATGGAGTCTTCAGGGAAGAACCCAGCCAAATCTCCCCTTCACCCGTAGGATGGTCAAGCTCAAGGTCCTCATATCCGTCCATTATTTTATCCACCATCACCCTAGCATATCCTTCTGGAATCGACTGGCCGTGGTAGGTTGTGACAAGTTCAGTAGGTAAAACAGAGCCAATAGTCGCCTTGACTTTCAATGTCATCCATCGCGTCATAAGGTGGCAATGTTGAGACTCCGTGATAGCATCCACAGGGTAGCTAGCAGGAGCCATGAAGACAGGCTCTAGCTGTTGAGTCTTCTCGGTGGAAGCCACACTGCTTCTCCGCTGAGATGGCGGGGTAGCTTCAGGGGAAGCTTTGGCAGGTCATTTGCTGCGATCTGCTTCTTGTTCCTCTAGCCCTTGTACCCTTTCGTGCAGCACCTGCAGTTGGCTATGCTCCACTTTCTTCCTCCTCTCCTTGGTTTTGTAACCCCCTACGCCCTGAAACCCAGCCTTCCATGGAATGGAGCCTGGCGTGCCTCGTGTCCATCCAGGGTGCTCAGAATTCCTGAGGGCCATTGTAAGCTCGTCCTTCTCTCTGTCTGGGATGAACGTCCCTTGCTGCACTTTCTCATTATACTCCTGAAGCCTCGTGACGGGTATTCGCAGTTGCTCTTCCATCCAAACACACTTCCCTATTACAGGGTCCAAGGTTGCGCCGACCCCGAAGAACCAAGTCCGACAATGGTGTGGCCAGTTCTATGTCTCTAGTTCGACCCCTTTAGCAATCAGGTCATTCTCAGCCTTGTCCGACAAAGGTCGGGCTTTGAGGTAGCCACCTGACCCCGTGCGATGGTGATGCTTCTTCTTCACAGCATTTTTCTTGTTTGTCGCTGACATCTTCTTAGTCTTTTCCGATGTCTTGTGGGCCACAAATGCGGGCCAGTGATCTCTGATCTTCTCATACTTTCCGGTGAATTCTGGTGTCAAATCTTTGTCGACAAACTCTGTTTTTAGCTCATTCTTCCACCTCCTGAATAGTTCTGCCATCTTCTTAAGAGCATGAGACTTGATCAATTGCTCTTTAACCGGCTTCTCCGGATCCTCCTCTGGCAGTAGGGTGAAATTTGCCTTAAGCGATGTCCAAAGAACTTCTTTCTGCATATCCGAGACATAAGACACCCCAGGGTCTTCATTCTTAGGCTTTAACCATTGTTGGATACTGATCGGGATCTTGTCCCTAACAAGAACCCTGCACTGAGCACGAAATGCATCCCTTGTCCGGATGGGTTCAATCGGCTTGCCATCACGCACGATTGCCGTGATCTCAAACCTTTCATCCGAGCGCAACTTTTTCTTCGGGCCTCGTTTCTTTACCTAAGTTGTGCTCGATCTAGAGGGCTAGAGAAAAGAAGAAAGATGAGAGTTAATCAATATGTGTACATATGAAAACAATGAATGCATCAATTAGCTAGTCAGCATAGGCTTAACTAATATATATACCTGGCTGGACTCGGTTCGGTCACCGGAGCCGTCATCACGGTCTAGTTCTTGTACCGACATTGGGTCACCGGAGCCATCATAATCATAACCTTCTTCTTCACTACCCTGTCCTTCCAGACCATCGGTGTCGTTGAGAAATGATGCAACGACATCACTTCCTTTTGCGATTATGTCCCCCAACATCGCTTCTGTTGCTTCGTCTCGGGGGTGCTCCATAGTTTCTGCAAATATTTACAACATGGCACTTATTATTCAAACATGACAGATGGATATATTAGTGGCAACCATAGAACTAGCTAGCTAATATAATCACAATAAGGAATCATATTTGTGGCCTCGATGCTGGTTCTCTAGGGTTTGGGGTGGCCTCGGCAATGCTTCAAGGGTTTGGGGTGGCCTCGACAATGCTTCAAGGGTTTGGGGTGGCCTCGAAGATAATGCTCTTTTAACTTGGTAAATTTGGGTGGCCTCGAGAGAGTTTGTCGGGTAGCAGAGCGGCGGGAGGGGCTAGGAGACCAACATCATTTTTTTCTAGGGTTTGGGTGTC
>NC_041389.1:405915468-405927112 GCF_002162155.2 Triticum dicoccoides | reverse complement strand
GAAGAAATAAAAAGAGGAGAAGAAGAAAGGAATAGAATAGAAGCAATCGAAGAAAAAAAAGGAGAAGGAGAAAGGAATAGAGGAGAAGAAGAAAAAATAGAATTATTTTCTATTTTTTTTCTTCTTCTCCTCTATTGCTTTCTTCTTCTCCTCTTCTTTTTCTTCCTTTTTCCTCTTCTTATTTATTTCTCCTCTTCTTCTTCTCCTCTTCTTCTCCTTTCTTCCTCTTCTTATTTTCCTTTTTCTCCTCTCATTCTTTTTCTTCTTCTTCCTTTCCTAGCTAGATATTTAAATTTTTTCTAAAAATTAAACTAACCTAAAATGTACTAAATCAGAGAACATATATAGATAAAAATTTTCTAAAAATCTACTTGCATATATGTATACTTTAAAACATCATTACAATTGAAAAAATACATACATACATACAAAAAGCATGTAAAAAATACATACATACATATATGAACATACATAAAAAATACATATATCTAAAAAATACATAGATACATATATGAAAATCTAGAAACATGTAAAAAATCTAATAAAAATAAAAAAACAGAATTAATCAAATAAAAATTAACCAGGGGCGACGCTGGAGACGACGACGGCGGGGGCGGCTGGCGACGGCGACGGCGGGGGCGGTGAGGGCGTGGGCGCACACGGGTGGGTCGCGGGCAGGGGCTCTGGCGCGGGGAAGGGACCGGTGCAGCGCGGCGCCGGTGACGACGTGGTCGAGGGAAGGGGCGGCGCGGTGACGGTGTCGGAGGATGGAACGGCGCGGGGATGACGTTGGAGGCAGGGCGGTGAGGGCGCCGTTGCGCGGGGGCGGTCCGCGGGCAGGGGCTCGGGCGCGGGGCAGAGGCAACGATGGCGACGGCACGGTGACAAGGAGCAGCGCTGGGGCGTCGGGCGGGGAAGACGAACTAAAAGAAATTTTACCCAAGTGCTACTTATATACCCAGGGCATTGGTACTAGTTCGTGGCACCAACCGGTACCAATGCCCCCCTTTAGTCCCGGTTGGTGCCACCAACCGGGACCAAAGGTCTCTTTTCAGCAGCCCAAAGGGCGGGAAGCAAAGGCCTTTGGTCCCGGTTGGTGGCCCCAACCGGGACTAAAGGGGGGTCATTGTTCCCGGTTGGTGCCACCAACCGATACCAATGCCCCCCTTTAGTCCCGGTTGTTGCCACCAACCGGGACTAAAGGCCTTGCGCTGGTGCTGTGCGGTGGGAGGTTTAGTCCCACCTCGCTAGCTGAGAGGGGCACACAATGGTTTATAAGCCCCACTGCCGCACCCCTCTCGAGCTCCTCTCCATTGCAGACTTACGGGCCTAATTGTGACTACTATGCCTGATGGGCCTACTGGGCCTTCTGTCGGCCTGAATCCTGGCCCATGGATCGGTTTCTAGTCATATTCACACCGTGGTGGCCCAGTAGGTGGCAAACTTTTAATTTTTCCAAGTTTTTTGTTTTCTTTTTTTCTTTATTTATTTTGTTTTGTTTCTACTTACAACAAAATACTTATTTTTTTATTTTATTTTGTTTGTAATTATTTATTTATTTTATTTTATGATAATTCTTTTTGCTATTAAAGTTTCTAACAAAAAAAGTTCTTTATGAAATTTCTTTTTGCTTTTAATGATTTTGAACAGAAAATACGTTGATAATGTTAGTTGCATCAATTTTATATAATTTTAGTTTCAATAATACTAGAGGTTGCTTATAATGTTTTGAACAGAAAATACTTTGATAATTTTAGCTTAATAAATTTTATTTATGTTATTAAAGTTTATTTTATTTTATTTCTACTTATATATTTTATTAAAGTTTATATTATTTTGTCTCAAATAACTTATTTATTTTATTTTATGATAATTCGTGCACAAAACTTATTTATTTTATGATAACTCGTCTGTTACAAAGGGATTTCATTTTTTTGAACTTATATGAACTCCATAGTTTTTCTATGTTCAAAATGCACCATTCAAAGCCACATCATCAATTTACAACCCTTTCTGACTACATTTGTTATTTTTCATGCATTTAATGATTATTTTGAGCTATAAGACCATGAAATGAAAAACATTTGAAATGAACTCTGAAAAGGTTCCAAGTTGGCATGGTATCATCATTTCACCCACATATCATCTGTGACAAAGTAGAGAGGGTTACGGCAAAAACTGGATGCACTTCGTGTACAAAACAGACAATCTCTTTTGAAGTATCAGGGTTTCATACGGAAACTCGTCTGTTACAAAGGAATTTCATTTTTTTGAACTTATTTGAACTCCATAGTTTTTCTGTGTTCAAAATACACCAATCTAAGCCACATCATCAATTTACCACCCTTTCTGACTACATTTCTTATTTTTCATGCATTTATTGATTATTTTGAGTTATAAGACCATGAAATTGAAAAACATTTGAAACGAACTCTGAAAAGGTTCCAAGTTGGCATGGTATCATCATTTCACCCACATATCATGTGCGAGAAAGTAGAGAGGGTTACGGCAAAAACTGGATGCACTTCGTGTACAAAATGGACAATCTCTTTCAAAGTATCAGGGTTTCATACGGAAACTCGTCTGTTACGAAGGGATTTCATTTTTTGAACTTATTTGCACTCCATAGTTTTTCTATGTTCAAAATGCACCATTCAAATCCACATTATCAATTTACCACACTTTCTGACTATATTTGTTATTTTTCATGCATTTACTGATTATTTTGAGCTATAAGACCATGAAATTGAAAAGCATTTGAAATGAACTCTGAAAAGGTTCCAAGTTGACATGGTATCATCATTTCACCCACATATCATCATTAATAGAAGTTCATCATCACATTAAAACCAAAGTACATACATAGTTCTCATTAAACAACATATAGCTCTCCAGAGCATCTAGTTAAACCATACATTGAAATTATGTAAAACATTTTAATGCAACAACAAATGCGATCATAATCGCAACCAAGGTAACAACTGATCCAACTGCTGTCAGGACCTCGACTCGATGCCACATCGATCTAGCATGTAACACCTCATATCATTTTGCGGCCTCACGCACGGTATTCCCACGGGTGTCGTCTTACCTTTGCTCGGGACCGTTTGCGCCTTTTGGCACACGTATATGATAGTGTCGCTAGCATCCATATGGTAAAGAGCCCGGGCTGACATGGATAGTCGTAAACCCAAAGTGGCACAGACTTACAGGGACAGGCATCCATGACCCAGCATCGAACGTGTCGGTCATCAGCAAGTGAATCCGGGCTGTAGCACTTGGCTAGCAGGACTCCGGTAAACCGGGCTGTAGCGGGCTAACAGGACTCCGGTATCCACCGCGTGACATTTCCCCGAAGGGACAGACACAGGAACGAAGAAGGACACATGCCGGCCAGCCTAAGTGTTCCGAAGCAGTAGCAGGCTACCAAGGCTCAGTGGAAACACTAGGAGACATTTCCCGGTAAGAGAGGCTACTAAGAATAAACAACTAGATAGTCAGATCCCACACATACCAAGCATTTCAATCATACACACAATATGCTCGATATGTGCAAATACAACAAGGAATCACAACATGACTCTACAACACAAGTACTTTATTTAAGGCTCAGAGAGCCATACATAGCATACACACAAGTACGGGTCACACAACCCAGCATTCAAGTCATACAGACATACAAACCAACAGTGGAAGTAACTTGTCTGAGTACAGACAACTAGTAAAATAAAAGAGGCTTGGGAAAGCCTGGCTATACTACGTGGTCCTTCACAAGCTCAGGGTCACCACCTGGGCCTCAGTCTACTCATCGATGTCAACGTCTACGAAGAACCCATCAGAAGGGGTTGCAGCGTCTTCTGAAAAATGTAAATTAAAGCAACATGAGTACAAAGGTACTCAGCAGGACTTACATCAGATCCTACATACATGCACATTATCAAGAAGGGTTGGTGGGGTTATTGCAGCAAGCCAGCTTTGACTCTTGGCTAAGCTATCCTATGATACACCAACTTGAAATGGTTTTGCGCACACGAGTTCACTACACACCAACTCAATACACCACCGAGGATCCACTTCCGTCATCCTACGGAAGAGCCATCCTCGGCACTCACGCTTATCTTGAGATTTTTAGTAGTATCTATTTACTTGTCTATGAACTGTATAGGCAACCAAGTAGTCCTTTACCGCGGACGCGGCTATTCGAATAGATAATGTTGACCCTGCAGGGGTGTACTTCTTCATACATGTTTCCACCACTTAGCGTCTGCACACGACATGTGCTCGGCAGACTTCAAGCGAAAGCCGACGTGGGTGTAGACCACGACCTACCTAAACACCTAAGTCTCTAGTCCAGGTTTATCGCCTATTCAGGTTCCATCCGCAGGGAGTCCGGCCGAGGTTTCCACATACAGCCCCGAACAATGTGTACAGGGTTCCGAGACACCTAACGGGTGCCCGACATACCCGGCCACGTACCTACCGCATCACAGCCCACCCCGCGGGTCAGCGCTGCCCACGGCCTCCAGTAAGCTACAAACACCAGAAACTACTTGCAACTCCTGGACAGAGGACTAGGGTGAATAAGAAGTCGAGCGGGGTCATATTTCAGGGCCCAATGCATGGTAGTAGCTGAATCTTAAATCACACATACAGATCTCAGTGCTTAAGGTCGGCTTGAATGAAACAACCCACCATGTACTCCTACATGGCCTCTCATCGATACCTTTACCAAATCGTTTTCAACACATCACTCTCATTACCGGCATGATCATTTCACTCTAGCCCATCACCCAGATGAACCAAACCTGACACGACTCTAAGCATAGCAGGCATAGCAAGGTAGGAACAACACATACATATGGCTCAATCAACTCCTACACATGCTAGTGGATTTCATCTAGTTACTGTGGCAATGACAGGTCATGCAGAGGAAATGGGCTCAACTACCGTACCACACAGCAGTTTGAAATGCGTTGTCTTAATGCAGTAAAAGAGAGCAGAAGCGAGAACATGGGATTGTATCGATATGATCAAATGGTTGGTTGCTTGCCTGATGGGTCGATGCATTGATATTGTTCTTCGTTAGGGTAATCGTGGTACTCCTCGGAGGCAGAACCTGCCGCAAAGAGCACCGATACACAAACATCACCAAACAATATGCAATAATATGATGCATGCATGAGACAGGCAAAATGAGTGTATTGGGCTAATGCAACTAAGACCAGATGGGTTTGAACCATTTTGAATCAAAGATTCAAGTTTCAAACTCATGAATGGCCCTTTTAAGTGCTTTATCTTGTTCTGCTCTAAACATCAGGTTAGCTTAAACATGCATGAAACCAGTACAGATGGATAGATTGGATTTTTCTGATCATTTTTCATATATAAAACTTTGCATTTGGAGTTATGGTTGATTTACTATGAATTTTTGAAGTTTGGGGTATTTTTTGGAATTTATAAATCATTCTGGATTTATTTTAATTCCAGAAAAGGATTACTGCATCAGCATGATGTCATGCTGACCTCAGCAAGTCAACAGGCCGGTCCAGGTCAAACTGACCAGTGGGTCCCGCATGTCAGTAGTTAATTACTAACTTAATTTAGTTTAAACTAATCTAGGTTAATTAGCAGAGGGGCCCCACTTGTCATAGAGTCAGGGGAGTCAACCTGGACCCACCCTAGTCAAATCAAGGTCAAACACGCCGGCGTCTAGTCGCCGGCAAGGCCGAACGCGGCGGCGAGAGTGGTTTTGTGCACTCCGGCGACCAAATGGGCGGCGGAGAGCATCTACAGGTAGCTGGGACCGAGCCGCAGCTCTTGGTGGCCGGAGACGTCGCCGGCGACGACTTTGGCGGTCGCCAGAGTCGGGTGAGGACGAGTCCGAGGCTACGGGGCACGGTGAGGCACGTGGTGAGGTGCGTTGGGCCCCTGGGGACGCGGTGAGTGTGTTAGACAAGGTGGGGTGGCCGGTGGTTAGCCGGAGACAGGTCGGCGACGAGCTCCGCGGTGGCGCGTGCGGTGAACTTCGTGTGCTCGTGCTGGTGCACGAGAGCGAGAAAGAGAAGGGGGAGGAGGTAGCCAAGCTCACGGTGATATCGAGGGAGCAGACGACGCTGTCGGGGACGAGCTGGTGCGGCGGCGATGACAAAGGGGATCTCCGGCGATGGCGGTTCGGTCGAGGTCAGCGCGGTGGCTTCGGGGCAAGCGAGCGCTCAGGGCTCGGCTAGCTCGAAGGAGTAGAGGGTGGCGAAGCTCCTGGACACGGTGGCGTGGCGCAAGGACGACGGAGAGCGCGATTACGGCGACGGTGCGGCTGCGGTGGCGTCGGCCATGGCGCGGGAGAGCGAGGGAGAGGAGCTGGGGAAGAATGGATGTGTCCTGGGGGTTCAAGGCACGACGTGGAGTTCATCCAGGCCAGCAGCGAGGCGAGCGGGTGAAGCAGCGCGGCGAGCAGCTGCGTGGCGCGTGCTGGCGTCGCCGTCGAGCAGCTGCCTGCCTGCCTGGCCAAGCCAAGCAGCTCACTGGAGCGGTGGCTGGGCTGGGCCGGCAGGTGGGCCTGCTAGGTGGCGCGAGGTATGTTTTTCCTATTTTCCTGTTTTTTATTTATTCTGTAGGTTTGTGGACTTATTAAAAATACCTAGACAACTCCTAAATTTCCCAAACTGCTCATGGTCACTAGCTGGAATATATACAGCATGGAATATTTTAGTTTGGAAATATTTGAGCATTTAAAATAATTTATATAATTTAAATGCCCAAACTCAAATACTTATGATTTAATTCAAAGACCTTAGGATGACCTAGAAAACTGTGCATCACCTTTGGTAGAGGTTCTGAAACAAGACAAAAATGATGGATATTTTGGAAGCGCATTTCAGGTTCATTGAAAATATTTTTAGTAAACCCTAGTTGGTTTCAGAGGGGGCTGGGGGTTATGTCATCCCCATTTCAAGATTCTGTTGAGAAAAATAGACATGATGCAACACTCTAATGCATGAACTAGCTAGGGTGTGACAACCGCATAATGATACCAAGCCTCGGTATGAATGGCATATTTTCTAATCTTTTTAATCTTCAACCGCATTGCATCCATCTTGATCTTGTGATCATCGACGACATCCGCAACATGCACCTCCAATATCATCTTCTCCTCCTCAATTTTTCTTATTTTTTCCTTCAAGTAATTGTTTTCTTCTTCAACTAAATTTAACCTCTCGACAATAGGGTCGGTTGGAATTTCCGGTTCAACAACCTCCTAGATAAATAAAATCTATGTCATGCTGGTCGGCATAATTGTCATAAACAATAAATGAACCAAATAGTTATGAAAAGATAATATATACCACATCTGAATCATAGACAGGACGAGGGCCGATGGGGGCGGATACCAAAACCATCGCACTATATAATAACAAGGAATAATAAAAGTAAGAAAATTAGACACGTATCTATGTGAAGTAAGAATTTTTTTCTTTAAGAAAGAAGATAAGAACAAGAGGCTCACCACGGTGGTGCCGGCGACGAGATCGGCACAGGCGATTGACGGCGGTAAAGACAGGGACGGGATTTGACGGACCGCTAAACCTAGAAAAATCTCAGGGAAAATGGAGCTCGGAGGTCGAGTTTCGAGAGGAGAAAGATTAACTAGTGTGGCTCGGGAATTTCATCGAACACCTCATGTGCATAGGAGGTGAACTAGAGCACCCAAATGCCCTCCCCTCGCCGGCTTGAAAAAACAGAGCACTGTGGAGTGCTCTGCCGCGGGGATGGATATATATAGGCAAATTATTTGTCCTGGTTCGTGGCACGAACCGGGACTAAAGCCCACCCTTCTACCCCGGTTCAAGGCATGAACCGGTACCAGTGGCTATGGGCCAGGAGAGCAGCCCATTGGTCCCGGTTCGTGCCTAAAACCGGGACAAATGGATCTAGACGAACCGGGACCAATGCCCACGAGGCCCCCACCGGGCCCCTGGGCTCATGAACCGGGACTAATCCCCCCCCCCCATGGGTCCCGGTTCATGAGGAACCGGGACTAATGGGCTGGCCAGGCCCGAATGATAGCCCTGTTTTCTACTAGTGATAGTAATAACTTCATGGTTAGCAATGTAGTTCAGTTTTAGAAGTATGCAAAAGATGCATGGATGTCATAATAGTAAAAAATCTTACCAAGAAATCTCCATGGAAGTTATCGTTGTTCAACACGTGCACTAGTGGCATGTATTCACTACTGGAATCTGGCACTTTGCCATCTGCCATGGCAGATGGCAAAGGCATGTTCGGCGGATGGCAAAGGCTTTGCCATCTGCCAGCAGATGGCAAATAGTTCGTCTGAAACCCTGCCGATAAAGGCTTCTTTGCCATCTGCTGATGGCAAAGTATGTCGTTAGCCTTCTAACGGTGCTAACCCTGTTAAGAGGCTTTGCCATCTGCCAGCAGATGGCAAAGGCTGAATGCTTTGCCGTCTGCCAGCTGATGGCAAAGCTCTTTGCCATCTGCCAACAGATGGCAAAGTGACTATATTGCCCCATTTAATTTTGTTTTTTCTTATATCAATTCATTTTCACAGAAATCAAACACAAATATATTTATATGACCAATATAGCATATTCAACACATGTTACCAATAGTAGCAAGTTTCATCCATACATATACATAGTTTCATCAATATTACATAGTTTCATCCATAGGTAGCAAGTTTCACAATTCATCAATATTACACAGTTTCATCCATAGGTGGCAAGTTTCACAAGGTCAAAACAAAAACTAAATACAAGCACTCCATCAACCCAAGCTTCCGTGATCTTAAGCAAATCTGTAAAATGGGAAAGAAGAAAGCTAGAAGAAGAAGACTAGAAGAAAAAGATTATTATGATGCAACTAAAATGTGAAGATTATTATGATGCAACTTATATCTGTAAAAATGCATGGCATTGCTGTTCACCCACCCCTGTACACAAAAGTAATGGGCAGGCCTAAGAAGAACAGGAAAAAAGATCCAGAAGAGAAGGAAGACAAGACTGGGGTGAAAAAATTGAGCAAACATGGTGTGACCATGCATTGTTCTGTTTGTGGAGCTGCTGACCATAACAAGAAGGGCCACCACAATCATGTTAATCAAACAAGAACTGAGGAAACAACTATTGAAGAAGAATATGACAATCCAAGCATAATTGATGTACCATCCTTTGCTTATATATATTTTCCCCTCTAATCTTCACATTATACTTAAACATTGATACATTGGCTTCACCTGTTGCAGAACATCATGCCACACAGAGTTTGGTTTGTACGACTAAGAAACTACTTATGTTAGTGCCAAATATGTCATCTATAATACCTAAATAGTTCATCCCCACTAACCTATTTCTCTTGACATGCAAGCTATCCACATCAGCGGCCATTCTCGTGCGGCCACGTCAGCACTACGTACAAGAAAAAGAAATACTCTAACGCCACATATGATTCCACTCGCGCAAAAAGAATCCACCACTCACCTCCACGTGGTAGTTCTCCTTTTATTTTTGCTGGATCGACCAACACATGCATGCACAAAGATAGCGACTTGTAGCTGTAGGCCTGCGCGCCGCGTGTGATTCTAGTGGAGTTAAAATTTTAATTCTGCATCTCTGTCTGCTTTAATTAACATATCTTCCCAATTGCAGATGATGAGTTTAAACATCGGAAGCTAACATAAACATCAAATTTCTGTTTTAATTAATATATCTTCCCAATTGTAGATGATGAGCTTAAACATCGGAAGCTAACATAAACATCAAATATCAGGCCTTGTTGCCCCCAAACAAATTACTCCCTCTTAGTTAAACTTTTTCCCACATTAATCCTCGTTTCCTATTGGATTGCGTTGGAAAATGGACTTGAATCGGACCATAATCACTGGCCAATCCAAATAACCAAACGGAGATCTATCCTACTTCGCCAATATTTTGGTAAGCACAATGGCTACAATCCGAACAATAACAACTTGCCAAAATTTATGTCACGCCCTGACATTGGCCGTGCCAAATTTTTGGTTGGGCTAGTTGGGGCACAAACCAAACAGCCCCTAACACCAACAGACCATGCTGAAAGGCAAGTAGGCAACCATCAGACCGACACACTCCTATATTATGGTGCATATATAAGTGTGTTTAGTATACAAAAGTTTAACTTAGGGGAGTATATAAAATCTTTTAAAGGTGATCAGTTTGCCACTAAATGAAAATTTCTGGCCTATTTCCGTTCAAGCTGCTAATAAGCTTCTCATACGGGTCATCTCGGCCTCTCATTGTTGCTGCTAATTTTTTTTCAGCTGATGTTTTTTCCTGCAAGAATTTTCACTCTTTTTTTTGCCGCTAATTTTTTTCAGCTGATGTTTTTTTCCTGCAAGAATTTTCACTTCATACTTGAGAAAAATTAGCTAGCTTCCAGCTAGCTATGTATTTTTTTCACTGAAACATCTCCACAGGTAAGCACTAGAAAAATTAATTTGGTTTTTCTGCAAATATGTAACTAACGATTTGTTTTTTGGTTTCATGCAGTGCAGCCTCATGACTCCTATCCAGATTATACAGTACTATTTTGTCTACTTTAATGGCCATGGTCTTGCTGCATTTATTTTGCGGATCTGAAATTGCATAGTACAAAGGAGGAGGACAGACATCATTGCATGTTTATAAAATGCTATAAGATCAAATTGTCCTATAACAAACAATCTGCCATGTGTACAGTGTGTGAATATGTCCAGATCTCATTAGTTGTTTTGGTGAATTCTAAGTATAAGCACCCAGAATACCAGCAGAATGTTATTGTGCTTAAATTTTTATATACATTGTTCATTGTTTACACCGAAAGCAGAACCAGATCTTTCCCAGATATGTTTCTCGAATACGTATATATAGATACAAGAATTCTTGGCACTGGGACAGATGGGGAGATTCAGTTTTAGGGTACAATAGAACAAACGAAGCGCATCTCCTTTCTGCAATCCTGCGAGAAACAACACAAACAAGGGGCCCCGTTTATCCTTTATCTAGAATGGGATTCACATTCACCGGTTGGGACACCAACCCAATCAAGAAACATGTCTGGACCAAGCAATTGTGCTGGTGCGGTCACTATTCGAGAGGCTGCCAATCCGTCGAGGGATTGGGGCCGAAATGCATTGCAAAGGAATAAACTTCCTCGATCCATCGATTAGGATCCGGCAATGTGGGGAACGGGATCAGGAGACCCTATCAGGGTCAAAACTACTTTTTCGTCGGGCTAACAAAGGGGCGGGGGGAGGGGAACCTGGTGGTGGGGATGCCCTTGCAGAGGCGGTCGCCGCAGGAGATGGCGCCCTTGTGGAGCCAGGAGTAGGTGTCGACGGCGACCGTCTGCCCCCTCAGGTCCTCCACCCTGATGGGCGCCATTATCGACTTGAGTTGCGGCAGCAAACCCTGGATCCCCATCGCCGCCGCCGCCGTTCCACTATCTGTCCCTCCCTTGCTCTCTTCCGCTCTTGTAAATGGTGTGGGCTTTCTTGGAAAATGAGAGGGAGGTAGATCTGGGAAGGGGCGGGGGAGGGCCGGCTCGGTGGAGGGACGGGCGGCAGTGCTGGGACGGGCTCCGGTGGAGGGATGGGCGCAGGGGCGAGCTGCGG
>NC_041389.1:405903398-405914916 GCF_002162155.2 Triticum dicoccoides | reverse complement strand
GCCGGGCTAGAAGAGAGAGAGAGAGAGGGGGGAGGGGCCAGGCTGGGAGAGAGGGGAGGGGAATTTTTTTTAGAAGAAGAGGGGGGAGGAGATAGTTCGACCTCTTTGCCATCTGCCAGCCGCTGGCTGATGGCAAAGATATGGGCCTTTGCCATCCGCTGGCAGATGGCAAAGAGGTGGGGCTACTAGGCCGTTACAGCACCGATATCCATTGGGCCCACCCACTTCTTTGCCATCTTCCAACAGACGGAAAAGATTCTTTGCCATCTGCTGGCAGATGGCAAAAAGGTGGGTTGACAGGCCGTTACAGCACTGGACCCTACCCACCTCTTTGCCATCTGCTGGCAGATGGCAAAGATTATTTTCCATCCACTAGCAGATGGCAAAGAATTGGCTGATGGCAACCATGTTCTTTGCCATCTGTCAGTTCTTTGCCATCTGTTTTTTATAAGCGGATGGCAAAGACGTTCTTTGCCATCAGCTGGCAGATGGCAAAGAGCTGGCTGATGGCAAATTCCCACTTTCCAATAGTGATTCACCATAATTTGGAGGAGTTCGATAAAAGGCATTGTAATTCTCAATGTCAGTACAATATGCGACCAGATGATTTTTCTCTTGATAAGTTAACTCAGAGCCATCAGTGTAGTTGGTTCTGTCTACCATCTTCCACACACTCTTTGAAGCATGAAAATAAGCTATCAATGGAAATAAGTTGTAAACTATTTTGAAATAAACAATATAAATTACTTAATAACTATGTTTGAGGAACTCACATAGCAGTAGAATTGGAAGCGTATCAACAAGAACCCAAATGTCCAAATTATCTTGGTCGATGTCAGGATCACCAAGATCCATGGTGACAAACATACCCTCTTGAAAATCATACATCTTGCAAAGTGCTTCCCAACCCGGGCAACCAAAATTGGATACGCTCTCTGTTGGGGATATTACCACTGGGTGTAAACCGGCCTACTTGGGTCGGGTTAACGTCATAGTGGTATAAGCAGGCGAAGGCCCAAGGCCTATAGTCGGTTTAGAACCTGTAGCTGTAAAATCGACCTGATGTATAACTTGTATTGTAAGTTAGGAATAGAGAGATACCGACCGGGATACGAATATGAACCGGCTGGGACTCTATGGACCGACGGGCGTCACCCGTGTATATAAGGGGACGGCCCGGCAGCGGTTCAAGAGAGACAACCACAACTCGGGCCTAGGCGAAGCTTGTTTGCTCCCTAGCCATCGAGACCACATCAATTCCATCACAACTAGACGTAGGCTTTTACCTTCATCGAAGGGGCCGAACTAGTATAAACCCCACGTGTCTTTGTGTCCGCTTTAACCCCTTCAAGTAAACTCGTAGCGATGGCTCCACGACTAAGTCCTTTCGCTAGGACATCTGCCGTGACAAATCCACGACAGTTGGCGCCCACCGTGGGGCTATCGCACGATGGTTTGACGATCTTGGAGGGCAAGCTCAAAGGACTCGAAGGCTATGTTGTGGGCCGAATGACCGAGAGTCGTCGGGGCAGGATCTACATCGATGATGCAGGATGGGGTCCTGAGGCCGATTCAATTGAGTATGGTTACCGGGTCCCCTTTGGCAGCGTACACGTCTTCATCGGCAAGATCGGTGAGCCTGGGCCTGAGCCGGACATCTACACCGACCCCGTCGAGACGGCTCAGCGTGCGAGCTTTACTCAGGTTAAACCGGCCATGAAGCGTGCCTTCGTTGGAGTCGTCTACGGAGGAGAGCGCGAGGACGAATCAGAGCACGATAGCGAGACCGTCGTCTATTCTGGCGACGAGTCGTCGACCGGAGAGACCGAGTCGCTATACCGGATGCAAGGCGATCAAGTTAGGGGTTGTTCCGATGGCGACAGTATTCCGGACCCCCAGGCCAGATCAACCGGGTTGGAATATTCATGGCTGGCACCCAGGCGGCGAATTATTCTTCGACTGCCGCAGCAATGCTCTCCGGATCCGCAGCGGCAGCAGCAGCAGGGGCAGGAGGCCTTGTGCGCCCGCAGGTTCAAGTTCTATCTGATCTGTTTGACGCACTGGCCGCGCTTATGGCAGAGGATGACTCGGCGGATCAAGATGCTCATAATGCAGAAATCGCGAAGGTGAGAGAGCAGATCGTGCAAGCCAAAGCGGATCTGGCAGCAGAAAAAGACCGGATGGCCGCAGAGCGGGCCGCTTTGGACGCACAGGCCTATAAACTCATGCTTGACCAGAATGCATCACAGGAGGTTTTAAAGCGAAAGCACAGATCATGCCTGCCGTTAGGGTTTGACCCCCGAAATCTCTTTCACACTCCGGGAATCCTTAACCCGGCGCGTTTCTACTGCTTGCGGAGAATCCCCTTCGACCAGGATGGCCTCTAACCGTGCCGCGGCCGCAACAAGGTTGTCCATAGGATTCGAATAATGACCCGGGGGCATCTGCACCGGTGGAGGCATCGCAATATTCTGTTGAGGGGGCTCCATCAGGCGAGGTTGGACCGTCGCTCCTGGCCCTGGCGCCTCAATCCGGTTTGTCTCCTGGTACCGCGGTGGATTACTGGGTCCAGCTCCCAGGTGAAGCGGATTTAGCTATTCCTGATCCGGAGTCTCAATTGGTGGCAGCCCTGCGTGTTATTCCGAATTGGACGGTTCCTTATCTTGTGTACATGACAAGGGGGGAGTTGCCAGAGGACGAGATTCTGGCCAGGCAGATAATCCGGCGATCCAAGTCTATGACAATTGTCAATGGTGAATTACATCATTGCAGTGTATCAGGGGCGTTTCAACGTTGTGTTTCTCCTGAGGAAGGCTGTGAAATCTTAAGAGAAATCCATGAAGGGGATTGTGGGCACCACGCCGGTTCAAAGTCTCTGGTTGCAAAGGCGTTTCCTCACGGGTTCTACTGATTGACAGCACATGCTGACGCGGCGGATTTGGTTAAACGGTGTGATGGATGTCAGAAATTTTCAAGGCGTGCTCATGTGCCGGCTTAGGAATTGAGGATGATCCCAATAACATGGCCATTTGCAACTTGGGGGCTAGACATGGTTGGACCTTTTAAAAGATCCAAGGATAAGAAAACTCACCTTTTGGTGGCAGTTGATAAATTTACCAAGTGGGTTGAAGCGGAGCCTGTCAGCAAGTGTGATGCAGCAACAGCGGTACAGTTCATCAAGAAGGTGATTTTCCGGTTTGGTTTTCCACACTGTATCATTACTGATAATGGTACCAATTTATCCAAGGGTGCTATGAAGGAGTTCTGTGAACGTGAGCACATCCGACTTGATGTGTCGTCAGTAGCACACTCCCAGTCCAATGGACAGGCAGAACGAGCTAATCAGGAAATCTTGCGAGGCATCAAACCCCGGCTTTTGGTCCCATTGCAAAGAACACCAGGATGTTGGGTTGAAGAGCTGCCATCTGTATTATGGAGTATCAATACTACGCCAAACCGGTCCACAGGATACACGCCATTTTTCATGGTCTATGGAGCAGAGGCAGTTCTCCCTAGTGACATCCGGCACGATTCGCCTCGTGTGGCAGCTTATGTTGAGGCAGACAATGAGACAGCACGACAAGATGCTTTGGACCTATTGGACGAAGAGCGTGATATAGCGGCTGCCCGTTCGGCGATTTACCAGCAAGATCTTCGTTGCTATCACAGTCGCCGGGTTAGAACCAGAACTTTTCAAGAAGGAGATTTGGTGCTTCGATTCATCCAAGATCAAACAGATATGCACAAGTTATCCCCACCCTGGGAGGGACCTTTCGTAGTCAGCAAGAATCTGCACAACGGGTCGTATTATCTGATTGACATTCGAGAGCATCAAGACTCACGTACATCAGAAGAAGAGACCAACAGACCGTGCAATATAGCTCATCTTCGGCCTTACTATACTTGAGCCATTGGCTCTATTTATGTACATATCATGACAATGTATATATTATCTTTGATATATCAAACCAGAGCCTCAGCCGAAGCGGGGTCTCTGTCTTTCTCATCATGCGAGGTTACACGGAGTGGTTCTGTCTAAAGCGGCCTCCGGTTTACCCCTTGACATTTGTTTTTATATCACTGGGGGCTTTGGTCGTGTCCGAACCAACGAACACCCTTTGATAGGCGACAGCCACCAGATTATTTGGGGACTGGGTCAAGTCTGAACCAGTAATGCCTCTTGGTCGGCCTAAGGCCACAAAATCACTTGGGAGCATGGTCGGGCCCGAGCCATTGCTACGCCTCTTGATTTGGCATATATGCCACGAGTCATTTGGGGACCTGGCTGACTTGAATCATTGTCACCCCTATTGGGGGCCTTGATCCTGTCCGACCATGGTAATGCCATCTGAACAGCTTAATATAGCATATTTTTGCGAATGGTTTTTATCATTACTTTCGTTTCCATCTTGTTTTCATGGTTTGTTCGTTTTTGCTTTTGTTGGATTTCTTTATGTCAACAAGCATATTTTTTTCCGGTTCAGCCAATGATTTTTGATCCCCCTTCTAATCCGGAGGAGTCTCCCGGTTTACCTTTTCCCTGTTAACATCATGGAATAACCAGGGGGCTTGTATTAAGTCAGCACGGTTTGTACGGGGGCTACTTATTCCCTTTTTGACGGTAATGGTTTATAAAACCACCGCTTCAGGCTTGGATAAGCCAGCTTTATACCCAAACATGGAAGGTATTTATGTATCATGTGTTTGTTATATTTCTGATACACATATCAAGATCATAATCCGGCTGCGGTATAACCGCTACCGAAGTTCAAATTTTTCTGATTGCAGGAAATATGAATTAAAGATTTTCAAGCAAAAGCTTTAGTACTTATGCACGAAGGCATATCCCAGGCAGAAGTTTTAACTATCCTATTACAAGGCAGCATGGTGCCCAAACAACATCATTGTTTTTGTAGAAGGATGTTTCAAATAGCACTTCAAACCGGCTTCCGGTTCAAGCTTGCTCCTCGTCCTCCGCCGCTTCAGCTTCCTCGTCTCTACCCATTGGCTGGAAATCAACAGTGGTCCAGTCGATTCCCATTAAAGCTTGGAAAACAGCTTCTTCATGGATCAGGGAAGACGGTTCAATATCAGGGGCGTAAGTGTGCTTACGGATTGGAGGAATCAGATTCTCCGCTTCAACAGTTGGGGCAGGCACTCGCTTGTTTTGATTATTGTATTGCGCTTGATAATGCGTCGAATCTGCTTCTTCAGCTAGCTGGCAAGCCAGAGGGCGCACTGCACGGTTTATAGCCCTTAAATCTTCTTCGTTGAACTCAGAGCCGTCTTCTTTCAGACTGGGATAGCCTTGAGCTGCTTCCAAAGGATCAAAGTCGGGCACCCATGCCTTTGCCCGGATTAAGGCATTGATGGCTCCAGTTCGGGCAGCGGATTTTTTCAGCTCCTCAATCTGGGCTGGAAGCATTGACAACTTGCTAAGAGTGTCCTGGATTAAAGAGGGCGCCGGGTTGTTGTGAGAAGCTGTGCTGATGATCCGTTGGGCTCCAGTGTACAATTGTTCTACCAAGGTGTAGGCAGCTTTCAATTTCTTCCGCACATCATTTCCTAAGTGCCCAATACGTGTGCCTACAAAAGGATTGGAATGGTCTCAAACCGGACTTACGATACAGCAGATTCAAATTTATCACAGAAGTTACAAGGAGCTTACCAAAGATAGCAGCAGTCATGGAGTGTATTTGCCGCTGTACGGCCGTCAGTTCATCTACCACCGGTTTAAGGGCCGCTTCAGCATTTTCTGCTCTTTTGGTTAAACCGGCCTTCTCAGTGGCCCAGTCAGCTCGCTCTTTCTTAAAATTTTGTTTCAGCCGTTCAGCAGTGCTCAAAGCGCTGGTTAATTCTTCCTTGGCTTTATCTGTTTCAGCTTGCTGGGTCTTCAGGGCCTCCTGCAAATCGGCAATCCGGTCCTCCTTGATTTTAATCTCAGCCTGCATACAGATGACATTTTAAAGCTTTTCACAGTCAAGACAAGAAATTGAAGTATCAACCACATAATAAAGTTATATGCCTGATACTTGGGGGCTAATGTACCTTCAATTTTTTATATTGCTTGAATACAAAGTCCCAAGCTCAATACAAGTATTCAACTTGGCACTTGGGGGCTAATGGTTATTTGATCAAGTTCTGTTCTAAGGACAGCTTTTTATTTTTTATCCCCGGTTTGCTTATGCTAAACCGGCCCTCGAGGGTTGTGCTGACGGATTTCAAAAAATATATATTCAGGATCAAGTCCCGTTTTGACCAAGGTCACAAACCGGCCCTTGGGGGCTACCGGGATGAATGCAAGGGCAGAAAAGAAAGAAGGAATTTACCTCAAATTTATCCCTCATCATTTTGACCAGGCCAGCTTCACAGTCACGGCTAGTATAAAGCCGGTTCAAATAGCCAGAGTGAAGATCTTGAGCATTCAGAGCGGCATATGTTTCTAATTCAACATCCCATTTTCCTTTATTCAAAGGGGAAGAATCCTCTTTCATGGTATGCCTGGTAAGGGTGGCAGGATTCCCGGGTTCAGAGCGGCCTACACCGGTAATCACAACATCATCATCTTTTGACTCGCCGGTTTGGGTTGGTGCGGCCGTTTTGTCAGCAGGAGTGTGGGATTTCTCAATCTGGACAGAGCTGGCAGGCGGATCAGCAGACGCTGGAGTATTAGTAAGACCTTCTTCAGGGATAATGTTGTCTTGCAGAGGAGGATCATTGGGGATATCTTCAGAAGTAAACATTTCACGATCCGGCGCTTGGTCATGTTCTGGGGCTATATTTTCTTCAGCCGCTTTATCCACGCGGGCCTTCTTGCTTGGTTTCGGTTTAGCCCTGGAAGAAAAGATAAAAATTAAGGAAAAGTGTAAACCATTGCACAACATACTGGAAGCATATGTTCGGTTTAACTTACCCAGCAACTGTTTTCAAAGGTGGTAGCTGGGTGGCTGACGATTCACCAGATGAGGAATGAGAAGTGACCTGATAATCGGAGTCGGATGGATTAAGAGGTTGACGGAAGAAACCCGCTTTACGATTTAAATCAATAAAAAGGTCGGAGACCTCGGAGCGGCGTTTTCGAACCGGACTGTTTGGTAAACCGGCAGAGGTAACTACCTGGCCACTGTGCCGGGTTGTGCGGCGAGCTTCGTGTTGTTGAGTCTTCATAAGAAATTGGGAATCCAGATAAGCAAGAGGATGAGAAAATTTAACTTTCCGGTTTGCCCGGCGAAATTTTGGCAAAGGCAAGATTTCTGAATCGGAAGAGAGAATAGTTACCTCAACAAAAACCGCATTGCTGGCTTCAGCGTCATCCTGACAAACATCATCATCAATAAGGCGTGTAAAAAGTAAGCCAAGTGAATCAAGTTCTTCCTCAAGATCCGGATTACCCACATCATCATCAATGGCTGGGTCAGATGAAGTGGTGGTTTTTCTCTTATGAGCTGGTTTCTTGACAACCTTGGTCTTGGGCCGGGTTGGCCGTCCTGCCTTCTCCGTTTTGTCTTGAGGAAGTTTTTTACTCCAGAACGGATTATCACCCTGGATCAGCAGCAATTAAAACGTTGAACATATAAAATAGTAACTCGGTTCAACAAAAGAGCAATTGAATATTACCGCTGGCGGTTTGTTGGTGGTGCAGTAAGGAAGCAGACCGGTTTGAGCACGGAGGTGCTCCGGTTCATTCAGCATCTTCTTCACAGATTCTGTGACTTCGTCCTTAGGGAGTTGGATTTTAGTGTGTCGGAGTGGGTCATCGGCACTATCAGTATACTCACACATCAAATTTGGGCGCCGGCTTAGAGGCAAAATACTCCATGATATCCAGCAGCGTGCAAGGTCTATTCCTGTTAAACCGTTGGCCATGAAGGCCCGGAGCTTGGACAGTTGAGGAGCATATTTAATTCTCTCCTTAGCGCTTAGCCTTTGTGGAAAAGGGTGAGTGTTGCTGAGCCGTTCCGGACGGAAGCCAGGCAAGGGATTTTCATTATCAGGAGATGTATCCTTGCAATAAAACCAAGTTACGTTCCATTCCTTGGGGTGAGTATGGAGTTTGACGTGAGGGTAGGTGATTTCTTTCCACTTCTGAATCGCCATACCGCCCAGTTCGGTATTAGGGCCGTCAGTGAATTCAGTACGACGGTTCAGATGAAAGAGATCTCTAAATAATTCGACGGAAGGCTCCTCTTGAAGGTATGCCTCAGAAAGTACTTGAAAGTGACATAGATTGGTGACAAAGTTGGGGCCAATATCCTGTGGACGGAGTTGAAAGTTGGCTAACACATCCCGATAAAATTTGGAGCCGGGCGGTTTGAAACCCCGGGCCATATGATCTGTGAAGACCGCGACCTCTCCTTCCTGGGATGTAGGAGGACATTCATCTCCAGGAACCCTCCAATGGATTGTGTCTTTGCTATCCAAAGCGCCAATCAGGACTAGATCGTTCAGCTGTGATTCTGTGACACGGGAGGGAACCCAGTTGCACTCGTACACTTGTTTGGCCATGACAAGATCTACAAGAAATAAATGATCCGGTTCAAGAACATGCCGGATAAAACGGTGTTGATCTAATTACGGTAAACCGAGGGCAGTACTCATAAACCGGTTTTCTACAACGTAGCATCAGATGGATTCTGGTGGATCAACCAGGGGACTAATGACATATATACCGGTCTAGCAATTTTTTCTCTATGGTGAAGTTAAACCGCCTGGCCTAAGCATCGGAAGCAATCGAAACTATGGATAACTAGTTATGCAGAAACAAGTTTCACAAAATTATGTTATAGCCACGGATCTACAGCAAGCTCATAAAAATAGGAAATATTTTGAAGACTAAGACGGAAATAGAAGTGAACCATTGAGCGGATAGATGCGGGAGATCTATGAGCTTGGATGAGAAATGGTAAGCGGATGCTAAAGGGATCGCTACTGAACACAGCAAGAGTTCACAGATGCATTCAAGATCAGAGAGCAGCTATGAAAGCGCGATGAACATAGCAAGAACATGAAACCCTAGGAACAGATCTAGGTTAAGTGGGAGAGAGAACTTACCAGGAACGGAGAGGATGCGGAAAGACGCCGCGGCACTCTGGTACGTACAGGTTGATGCAGCAGCCTGAGACGAGGCAGAGGTCGACAGTGGTGGCGGAGCTCCAAAGCCGGCAACATGAGGAAGAAGAAGAAGAAGGGATGAAGGGGAAGAGAAAACAAATGACCCTTCGGTCTTATTTATAAGGCAACTGAGCTAGGTCAAACGCGCGAATCCAGGAGCTGTCATTAAGAGGGCGTTATGAATTTCATAATGACGTCATGCCGGTTTATAGTAGCCAAACTGATGACGTCATGCCGGTTTACAGCAATCAAACATGATGACGACATGAAGATTTGCCAATTAACAGAAGACATCCAAGACACAAGATGGTGTGAAGGATTGACATGAACCAGTTCAAATCAATCTGGGGCCTAATGTTGGGGATATTACCACTGGGTGTAAACCGGCCTACTTGGGCCGGGTTAACGTCATAGTGGTATAAGCAGGCGAAGGCCCAAGGCCTATAGTCGGTTTAGAATCTGTAGCTATAAAACCGACCTGATGTATAACTTGTATTGTAAGTTAGGAATAGAGAGATACCGACCGGGATACGAATATGAACCGGCTGGGACTCTATGGACCGACGGGCGTCACCCGTGTATATAAGGGGACGGCCCGGCGGTGGTTCAAGAGAGACAACCACAACTCGGGCCTAGGCGAAGCTTCTTTGCTCCCTAGCCATCGAGACCGCATCAATTCCATCACAACTAGACGTAGGCTTTTACCTTCATCGAAGGGGCCGAACTAGTATAAACCCCACGTGTCTTTGTGTCCGCTTTAACCCCTTCAAGTAAACTCGTAGCGATGGCTCCACGACTAAGTCCTTTCGCTAGGACATCTGCCGTGACAAATCCACGACACTCTCAGAATTGTATAGATTTACCTCAAAATCCATACCATGATGGGTCCTTAGGTTAATTTTCTTTGTTTCATTCCTCTCATGATCTTCAAAACCATCCTCTCCAAGACATAGCGTCTTGCATGGCATGGGATAAGCTAGTCGAAATTTAAAAGACAAAAATTACACGTTGAAGTAGTAGAAGTCGAGCTCAATTATGAAAAAAACACTTAGCGTCGTAGTGTACCGTTTCACAATTGAAGGCCTCCTCGAGCTTAATGCTGAAGCACCGATCGTCGTCCAGGTGAGGCTTGTCGTAGAAACCCCGGTTGTCGCCGCACCAGGAGCACTCCCCGGGACCTTCTTCATCCGACGACATTTCCTATGTTCATAATTCAAAGATTAAACTTGTACAATTAAATATATATACTACAAAAACTAAATTAGATCATTATTATGCATCACGGGTTGACTATGGGTCTGTTGAGTCTTTTCTTGCAAACACTCAGCTCATGTGGTATATATATTTGACCGTCGGTGATGGTAGCTCCTCCTTTCGTTCCCGAGTGCAATACACCAAATTGTCTAGCACATGGGAATGAAGGAGAAGCTACCCCCACGACAAAAGTCGGGATTCTTCGTCCTCTCATATATGGTGGATACTCTCCCTCACTGATTCCTCTCTGACATTTGCGACCGTCGGTGATGGTCGTTACTCCTCCTTCCCCTAGTGCATAACAAAGGTCTAGCACCCAGAGAAGAAGGAGAAACGACCCCCACCACAACAGTTGGGATTCTTCGGCCTCGACAGTCTTAAAGTCAACCCGAAATATCGTTTAATTATCTTTCTAGAAAATCCAGGCCACTCGGTATTTCCTACATATTCTAGCACAAGTCATGCCAAAATTCACAGAAAATTCTGGCATGACCTTTGCTAAAACAGGACATATCGAGCACCTGAAATTTTCCGGAGCGGAAATTAATCAACTCTCCGGCAAAACATTGGCCACTCGGATATACATGTTTTTATCTACATAGGCCTATTTTAGCAACACAAGATAAACATGTTTTTATCTACATCATAACTTATAGGACTAATATTGACATGGAGATTTGGCTGGTCTCACCTTGAGGTCGGAGGGGGTCGGTGACGGGGATGACGGCGGGGATGATGGAGGGGCTCCTTGATTTCTGCAAAAACAAAAACCCTATAAGTTATCACTAATACCTCCCGAATAGTATCATACATATAACATCACTAATTGCTTAAACTAAAAAAATAACAAAAAATGTGATATGTTCAACTAGTTCTATTAATTCAAGTAGTTCTTACTAAAAATAGACTTACTATAAATAGAAATAAACTAGTTCTTTCTAAAAATAAACTAGTTCAACTAGTTATAATAATTTTCTTACTAAAAATACATTAGTTCGATTGATTCAACTAGTTCTTACTAAAACCAAACTAGTTCAACTAGTTTATTAATTTACTTACTAACTAGTTTAAACACTTACTAAAAACAGTAAAAAAAACTACATTATACAATAGTAAAAAATAGAAAAAAAAAGATGGAGGGAGGAGGAAGAAG
>NC_041389.1:405822950-405903044 GCF_002162155.2 Triticum dicoccoides | reverse complement strand
AGAAGGAGGAGGGAGGGCGGTGGGAGGAGGGCGGCCGGAGGAGGAGGGGAGAGGAGGGAGTACCTCGGCGAGGAGCGGCGTGGCTGAAAGTGCATTATATCGACTAGAGGGGGGGTGAACAGGCGATTTTTATGAATTCTTCACTGAGGAATTTGCCGGTGAGGAAATTCCTTAGCGAAGAACTACTAGTAGCGGAATAAGTACTCAGAAGTAAGCATAACAGGATACAGACATAGTCATCATGATGAAATGAAGACAAGCACAGAGCACAGGAAGCGTAAACACAGGATAACACAAGATGAAGATAAACAGACTGAAGAAATTGAACTGAGGAAAGTGAGAACGTCTTCAGTCAAAGTCTTCAAACACAGATATGAACAATCACTCAACACAGTAATGAGGAAATGAAAGAGTTGAGGAAATAGAACCAGTAAGGTTGGTGAAGACAATGATTTGGTTGACCAGTTCCAACTGTTGTCTCAGTTGTACGTCTGGTTGGAGCGGCTGAGTATTTAAACTCGACGACACACAGTCCCGGACACCCAGTCGCTGAGCACGCAGCTCAGGACACCAAGTCCTCATTGTATTCTCCTTGAACTAAGGTCACACAGACCTCGTCCAATCACTCGTGGTAAGTCTTCAGGCGACTTCCAAACCTTCACAGACTAGATCACTTGGCGATCCACAATTCCTCTTGGATGTTCTAGACCATGACGCCTAACCGTCTGGAAGAAGCACAGTCTTCAAACGTAACAAGCAACGGATCCACGCAGGATCAATCTCTTCAGTGATGCTCAATCACTTTGGGGTTTGTAGGTGTTTGGGTTTGGGTTTTTCCTCACTCGATGATTTTCGCTCAAAGTCCTCGGAGGATGGGTTGCTCTCAAATGACAAGTGTCAGTTTCTCTCGGAGCAGCCAACCAGCTAGTGGTTGTAGGGGGTGGCTATTTATAGCCTAGGGAGCAGCCCAACATGATAAGCCATAAATGCCCTTGTTTGATATGACCGTTAGGTGGATAAGATATTTTGGGACAGTTGGCGTGCAGCACAGCAACGGTCAAAATTTGGACTCTCAAATTCCTCAGGGCTATCATGTTCCTCACTGTGTAGGAAATCCGCACTGGCGAATTCCTAACTCCTCAATCAGAACAAATTCCTCAGCGACCAGAAGAACTTCGTCTCTGTCACTGAAGAAATTGACTGAACTATATGAGATTTCCAATGGCTTCACTCGAAGGGATTGGTAGGTGTAGGATTTTGAGTTGAGCATCACATGGAAATTTTTCCTTAGTATTTCCTCGACCCCCTTTAACAATACAGTGTTTCCTATGACTCAAGAAAGAGAAAAACAAAACTATGAAAACGAAAGTATTCAAGCTTCATATTCCTTGCATGAATATCAAGTCTTCACGGATACACCAATTTCTTCACTTTCAAAGTCTTCATGAAAGTCTTCAGGAATACCAAAATCTTCAGTCGAAGATATTCATTTTTAGGGGTCGACTTTCTTTTGAAATATCAAACTCCTCATAGACTTATAAACCTGTGTACACTCACAAACACATTAGTCCCTTAACCTATAAGTCTTCAATACACCAAAATCACTAAGGTGCACTAGATGCACTTACAATCTCCCCCTTTTTGGTGATTGATGACAATATAGGTTAAGTTTTCAACGGGGATAAACATGTGAAGTGTAAGTGCTGATATTGAGGAATTTGATTGCAAGATATAGAAGAACTCCCGCTGAAGATGTCCATAGTGACGAATTTGCTTTTGAAGCAATGCACACTTGAAGAGTTGAATCATGGAGATGTCCCCCTATATCTTGTAATTCATACACACATTTGACATATAATATGAAGAATTTGAAATGCATGATGAAATATGGTGCTTGATGAAATTTAGCATGCATGCAATAATATTAATGAGGAACAAGCATGCAGAATAACGCATCAAGAGTATCAGATCACAGTGCATCAAAAGTATCAAAGCACCATCGGGTTTAAGATTACAACTCGATCCAATAAAGTTTCAGAAGAGCGAGAGCTGTAACTTAGCAAAAACAACGCCCATATAATAGACCCGCTTGAAGACTAACTCAAATTTATCCCCCTTTGTCATCGAATGACCAAAAGGTTCGAAACTGAGGACTAACGCCCCTGAAGAATATCAAGTTGATGGAGGAGCGCCAGCGTTGGGTCCGATAGTCGTAGTAGGGCCTGCTGCAGTGTCGTCTAAGTCTTCATTTTCATCAGTCTCGCGTGATGAAGAATAGGAGCTGGCCATTAAGGAAGGAACCTTGATCTTCTTGAATTTCTTCGGTGGAGGTGCAGACCAGTCAAATTCTTCCTTGAGACCCATATTCTTCAGATCTGCAGCGCTGTAGACATCTGATAGAACAGCCAAAGTACAGTTGAAGGTTTCATGGAGGTAGTATTGGTTTTTCTTCACTGCATTGTGTGTTGATGTCATGTTGTGAAGAATTGAACCAAACTGACGCTTGATCCATTTGTGATTGCGATCAACCTTCTGATGAAGACTGAGGAGTAACTCACGATCAGTCATCACCCTGGGTGTTGTGGCTTGAGGATTTTTCTTGGTGGCAGAGTCATGTGTGGCAGAGTCATCATTTGTGGAGTAGGATCCAGCCTTGCAAAATTGACCATCCAACAGACAAATTCCTTCATCTATCACAGCAGTTGCCTTGCCTTTGTCATCAGCTAAGGAATATGTCCGTTTGAGGACTTCAATCAGAGGCAAGTAGCTGCCATGGTTCAAAGTGTCATCTTTGTAATTTAGTGAAGCCCTTGTCTTGATGAATCTCATAATCCATGGTGCATAAGGCTTCAGTTCAAATGGTGACATAGCAATGTTCGCCAGAGTCCTCATGAAGAAATCATGGAAGTTGACGGGAACACCATGAACGATACGGAAAAGCATGTTCTTCATGATGCCAACGACCTCTTCATCATTTGTCGTGGCCTTTGATTGGACTCACTATCTTCGTCAGAATGCGATAGACAGTCCGGGGCACATATAGTAATTCCTTGACGAGGAATTTGGTTTGAGGAGCCTGCCCTGGCTTCAAAGGCTTCATCAGCACTTGCATGAAATGATTTGAAAGTCCAGGTTCACTGTAGACACAACGAGCACTGTCAAGGGGAGGACTGAGTGGTAGGGCATGAAGCAATTCAGTTTCTAGTGCCTTGTAGTGAGTATTTTCAGACATCCAGTCCAGCACCCATGAATTCACATCTTTAGAGTTTCCTGTGATGTGCAGCGTTGCATAGAATTGAAGAATGAGTTCTTCATTCCAGTCACAGATGTCAGTGCAGAAATTTAGCAATCCAGCATCATGAAGAACTGTGAGGACTGGCTCGAAGCACGGCAGAGACTCCATGTCCTCATGAGGAATATGTTCATGATGGAAGACTTTGTCTTTGTTGAACAGTACTGAGGAATAGAATTTTGCTTGACTAGCAGTCCAGAAATGCCTCTTCCTTATGCGAGCAGAGTCATAGGGGTTATAGTCAGTGAAGAACACATGCTCACTGAAGAAATCTTCAGCCTTGAACTTTTTCTTCTTTGAGAATGGATCTGTTGGCTTGGGCACGGGAGTGTCAGTGAGTTGCATCACAACCTCTGGAATTGCAATCTCAGGTTCTTCAGGCTGAGGAATTTCTGGTTCCTCTTTAGTGGCAGTCTGCGTGTTAAAAGGTTCAATAACAACAGCTTCTTCAGCACTAGCGGCTTGAATGTCTTCATGCACAGACAAGGTGGGATGAGTTTCTTCAGAGCCCATTTGAACTGTTGGTGCAGGGGACTGAGGTATTTGTTGTAGTGGGGTGAAGAGTGGAGAATTGGGGTGCTAACTTTCCCAAAAGTCATCATTCATCACGGGCGTTGTGCAGCCAATGTCCATGTTTTCATCTTCAATTTCTTCAACGCCAGCCTCTTTAGCTGTGAACTGAGGCATTAGCGAGGAATCAACAGGCGTTGAAGGGATTGCATCCACTTCAATTTCTTCATCAACCTGCTCTGATGAAGCAGCAGATTGAGGTTCTTCATTAGATCCACTAGGAATCACATATTCCTCATCAAAAGGAACAAGGTCCTTTGATGGCATGGTGGAAATCGGAACAACATCAATTGGATTTTCAATAGAGCTTGCCAGAGGCTTCATCTTCTTTGGAGCTGAAGATTCTGAAGCATTGGATGCTCTCCTTTTCTTCACTGCAGCTTGCTCTGCAGCCTTGGTCTTCTTCACATCGAATGCACATGGAAGAATTGGAGTTGGGGTAGGCGCAGATGGAACTGAGGAATCTGGTGGAATTTCCTCAGGCACAACTGATGCAGTTGCCCTAACTTCTTCAGTTTCTTCAGGCGCACCACTAGTGGATTCCCTGACAATTTCTTCAGCGGCTGGAATGGAGTCATCAGCCCTGGAACTAGCATTTTCTTCAGCAGCCTGAATGTCATCAGCGGTGCCGGCATGTTCTTCAGTTGGTTGAGCAGACGCTTCAGCATGAGGAATTTCTTATTGCGATGGGGCTGAAACATTTGTGAATTTTTCAGTCAGTTTCACAAACCTGACTTTGGCTCCTTGCCAATCTGCATAGTAAGCATTGAAATCATCGCTGAGGGCTTTAATTTCAGCTTGGATCTTGAGGAGTCCATCAGTTGTCATATTGACAACGTTATTCTTCAGGAACTTCTCCTTTCTGAACTGAGTCTTCTAGATCTGCGTGGCCTTCTCAAATTTCCATTTCTCTTCAGTGATGAAATGGGTCAGCATGTGACTTTGACCAGGAGTCAAATTGAAATCAAGCATATGAGTATTTGGATCCTTGTGCCAGAGATCAATGTAATCAAGGATCGCCCTTGGTTCCAATAGGAGTGGCACATTTGTTCCTTTGGCTCTAGCGGCCCTTTCTTGTCGGTCTCTGATGATTTCTGCAACTTCATCATCATCAGCTTCATCGTCAGATGGCACTTGGAAGGCAACCTGTTTCTTCTTCGGACTTGGCCGAGGACCTCGACCAGCCGTTGCCTTAGCCTTCAGCAGAGTGGGGCCTGATGAAGATTTTGGTGCAGCTGAGGAACTTGTTGAGGCACCAGAGGCAATAGAGATGCCTCTTGTCCTTTGGCACGTGGCCAGATGTACAGGTGTTGAGGACTTTGCCAGAGCAGCTGAGGACTTTGGAGGAGGAGCAGTTGTTGGAACTGGCCGTGAGGGCTTTGAAGAATCTGGCCGTGAGGGCGTAGTTGGTGAAGCACTTGTCATGTGAGCGGGCTTCTTTGCCATTGATTTTCTTGGCTTGACAGACGCCTTAGTGGCAGTAGCAGCAGCAGAGTCTTCATTGAATTTCCTCACTGCTTCTTTGGCTTGTCTTGCCAACTTAGCTTGGCGTTTGGCCCATTCTTCAGGAAAATCCTCACCACGCTTGATGCTGGTGGGGTCAGCTTCTTGGCCAGGTGCCAACGGAGCTCTTGGGCATGGAGGATTAAGTGCGAATTTCTTAATATACTTTGGAGTCACATATCTGTACTCCCTCCATTCTCTTGCCCATCTCCGTTCAATCTTCTGTATGCACACCTTGCGCTGATTTTTAGTTTCTTTTCCGTACTTAGCCACATCAAGTGTGCAATAATCAGCATAGATGGCCTCCGGTATTTCAAAAGTAGTCATGACCTCAGGTTTCTTTCCTCCTTTCTGCGGCTTCTTACCATCAGCCATATTCTTCAAATGAGGAATTTGAACAATCAAATTTTCTGAAGAAGTGTGCAACTTTTCTTCGAGGAACGCTGCAAATGAGTTAAGTTGATGAGAACCTAGTGATTCAGCAGCGAACATGAGTAACTGTGAACAGTTAGTTGTGAGGAATTTGGAGAGGTCATATGCGTTCTCAGAAGGTTTTTCAAAAAGAACAAGTTTGAGGAACTTGACCAGATGAGCCTTGAAGAATTTTACTAAGCGTTCTTTGTCTTAGGTTCCAGAGTTGTATAGATCGAAGATCCACACAATTAAGGAATCTTGAAGAAAAACACTGCTTAGAGAAACGAATCAAGAACAGATGACTAGTGAGGTGTTTTGTGTGTGTGAGGATTTGAAGAATAAAACACCTTTGAAGATTTTGTTGTGAAATTTCGAGTCAAAAGAGGGTAGTAAAAATAACTTTTAATTACCCTTGATGAAGAACACGACAAACTATGAAGAAGAACAGTGAAGTTCGTCGGTGTAGATATTCCACGCCCTAACTTGGCGGAGGAAGACAGCTACGGCGGCGGCGGAGTGAAGATTTTCGCGGTTGGCACGAGTACGACGGCGACGAGGTCGAGGCAGTGAAGCTCTTCCTCACCGGTGATGATGGAGTAGCGGCAGCGCTAGGGTTTGAGGAGCTCGAGCGAGAGAGAGAGAGAGAGAGAGCGGTCGAGCGGAGTAAAGGAAGTGAGGAAGGGGAGAGGGGGTATTTATAGTCGCAGTGAAAAAACTGTTCGCCCGAAGATTTAGGACGAACATGCCCCTGACCCTTCTCCTTCGCTTGACATGTGTCAGCCACGTACTGGGAAGTGGAGATCGTGTTAGATCGTGGGTGAATAGATAAGTCTATCATGGGATACGGAACGGTTTGAGCGGTAAAGCCGAAAATTTGGATAAGATAAGCTTTAAGTTCCGTTCGCAAATTCTTCAGCTGACAAGGATACAGTGAAGATTTTGAACGAGTTTCAAATAGAACGCACATGAAGAATTTGTGAATAGATTGGGTTGAGTATAGCATAGAGGGGAAAGGGTCCGATCACATTCACTTAGCAGAAAAAGCAACTTGAAGAAATAGCCATAAGTGAATGTTTTATAGGACAAAAACTCATATATATATATATATATATATATATATATATATATATATATATATATATATATATATATATATATATATAGCCAATGAAGAAAAACATCGGAACCAGTGAAGATTTTGCAAAGTTGAAGAATTTGAAAAACTGAAGAATTTAAAAAAAATGAAGATTTTCAACTTTGATGGTGGCGTAACCCACCGTATAAGAATGATGATTTCAGACACCGCGTACAATTTTCGTAGGGTTCTGAGAATCAAATTCTTCATTAATTTCTTCACACTTAGAGTGTTATTCTTCATTGACTGAAGAAAAACGTTTCTTCATGTGTTGCACATCTAAGAAATCAATTTTGCATAAGTGTCAGGATGTGTGTCCTTTTCAGAGAACATTCGAAGATTCTAAGATATTTAGCTCACACCGCAACTTGCTAAATCTCTTCTCATCCAAGGGCTTTGTGAAGATATCGGCTAGCTGTTCTTCAGTCTTCACGTGCTCGATGGAGATGTCGCCCTTCAACACATGATCACGAAGAAAATGATGACGAATCTGAATGTGCTTTGTCTTCGAGTGCTGAACTGGGTTGTGACCAATCTTGATGGCACTCTCCTTATCACAGAGGAGAGGCACATTCTTCATGTTGACGCCATAGTCCTTGAGGGTTTGCTTCATCCATAGCAATTGAGCACAACAAGAACCACCAGCAATGTATTCAGCTTCAGCAGTAGACAGTGATACACAGTTCTGTTTCTTCGAGGAGCAACAGACCAAAGAACGTCCGAGGAAATGACAAGTACCAGATGTTGACTTGCGGTCCACACGATCACCAGCATAGTCAGAGTCAGAATATCCAAGGAGATCAAAACTAGAGCCCTTGGGGTACCATAATCCTAGTGTTGGTGTGTGAGCTAGATATTGAAGAATATGCTTCACAGCCTTATGGTGTGATTCCTGAGGTGCAGCTTGAAATCGGGCACACATGCAAACACTAAGCATTATATCTGGCCTAGATGCACATAAGTACAATAACAAACCAATCATGGAGCAGTATACCTTGTGATCGAAGTCAATACCATTTTCATCAGTGCATAGATGGCCATTTGTGGGCATAGGAATTTTGACGCCTTTGCAATCTTGCATGCCGAATGTCCTCAGAACTTTCTTGAGGTATTTCTCCTGAGATATGAATATGCCATTGTGCTGTTGACAAATTTGAAGACCTAAAAAGAATTTCAACTCTCCCATCATAGACATTTGATATTCTTCACTCATCATATAGGCAAATTCATCACTATAACGTTGGTCAGTACAGCCAAAGATAATATCATCAATGTATATTTGGCACACAAACAGTTCACCATCATAAGATTTAGTAAAGAGAGTAGGATCGAGTGAACCGGGTGTGAAGCCATTCTTCATGAAGAATTCCTTCAAAGTATCATACCACGCCCGAGGGGCCTGCTTGAGGCCATATAGGGCCTTGTTGAGTCTGAAGACTTTGTCAGGATACTTTGGATCTTCAAAACCTGGGGGTTGAGCAACATATACTTCTTCCTCAAGCATACCATTGAGGAATGCACTTTTCACATCCATTTGTTGTAAGATAATATTATGATGGTTAGCATAAGCAAGCAATATGTGAATAGCCTCAAGTCTAGCAACAGGTGCAAAAGTTTCATCGAAATCAATTCCTTCAACTTGTGTGTTGCTTTGAGCTACAAGTCGTGCTTTATTCCTCACCGCAAGGCCATTTTCATCTTGCTTGTTGCAGTAGATCCACTTTGTGCCAATGATATTATGCTTGCGAGGATCTGAACGTTTGACCAGTTCCCAGACATTGTTGAGCTCGAACTGATGTAATTCTTCTTCCATGGCCTGAATCCACTCAGGCTCTAGAAATGCTTCATCTACCTTAGTGGGCTCTGTAATAGAGACAAAAGCATAGTGCCCACAAAAGTTAGATAAATGTGAAGTTTTTGAGCATGTGAGAGGACCTGGCGCTCGAATGTCATCGATGATCTTTTCCACTTACACTTCTTTTGCAATGCGAGGATGAGCTGGTTGTCGTTGAGGAATTTGATCAGCATTATCTTCAGCACCATTTTCTTCAGCATTTTCATCAGGTGCACTAGCTCGATTTTCTTCACGTTCTGGAATGAATTCTTCAGTAGATTCTTTGGTAGGAATAACATCCTCAGTAGCCTTGAACTTGATAGAATCCTCAGGTGTTGGTTCATCTATCACAGAAGGTAGGTGCTCTCTTTGCGAGCCATTAGTTTCATTGAACCGCACATCTATAGTTTCAACAACCTTGTGAAGAACGTTGTTGAAGACTCTGTAGGTGTGCGAGTCCTTTCCGTAACCAAGCATAAAACCTTCATGTGCTTTCGGTGCAAATTTAGCATTGTGATGAGGATCTCTAATCCAACATTTAGCACCGAAGACTTTGAAATAACTCACATTGGGTTTCTTGTCAGTGAGGAGTTCATAAGCAGTCTTCTTGAAGAATTGTGAAGATATACCCGATTGATGATGTGGCATGCAGTATCAATTGCATCAATCCAAAAACGACGAGGCGTTTTTATTCATCAAGCATAGTGCGAGCCATTTTAGCGAGGGTTCTGTTCTTGCGCTCCACGACGCCATTCTGCTGAGGAGTATAAGGAGCAGATAACTCATGAGTAATACCAAGTTCATCAAGATAGCCATCAAGACCGGAATTCTTGAACTCGGTCCAATTGTCAGTTCTGATGTGCTTGATCTTCACACCAAAGTTGGTTGAAGCCCTTGAGGAAAATCGTTTGAAGATTTCCTGCACTTCATGTTTGTAAGTGAGAATGTGTACCCATGTGTAACGAGAATAGTCATCAACAATAACAAAGCCATATAGAGATGAATCATTTGAAACAGCAGAATAATGATTAGGACCAAAGAGATCCATGTGAAGCAATTCAAATGGACAAGTAGTGGTCATGATAGTCTTCGCTGGATGCTTGGACTTTGTCATCTTTCCAGCTTCACAAGCTCCGCATAAGTGATCCTTGAGGAATTTGACATTCTCAATGCCAATGACATGCTTCTTCTTCGCAAGCGTGTTCAGATTCCTCATGCTAGCATGACCAAGTCGTCGATGCCATAGCCAGCCTTCCGAAGCTTTTGTAAGTAAGCACACGGCTGGTTGTGGTCCTGTAGAGAAATCAACAATATACAGATCTCCTCTCCTAAAGCCTTCGAAGACTTTGGAATGGTCAGCTTCCATGATCACAACACATCGATATCTTCCAAAGACAACAACCATATCGAGATTACAAAGCATTGAGACAGACATGAGGTTGTATCCTAAGGACTTGACAAGCATGACTTTGTCCATGTGTCGATCCTTTGAGATCGCAACCTTGCCTAGACCCAATACCTGACTTTTGCCTTTGTCAGCGAAGATGATATGCTTCAGATGTGACGGTGATAAAGGAGCATCCATCAATAGACTCTTGTCACCCGTCATGTGATTTGTACATCCACTATCTAGAACCCACTCGTTGGCTTTGGACTGATCATCCTGCAGATGAATTAGTGCAACTTACGATCTCATATACTTCATCAGTGAAGAATATGATATCAAGTTCATCAGATGAATTTCATCAAGCAGTAAAACAGATATTTCAGTATGAGGACGTGTGAAATGAAAGTTCATTCCATCATGATTCGCCTGCGTCCTCTCAGGCATTTTTGTCAGGCCTCTAGCAAATTCTTTAGACATTTAAAGCACGTCTGGAGACCTGACTCTGCATAAGGGATTAGTTCTTTTTCTTCACCACCCACATCTGAAGGGGTGGCAAAGAGTTCATCACTCTGCGAGCACCATATGAGAAAGATGGCATAGAAGCCAATCCATTTTGTTTCACATAAGAGGGGTTAGGGTAAGCATATGAATAAGCAGAGAAATTCTTCGAGGACTTATGAACATAATGATTTGAAGAATAACGTGCATATTGATAGCCCTTTGCTCTAGCCTGCGAAACAGAATTGTTAGCACGATGATAGTCATATGAGGACTTTGATCCATTTGAGGAATTTGATCCGTATGAGGACTTGGATCCATATGAAGAATTAGGTCCATACGAAGAGTTTGATCTGGGGTTCCTATTCTTCACAGGTGGTGTCATGAGGACACTCACCTGAAGACTTTCAACATAACTTTTGGGAACCCAGATTTTCTTCATAGGGGAACCATTCCTGCAGTTAGTCCCAACATATCTAGCAAATACTTCACCATTCTGATTTTTGAACAGTTTATAGTTGGAGTCAAATGATTCATCAGAAGAATGAGGAGATTCACATGTAAAGCCAGATAAGTTAGATGGATCAACTGGAGGTCCCTTTGCAGCAACCCATGAGGTTTTGGGGTACTGCTCAGGCTTCCAATATGTTCCATCAGCATTGAGTCTCAAAGGCAATACCCTCTTTCCTAGGGTTTCTGTTGAGGATCTGCTTTTTGAGCACATCACAAAGAATCTGCTGCCCAGGTTTTTGTACATGCCTGTCGTGTACAATTCCTTCAGCCCTGCATCATTAGTAGTACTAGCAATGTCCTTAGATGAGGAATTAGTAATAGCATAGGCAGGTGAAGAATTTGTAACAGTTGAAGCATTTGAACATTCAGGTGATGAAGTAGCAGATTCACGTTCAATGCACTTTAAGCATGGAGGAACAAATTCTTCTTGAGTAGCGTTGATTTGTTAAGCAAGTAATGAATCACGATCCTTCTTAAGATCTTCATAACTCACTCTTAGATTCTCAAGATCTTGCTTTCTTTGAAGAAGTTCAAGAGAAAGTTTCTCGTGATCAGATAAGAGAGCATTATGATGACCTTGAAGATCGTCAAACTTGGAATGGAGTCCCTGAAGACTTGCAGCCAAGGCTTTTGACTGATCCATTTCTTCACCCAACATATCATCACTCTTATTTAGCATGTAATGAACTTTTTCCAAAGCTCTTTGTTGTTTAGTGGCAAGGGAAGCAAGTTTATCATAGCTAGGTCAAAATTCATCGCAAGATTCATCATCACTGGACTCGGATAGGTAGCATTCATTTACCTTAGCACTTTTTGCCATAAGGCAGGGGTTGGACGATGATGATTCTGGTTCGAATGTCATCTCTTTCAGAGATTCCTTGTAATCATCAAGCCAAGGATCATGATGATTTAGATGGCCATCATAGACCTCAGAGAGACGGTCCCAGATTAGCTTCGCGTGATTGAGATGCATGACGTTCCTGAATTGATTTCGGGACAGACTTGTGCAGATGACATCCTTCGCTATCAGGTTGAGGAGAGTGTACTTGCGAATGTCATCAGCTTCAGCCATCTTGCATAGATCGGTAAGACCGATCTCGGTGACGGTCCATAGTTCGCCGTCCATAGCCATGAGTCGCTTCTTCATCATGGCCTTCCACCGAGGATACTCATGACCGTCAAAGATGGGGCAGGAAACGTTCCTCAATCCTGCAGTCGACATAACTAGAACTCTAGGTGGTTAAACCAAAATCACACAGAACAAGGGAGTACCTTGCTCTGATACCAATTGAAAGTGCGTTATATTGACTAGAGGGGGGTGAATAGGCGATTTTTATGAATTCTTCATTGAGGAATTTGCTGGTGAGGAAATTCCTTAGCGAAGAACTACTAGCAGTGGAATAAGTACTCAGAAGTAAGCATAACAGGATACAGACATAGTCATCATGATGAAAAGAAGACAAGCACATAGCACAGGAAGAGTAAACACATGATAACACAAGATGAAGGTAAACAGACTGAAGAAATTGAACTGAGGAAAGTGAGAAAGTCTTCAGTCAAAGTCTTCAAACACAGATATGAACAATCACTCAACACAGTAATGAGGAAATGAAAGAGTTGAGGAAATAGAACCAGTAAGGTTGGTGAAGACAATGATTTGGTAGACCAGTTCCAACTGCTGTCTCAGTTGTACGTCTGGTTGGAGTGGCTGAGTATTTAAACTCGAGGACACACAGTCCCGGACACCCAGTCGCTGAGCATGCAGCTCAGGACACCAAGTCCTCACCATATTATCCTTGAACTAAGGTCACACAGACCTCGTCCAATCACTCGTGGTAAGTCTTCAGGCGACTTCCAAACCATCACAGACTTGGTCACTCGGCGATCCACAATTTCTCTTGGATGCTCTAGACCATGACACCTAACCGTCTAGAAGAAGCACAGTCTTCAAAGGTAACAAGCGTCGGATCCACGCAGGATCAATCTCTTCAGTGATGCTCAATCACTTTGGGGTTTGTAGGTGTTTTGGTTTGGGTTTTTCCTCACTCGATGATTTTCGCTCAAAGTCCTCGGAGGATGGGTTGCTCTCAAATGACAAGTGTCAGTTTCTCTCGGAGCAGCCAACCAGCTAGTGGTTGTAGGGGGCGGCTATTTATAGCCTAGGGAGCAGCTCGACATGATAAGACATAAATGGCCTTGTCTGATATGACCGTTAGGTGGATAATATATTTTGGGACAGTTGGCGCGCAGCACAGCAACGGTCATAATTTTGACTCTCAAATTCCTCAGGGCTATCATGTTCCTCACTGTGTAGGCAATCCGCACTGGTGAATTTCTAAATCCTCAGTCAGAACAAAATCCTCAGCGACCAGAAGAACTTCGTCTCTGTCACTGAAGAAATTGACTGAACTGTATGAGATTTCCAATGGCTTCACTCGAAGGGATTGGTAGGTGTAGGATTTTGAGTTGAGCATCACATGGAAAATTTTCCTTTGTATTTCCTCGACCCCTTTAACAGTACGGTGTTTCCTATGACTCAAGAAAGAGAAAAACAAAACTACGAAAACGAAAGTCTTCAAGCTTCACATTCCTTGCATGAATATCAAGTGTTCACGGATACACCAATTTCTTCACTTTCAAAGTCTTCATGAAAGTCTTCAGGAATACCAAAATCTTCAGTCGAAGATATTCATTTTTAGGGGTCGACTTTCTCTGTAAATATCAAACTCCTCATAGACTTATAGACCTGTGTACACTCACAAACACATTAGTCCCTTAACCTATAAGTCTTCAATACACCAAAATCACTAAGGGGCACTAGATGCACTTACAGTGGCGGTGGCGGACGATGGGTTCGGCACGGCCGGGCGAGAGTGAGTGAGAGGGAGAGAGAGTGAGTGAGAGGGTACTGGTGCAGTGAACTGCTCTAGGATAAGGTAAGTAAGTAGTAGTGCGTTTCAGAGCAACACGCTACTGCTAAGCAACGTAGCAGTAGCGCTTGTCGGGCATACGCGCTACTGCTAAGTGGGGCTAGCCATCTGCGCCCAGTACAAGTATAGCATCAGCGTCTTTAGCAGAATGCACTACTGCTAAAGTAGTAGCAGTAGCGCGGTTTATTTAAACTCGCTACTACTAAGTAGCGGTAGTGCCCTGTTTTGTCCAGTGCTACTGCTAAGATGTTGTGTATATGGCACATGCAAATTTGCTTCGATGGCATGGAAATACCGCATATAGGTAGGTATAGTGGACTCATATGGCAAAAATTGTTTAAAGGGTTTTGGATGCACAAGTAGTGATCATACTTAGTGCAAAATGAAGGCTAGCAAAAAGATTGAGAAGAAACCAACCAAGAAACGAAAAATCTCGTACCCAAGCATTAAGAATAAGTAACACCGAATAAATGTATCACAAGTAGGATATAAATTTCATTGCATAACTATTGACTTTCGTGCTTTCATAGGGAATCACAAACCTTAACATCATTTCTTACTAAAGAACAATTACTCATCAACATGACTCACATATCATATCATCATAGCTCAGAACCATTACTAAGAAAGTTTAATTTGTCCAATGATCTTCATGAAAGTTTTTGTCATATCCTCCTTGGATATCTATCACTTTGGGACTACATTTATATGTTTCTTTTGATAAGCTCGAACAAATATAAGTGAAGAACATGAGCATAAGTTTTTCTTTCTCTCAAAATAATCTAAGTGAAGCAAGAGAGAATTCCTTAAAAAATTTACTAACTCCCAAATAAATCTAAGTGAAGCATGAGAGCATTTCTTCAAAAATAACAAAGCACACCGTGCTCAAAAAGATATAAGTGAAGCACTAGAGCAAATCCATGGCTCTAAAGATTAAGTGAAGCATAGGAGAAAGCATAGCATAATTTTTTGCTCTCTCAAAAAGGTGTGTTCAGTAAGGATTCAACACCTAAAACACAAAGCAAAACAAGCAAAGACTCATATCATACAAGACGCTCCAAGCAAAACTCATATTATGTGATGAACAAAAATATAGCTTCAAGTAAAATACCGATGGTTGTTAGAAGAAAGCGGGGATGTCACTCAGGGGCATCCCCAAGCTTAGTTGCTTACTACTTCTTTGAATATTATCTTGGGGTGCCTCGGGAATCCCCTAGCTTAGCCTTTTTCTAATCCTTATTATTTCATCCATCGTAAGATAACCCAAAACTTGAAAACTTCAATCACACAAAACTCAACAAAACCTTCGTGAGATCCGTTACTATAAGAAAGCAAACCACTACTATAAGTACTAATGCAAAACTATTCTAATTTTTGTTTTTTGCATTATATCTACTGTACTCCAACTTTTCTATGGCAAAAACTCATCAAAGAAAACCATAGAACCATCAAAACAAGCACACAATGCAAAGAAAACAGAATCTTTCAAAAACAGAACAATCTAAAGCAATCTGAACATTTCGAATACTTATGTAACTCCAAAATTTCTGAAATAAATTGGTGGACGATAGAAATTTGTCTATTAATCGTCTTCAAAAAGAATCAACTCAAAATTTCTCTTCTATTAAAAATGACAAATAGTCTCGTGAGAGCAAAAGTTTCTGTTTTTCAGCAAGGACAAATCAACTTTCACCCAAATCTTCCCAAAGGCCTTGCTTGGCACAAACACTAATTAAAGCACAAAAAACACAATCATAACAGTATCATAATTGTGCTAACATACAAGAACAGAAAACAAAAGGTAAAAATAAATTTTATTCATTGGGTTGCCTCCCAACAAGCGTTATCGTTTTAAGCTCCTAGCTAGGCATAACACGTAGGATCTAGGTTTTGTCATCCTTATCCTTGTTTTCCTTGGAGGTATTTGTGTCAGAAGGTTTTGTAAATAAAACATAAAACAAATTATCCATGGAAACTTTAGCACTATCAAGTTGCTTTTTATCATAACCCCTTTGATTTCTGGCAGTGATCCAAGAATAGTGTTGATTAACATCGTTAAAAACTTGTTGGATCATATCTAAAACGGGGACTTGCTTTTTAAGATTCTCATCAAGGATTTGGTTATCTCTAAGAAACGGTCTTAAAGCATAATTACTACTATAAATAATTTCATCAATCATGAGTTTTTCATGATTCATGCCACAAAAATCAAAGATTTCCCTAGCTTCCCGTATTATGTAGTCAAATTCATTCATCAAAACAAGAGTGCCTAACTTTTTAGCTTTAGGATCCTTTATAACGGGCAACTCATAGAACAATCATTGCAAAGTGGGATGAGTATGAATAAATATAGTTTCAAGCTTCAAAACAAGTGCTGAAATATCTTCCGCATAAGATTTAGTCCTTTAAGTATAGGGATATCATCAAGACTTTATTTTTTGACACAATTAGAAAATTCTTGGACATGTTCTTTTCCCATAAAATTCCCTTGCCCCAAAACAAAATTTTGGTATCTAGATTACCCGTATGCTCCATTTTAGGAGTTAGGCCATCATCTGTTTCTGCCATACCAAAGTCACTCATGGTGACAAGTTCAAGCAAATAAGAGATCTAACGAGAAAAAGGCGAACGAAAAAGAGGGCAAATAAAACAACAAATTTATGTGAAGTGGGGAGAGGAAAACGAGAGGAAAATGTAAAATAATGTAAATTTCGAGGAGATGAGATTTGTGATTAGGAACCTGGTTGATGTTGAAGATCCTCCCCGGCAACGGCGCCAGAAATTCCTTTTGATGTCTACTAGAACTACGTCGGTATTTCCCCAAAGAGGAAGGGCTGATGCAGTATAGCGACGGTAGGTATTTCCCTTAGTGATGAAACGAAGGTCATCGACAGTAGGAGAACCTCCTCACACCACGTAAACATCACCTACACACAAGTAACAAATACTCGCAACCCGATGTGTTAAAGGGGTTGTAAATCCCTTTCGGGTACGACGCCTCAAGATAGGCAAATAATGTGAGATAAAAGTGGTTGATAGGATAAAGGATCGCGGAACAAATAAATTGCAGCAAGGTATTTTTGCATTTTTGGTTTACTAGATCTAAAAATAAATGCAAAGGAAAATAGATCGCAAAGGCAAATATGATGAAAAGAGACATGGGGCCATAGGTTTCACTAGTGGCTTCTCTCGAGAAAGATAGCAAATGGTGGGAAAACAATTATTGTTATGCAATTGATAGAACTTCAAATAATCATGACAATATCTAGGCAATGATCATTATATAGGCATCACGTCCAAGATTAGTAGACCGACTCCTGCCTGCATCTACTACTTTACTCCACACATCAACCGCTATCCAGCATGTATCTAGTGTATTAAGTTCATGGAAAAACAGAGTAATGCAATAAGATCAATGAGATGATGTAGATAAGATCTATTTATGTAGAAATGGACACCATCTTGTTATCCTTAATAGCAACGATACATACGTGTTGTTTCCCCTTCTATCACTGGGATCAAGCACTTTAAGATCGAACCCATCACAAAGCACCTCTTCCCATTGCAAGATAAATAGATCAAGTTGGACAAAGAAAGCCCAAATATCGGAGAAGAAATACGAGGCTATAAGCAATCATGCATATAAGAGATCAAAGAAGACTCAAATAACTTTCATGGATAAAAACATAGATCTGATCATAAACTCAAAGTTCATCGGATCCTAACAAACACACTGCAAAAAGGCTTATATCATATGGATATCCAAGAGAGAGAGAGAGAGAGAGAGAGAGAGAGAGAGAGAAAGCCATCTAGGTACTAACTACGAACTTGTAGGTGTACAAAGAACTACTCATGCATCATCGGAGAGGCACCAATGGATGTGGTGAACCCCTACGTGATGGTGTCTAGATTGGATCTGGTGGTTCTGAACTTTGCGGCGGATGGAATTGATTTTTGTCGACTCCCCTAGGGTTTTTGGAATATTGGGGTACTTATAGAGCAAAGAGGCGGTTCAGGGGGCACCCGAGGTGGGCACAACCCACCAGGGCGCGCCTGGGCCTCCTGGCGCACCCTGGTGGGTGTTGCCCTCCTCGAGGCACCCCCAGGTGCAGCCTTGGCCCACTCGATGTCTTATGGCCCAACAAAATCCTCAAAAAGTTCCACTGCATTTAGACTCCGCTTGATATTGATTTCCTGCGATTTAAAAAACATGCAGAAAACAGCAACTGGCAATGGGCACTATTTCAATAGGTCAGTACCAAAACATGATATAAAATGATATAAAATGACTATAAAATGATTGTAAAACATCCAAGAATGATAATATAACAACATGGAACAATAAAAAATTATATATATGTTGGAGACGTATCACTTTGCTATGCTTAATGCTTGTCACTAGGGCCCGAGTGCCATGATTTCAGATCTGAACCGTTTATGTTTTCACCATTATATCTATGTTCTAGATCCGATCTTGCAAGTCATATGCACCTTATACCTGTTATGATCCATAAACCATGGGGTGACAGACATCGGGATACTTTTAGATGTTGACCGTAGTTTGAGGAGTTCATGTTTTCACTATGTGTTAATGCTTTGTTCTGGTTCTCTATTAAAAGGAGGCCTTAATATCCCTTTGTTTCCTTACGGACCCCATTGCCACGGGAGGGTAGGACAAAAGATGGCATGCAAGTTCTTTTCCATAACCATGTATGACTATTTAGGGAATACATGCCTAGATTATATTTATGAATTGGAGCTAGTTCTGTGTCGCCCTAGTTTATGACTGTTATATGATGAATATCATCAAATGAGTCCACTGATCTCATGCCTACGAGTTTTCCACATATTGCTCTTGCTAAATTACTATTGCTATTGCTACTGTTACAACTGCTACAAAATTGTTACTGTTGTTACCGTTACTATTGCTGCTATTACCACTTCTATCAAAACTATCATATTATTATGCTACTGATCACTTTGCTGCAGATATTTAATCTCCAGGTGTGGTTGAATTGACAACTCAGCTGCTAATACTTACAGATATTCTTTGGCTCCCCTTGGGTAGAATCTATAAATTCGGGTTGGATACTCTACCCTCGAAAACTATTGTGATCCCCTATACTTCTGGGTTATCAAGACCTTTTTCTAGCACTGTTGCCGGGGAGCATAGCTATATCTGTTGAGTCACTTGGGATTATTACCTATTTATCACTATGAAGAATCTGAAGGACACTAAAACCAAGATCTTTCCCTCAAGGACGAGGGCAGGTAAGGAATTGCCATCACACTCTGGACTTGATTCTCCTTTAGTTATAAGTAAGCTTGCAACACCACCATATGCTATTAATCCTGATATGTTGCAAGTTATTGATGATGTTACTTCTGCTATGAATGATGCTTGTGATGATGCTAATACGTTGCTTGATAAGATTGTGCCATTAGGAGAACTCCTTGATGAACAACTTGCTAGAATTAAAAATACTGAGAATCTTGAAAGTGTCGAAATTACTGAAACTGATGAAGGCTTGAAACTGAGAATTATGAAACACCTATTAGACCTAGCTCTCCTAGATTTGAATTTCCTAAGATAACTGAGGATTATGTTATGGATGAGGAGATAGCTAGAGATTTTCTTCTTTGCAATAATAGGGATGATCTTAAGAAATTACTATGCAAACTGAAAGAAAAATCTTTAAATGCTAGAATGAAATGTGATCCTAAGTTTGCTACTTCACATGTCTTTGTTAATGATAAGGATTATGAATTCTCTGTTGACCTAGATTTAATTACTTTAGTTGAGTACGACCCATTCCATGGTTATGAAAATGAAACTATTGTGGTACATCTTACTAAACTAAATGATATAGCCACCCTTTTTGCTCATGATGAGAAAATTCTCTATTTCTATATTCTAACATTATCTCCGTTCTCATCAAAGGGTGATGCTAAGACTTGGTACAATACTCTTGCTCCTGGTTGTTTGTGTAGTCCCCATGATATGATTTATTACTTTTCTGCAAAATATTTTGTTGCTCACAAGAAACAAGCTGCCTTACAAGAAATATTTAACTTTGTGCAAATTGAAGACGAGAGTCTCCCACAAGCTTGGGGGAGGCTTCTCCAATTGCTTAATGCTTTTCCTGATCATCCTCTTAAAAATGAAATACTTGATATCTTCTATAATGGACTAATTGATACTTCTAGGGACTTCCTAGATAGTTGTGCTGGTTGTGTTTTCAGGGAACGAACAGTTGAACAAGATGAGGAATTGCTGAATAATATATTGACGCATTATGATGATTGGACACTTCCTGAACTACCGCCTAAACCCACTTCGAAGAAGAGGGTATCTTATTTCTTAGTCCTAAAGATATGCAAGAGGCAAATAAATGTATGAACAAAAAGGGTATTAAAGCCGAAGATGTTAAAAATTTACCTCCTATTGAAGAAATACATGGACTTAACACACCACCGCACCGGTGATAGAGGTAACAAATTTATTAAAGTTTGATGAAGGTGACATCCCTTACAATAAACATCCTAGTCAATGCCTTTATGAATTTGATAATTACATTAGAAAAAATATCACTTCAATGCAAATGTTATGAAATAATTGAAATACAACTTGGATATGATTACTCGCTTGAGTGACTTGTTATTTAGAATCTCTAATGATGTTAGAGATGTCGAAAAACAAGCATCTATGGTTCAAACTTAGCTAGAACAAGTTGCTAATTCTCATAGAGAATTGCTTAGTGAAATGAATAATAATATGAATGATGTTGCTGTTAGAGTAGAAACTAGAGGAGGTAAAATGACTCAGGAACCACTTTATCCTGAGGGACACCCTAAAAGAATTGAACAAGACTCTCAAAGAATTAACGCTGATGCACCTAGTCCTTCTATAAGGAAGAAGAGAAAAGAAAAATGATAGGACTCTGCATACCTCTAGTGAACCTGAAATAGAAAAACCTCCCGAAGATAATAATGATGTCTCTATCTCTAGTGCTGAAACTCAATCTGGTAATGAAGACAAAGACAATGATGATGTTCAGGAAGACACTCAACCAAACAATGATAAAGAACCAGATAATGATGTTGAGATAGAACCTGCTGTTATGATAACGGACAACCTAAAAATAAATGATATGATATAAGAGACTTTATTGCTAGAAAACATGGTAAAGAAAGAGGACCATGGTTTCAAAAACCCATGCCCTTTCCACCTAAACCAACTAAGAAAAAGATGATGAATAATTTGAATGCTTTGTTGAAATGCTTAGGCCAGTCTTTTTGCACACTCGCATGACTGATATGTTAAAGATGGCCCCTTATGCTAAATATATGAAAGACATTGTCACCGACAAAAAAAATACCGAAGCTGAAACCTCCACTATGCTTGCTAATTATTCTTTTAAGGATGGAGCACCTAAAAAACTTGGATATCTAGGAATACCAACTATACGTTGCTCCATCAAAAGAAATTATGTCAAAACTTCTTTGTGTGATCTAGGAGCTGGTGTTAGTGTTATGCCTTTCTCTTTATATAAAAGACTTGATTTGAATAAACTCACACCTACTGAAATATCTTTGCAAATGGCTAACAAGTCAACTGCCATACCTATTGGTATTTGTGAGGATGTGCCTGTTGTTGTTGTAAATGTTACTATCTTAACGTACTTTGTTATTCTTGAGATGCCCGAGGACAACAACATGCCGATTATCCTTGGTAGACCCTTTTTGAATACTGCAGGGGCTGTTATTGATTGCAATAAAAGCAAGGTCACTTTTCATATCAATGGCAGCGAGCATACGGTGCACTTTTTGAAGAAACAATTTCAAGTGAATGGTATTACTGTTACTGAAAAATCTCTGACAATTACTATTGGAAGTTTTCAACTCCCTTTACCTACAGCCAAAAACAAATATGAAATACTTATTGTTGGGGATATGCATATCCCCGTTGAGGTAACTTAGTGTTTTACGAAAGTTCTTCGGTGTCATGCTAATTGAAAGTGGTTGTTAATAAGACTTGATCAACCTTATTAATGGATCAATTTTGAGAGGTATGAAGTTGATGAATTTAGTAGGCACAACTTTCTTCGTTGCCTTTTATTTTCTGTTTTTCTCAGTTAAGTAAAATGAAATGCCATGTTTATTATGTTATCTGGGTTTTTTCATTAAATAAAAAATGACCCAAAAATAAAAGTGCTCAGAATGCTCTAAAAATTTAATATGACTTTTTCTTCAATATTTTTGAATTGCTGGTACACATAACATTAGAGGGGATGGCCCTGGTGACCAAAATACACCAGGGCATACCAGCTACTCCAAGCGCGCCCTGGTGGGTTGTGGTCCCCACTTGTCCCCCTCACTTATGTCTTTAGCCCATGTCATCTCCTACCTCCAGAAAAAAAATTCCCTAGAGCTCTCTCTCTCTCTCTCTCTCTCGCTCTCTCTCATGTTCTTGCTCTCAAACCCGCGGATTTCGATCTATTTCCTTGAAGCTCCATTTCTGAAACTGTTTTGGGGGATTGCTACTTGGTATGTGACTCCTCCATTGGTCCAATTAGTTTTTTTTAGTGGTTTATATTTTGAATAATTAGCTACTCTTGGTGCTTCTGTAGATGGGCTTGTATGTTGAATTGTTAGAGTTCTAAGTAGTTTGAATGCTTGTTATGGCCTCAAGGAATCCCTATGAGTAGTTGTTATCAATCTTGCAAAGTTTTGTTGACAAAATTTTGTGACCCAAAAATTTCAGAAAATTGTACGCAAATAAATGTATCTCTTTGGAAGGAGTTCTTCGAGGAGGAGGTCCTCGGATGCATCATCAAGTAGTAGCTCAATCCAACGGTCTTATGTTGAACCAAGTGCAAGCTCAATACGAGATGCCACTATCAAATCCTGCCTATGGTCATGCAATGATTTCATGGTGAGTGCAGGTATTAAGGAAGAATTTGAGCTGTATGTCCACAATGCCGAGCTCGGCCCCTACATCCAAGACACGTGCAACCATCATCTCAACCTCACCGAAATGTTCACTAAGAAATTTAAATGTCATCCTTGTGAGTCTAGAGTTTCATTCAATCTTTATGATCTTCCCTTTACCATGCCTCTAGACGTGTTCTATGATGCATGCAAAATTCCATATTGGGGTTCGCTGGACGAGCCAGCAAGATCTCAGTATGAGTCATTTTTAACTAGTCTCTGTTACGGTGAGGATATAGGAGTGACTCAGGGTAGAATAAAAAGTATGCATTTCCCTTCCATTCAGTACTTTGCACTCTTTAATGGCAAATGCATCATGGGAAAGCAAGATTGCAACACATTGTGTGCCCCTGACTTAAGCCTCATACACACTGCCCTGATAGGAATTGAATGTTATAGCCTTGGAGTTATTGTTGCATGGATATTGCAACATAATGCTTCCAGTGGTTACTTTTATGTTGGAATATACGCTTCTCGTTAAGCTAAAAGGCTGGGTGTCACCTTGGCCTAACAGTCCTACTCTATCTACCCGGTACTTAAGCTTTGAGGCCATGAAGCACCATAAGTTTCTTAAGGCCACAATCACTAACTCTACTTATAGCTTGAGGTTCAATAAAAACCCAGTGTACCTATTGTTTTGCCTGCTCCTGCTGTCCTTGATTATCACGGTAAGGGAAGATATTATGTTCTTGAGAGGAAGGCTCACGCGTATAGTGTGGAGGTCGAGGCTGCCAGACAGGTGGAGGAGGTTGCGCCAAGAGCCTCCGTGGGCTATCACTCAGATTATTACCCAGGCTATAGATGATGATTACCAAGCTAGGACAAAAACCTAAGCTTGGGGGAGTACATATTTCCACCGACATTGAATTTATGTTCTCACATTTTCATTCCAGTTGTCGGTGTTCATACTTTTTCATTGTATTATCCATGTTAGATTTATTTTCTCGCTTTCTTCTTGTGTGTTTGAAAAACTTTGAGAAAATCCAAAAATATTTCTTGCTTCTTTTCGGTTTTACTTTCTAGCTTAATTTGTGGTAGTACTAAAACAAAACCCAAAAAGATTTCCAGATTATTCCTTTTCTTGTTGGGAGCTCTCCCGTGTAAATAGTTTTTCTCTTTTTTTGTTTTACCTTCTTTAATTTGCTTTCTTTAAGGAAAAATAAAAAACTCTAAAAATATTTCAGTGTGTTTCTCTGAATTTGTTTTCTTTTTATTGAGTCGTACTAAGGAGAAGACCATGATGAAAACGTTGAGTGTCTCTCATATGCATTGTTGTTGAATTGACAAGGAGCCCATATTACCTTGTCTTCTCCTTTTGTATAAAATGTTTGCAGATTTTAGCTTAGTCCACGGCACTCTTGCACTAATATTATTTTCATATCATTCGGCCGTGCAAGTGAAAGTCAATAATGACGATATTTGATGAAGTGACTGTGGCAGAGAGAAGCAGGTATGAACCCAACTTGTTTTTGTTTTGTAAATATGTTTAACCTAGTATCCATGATTCAGCCTATTATGATCAAACATATTTGCAATCAATATTAGAGATTATAGTTTCTCATGCAATGCTTAAGTATCTAGGAGTGGATAATGATTTATCTTGATGTCAACATGCATTAAAATGATTGTGATGTAGTATGATGATATGGTATCCTCCTCCAAATGTTTCAAGTGGCTTGACTTGGCACATGTTCATGCATGTAGTTGAATCAAAACCAACACATCCCTATGATATTGATGTTCATGTTGTTCATCTCCTAGTCATGCTAGTGTTTAATGTTAATTATGCATAACGCATGTTGATGACCGTTTTCGCTCTCTAGCTAGCCGCTTCTCAACCTATCTGCTAGTCTTGACTTGTACTAAGCGGAAATATTGCTTGTGCATCAAAACCCTTAAACCAAAGTTATTCCAGATGAGTCCATCATATCTACCTATATGCGGTATTACCATGCCGTACCAAATAAATTTGCATGTGCCACCTCTAAAATTTCAAATGAACATTTGTTTTGTGTGCCTGGACCGCTCATGGAGCAACAGGGGGCGGTCAGTATCTTCCATGCTAAGAGGGTTATTCTCATGATGAGTGTTTATTCACTCATCCTTCCACGACAGGGTGGTAATAGGATGCCCAGTGTCAAAAGCAAAATTTGCAAATAATTAAACAAAACTCCCCTAGGAATGTTGTTGGTATGGACGGTACCTGTGGATTTGGCTAGTCGTGGAGTGTGTTTGTTGGTGGAGGGGGAGTAAACCTTTACTATCACCTGGAAACTGCAGCTAATGTGTTTAGCATGGAATATATTGATAACTCTTGGTCATAACATTGACAGGAAGGGTGTACCTCCCAAAATCACATTTATCTCTGTTTTAAGCTTTGAGCTCTGGCACCTCTGCAAATCCCTGCTTCCCTCTGTGAAGGGACCATCTATTTAATTTTATGTTGAGTCATCACCTTCTCAAACAAGCGCCAGACCTGAGAGCACTATTGTCATCCTCGTGCATTCTGTTTAGTTAATGTTGAATGCATCATGACTGGATCTTTTCTACCATGAATTACAGTGTTTAGTCATTGCTTGAACTTTGGAGGTGCTCTGCATTTATGTTTTGCGGTATCAGAAAGGGCTAGCGAGATACCACAGTTGTCATATTATATCATGATTGTTTTGACAAAGTGTTGGCATTGGGTATATCTTGTTATTGCTCTCTAGTTGATTATGCTATTGATATGAGTTATATAATTTCTAAGAGTTATTGTTGACATTGTTAGTCATGATCCATAAACAAGAACAAAAGAGTCCGTAAAATTTTATGTAAACAAAAACTTGGGTGATACTTAAACTTATTTATGTAAACAAGAACAAAAGAGTCTGTAAAAGTTTTTCTTCGTTACTTTCAGTTTTTCAACTGAACTTCTTGAGGACAAGCAAACGTTTAAGCTTGGGGGAGTTGATACACCTTCATTGTATCTACTTTTCCTAACGCTTTTGCTCTTGTTTTGGACTCCAATTTGCATGATTTGAATGAAACTAACCCGGACTAACATTGTTTTCAAAAGAACTACCATGGTGTTGTTTTGTGAAGAAATAAAAGTTCTCGGATCGGAACAAAACTTTTTGGAGATTTATTTCAGGAAAAAATACTGGTACCAAGAACTACCGGAAGGGGTGCCCTGGGTGAGCAAGATACACCAGGGCGCGCCACCCCCTCGAGGCGTGCCCTGGTGGATTGTGCCCACCTGGTGGCCCTCCTAACCCTAATTCCAACTCCATAAATACCTATTTTCGGAGAGAGAAATAGGGGAGGAAGTTTCATCGCGTTTCATGATACGGAGCCACCACCACCTTCTGTTTTTTGTCGGGAGGCCAAATCTGGAGTCTGTTCAGGGCTCCGGAGAGGGGAATATTTGGTCTTCGTCATCACCAACCCTCCTTCATCACCAATTCCATGATGCTCCCCACCGGGAGTGAGTAATTTCTTAATAGGTTTGCTGGTCGTCGAGTAGTTGGATGAGATTCATGTAATCGAGTTAGATTTGTTAGGGCTTGATCCCTAGTATCCACTATGTGCTGAGATTGATGTTGCTATGGCTTTGCTATGATAAATGCTTGTCACTAGGGCCCAAGTGACAATATTTTAGATCTGAACCGTTTATGTTTTCACCATTATATCTATGTTCTAGATCCGATCCTGGAAGTAATATGCACCTACTACGTGTTATGATATGCAGACCCTGGGTGACAGAAATTAGGATACTTTCTGGTGATGACCGTAGTTCAACGAGTTCATGTATTCACTATGTGTTAATGCTTTGTTCCGGTTCTCTATTAAAAGGAGGCCTTAATATCCCTTAGTTTCCTTATGGACCCCGTTGCCATGGGAGGGTAGGACAAAAGATGTCATGCAACTTCTTTTCCATAAGCACGTATGACTATTTACGGAATACATGCCTACATTATATTTGTGAATTGGAGCTAGTTCTGTGTCGCCCTAGTTATTGATTATTATATGATGAATATCATCCAACGAGTGCACCGATCCAATGCCTAGGAGTTTTCCACATATTGCTCTTTTACTATTGCTACTCTTACAACTTCTACAAAAGAGTTACTGTTGTTACCGTTAGTATTGTTGTTGTTACCACTGCTATCAAAACTATTATATTACTGTGCTACTGATCACTTTGCTGCAGATATTTAATCTCCAGGTGTGGTTGAATTGACAACTCAGCCACTAATACTTACAAATATTCTTTGGCTCCCCTTGTGTCGAATCTATAAATTTGGGTTGAATACTCTACCCTCAAAAACTGTTGCGATCCCCTATACTTGTGGGTTATCAAAAATTCTTATAAATAGAGAAACACACAGTAATAAACCAAGAACTTCGACTCCGCCGCTGCAACCCTCTTTTCTGAAGAGACCCCATCTGGAGGCCTTTTCTGGCACCTGGCCAGAGGGGAAAATCATCACTGAAGGCCATCTTCATCATCCCGGCTATCTCCATGACGAGTAGGAGTAGGTCACCCTCGGGGCTGAGGGTATGTACTAGTAGCTATGTGTTTGCTCTCTCTCTCTCCCTCTATCTTGTGTTCTTGATTTGGCACGATCTTGATGTATCATGAGCTTTATTAATTATAGTTGAATCATATGGTGTTCTTCTCTCTCTATCTTGTTGTGATGAATTTAGTCTTCCCCTTTGAGGTTTCATAATTATCAGATTGAATATTAGATTTGAGATCACTTGATTTATGTCTTGCATGCGGATACCCATGGTGATGATGGGCTATTACATTGAGTCACTTGATGTATGTTTTGGTAATCAACTTGCATATTCCCGTGGTGACATTGGGGTAATCTAGGGACATAGGTTGATAGACGGTTTTGTCCTACTTTCTCTGATAGAAACTTTGCGGTACTTGTCATGGAAATATCACGAAAAATGTCCTAACGAAAGGACTTAGTCGTGGAGCCATCGCGACTAGATTAGCTTGAAGGGGTTAAACCGGAACAAAGGACATGGGGAGTTTATACTCGTACGGCCCCTTGTGGTGAAGGTAAAAGCCTACGATCCAGTTGTTGTGGGATTGATTGATCTCGATGAGCAGGGAGCGAATCCGCTTTACCTATCTCTTGAGATGTTGTTTCTTGTCCCTGAACCGCCAACGGTTCGTCCCTATATATACACATGTTGACGCCCGACCGGTCTACAGAATCCCGAGGCCGGGTCATACAAGTGTCCGGCTCGGTTTCTTCCTTTCCCTAACTTACAATACAAGTTACACATGTATGGCAGTTTACTACTATGGGCCATAATCCGCCATTGGGCTTTGGGCCTCTAAGCCTCCATAGTTAAAGCACCATGTACTTCATCTTCATGGGTTCTTTATGCAGGACTCCATGTGAGTGTAGTTCGGCCCCTCCTGGGCGGTTTAACTCAGCAGTCATATCCCCAACATTAGGCCCCAGATTGGTTTGAACCTGTTCATGTCAATCTTCAACTTAGAGAAATTCTGATTTGAACATTTTCATGTTGATCTTGTAAACCGCCGTGACATCATCTTCTGCAATCGTCGTAAACCACCATGACGTCATCTGCATAAAAATGTCATATATATTCTTCTTTTATTAATTGACCTCCGAAAATCGAGGCGACAGTTGTGCCCTATATTCCCTTTTTAGGCTCCTCGATTTTCGCGCCTGTCACTTATTCCCTTGCCTTTATAAATAAGACCGGGGGTCCTTTCCATTCTCCCCCGTGCCTCTTCGCATCTTCTTCTTCCTCGCGACCCCGAAGAGCTCGAGTATCGCCGCCATCGTCGACCTTTGCATTTGCACCAACAAGGCCGCTGCATCAACCTGTTCTCGACCAAAAACACTGCGACGTTCCTCCACTGCCCCGCAGCCTTCGTAAGTACTCATCTTCCCAACTATCAGATCTGCATTAGCGTTCCATGGTTCTTCGATGTTTCATCGGCGTTCATCGGTGCTCGTATGTTTTCACGACATCTTCTTTTGGCGGCCGAAGCTGTAGCTTTAGTCTGCCTCGCCACAGTATCTCTTCGTTCTTAGATAGATCTCATCTAGACCTTTGTTGTTCTGCTGTCGCCATTTTAGGGTTCAGAAATTTTTCTTTACTGAACCGCGGTAGATCCAAAATTATAACACCATCTCATGAAACTTGTTTCTGCAGCAATTAGTAAATTTCGGATATGTTTCTTCCACTGTAGGCGATTTAACTTTTAGAAAATGATAATCCACCAGGTACCATTAGACCTCACGTAAACTGCCATCTTGACTTGAGCATCAGTATCCGGTTTAACGTGCATACATGCTCTGATTAAATCCCCTGGTTTAACACCGGTTTATGCACATTAATCTTGAATCGTGAACCGTCATTTGAACTTCCTTTACAGTTTGTCATCAAAAAATGGCCAAACAGTTCTCTTCTTGCAATTGGGTTCCCTCCCGGATCAAAGAAGAGCAACTTACTGGATATGTTCTAACTGACGCTTTAGCCAAGAAGGAGATCATTCATTGGCGATTCCCTGGCACTGAGAATCCTCCTGAACCTCAAGATGGAGAAGTGGTTGTGTTTATGCAGCATCTGGACCGAGGGTTTAGCCCTGCCGAATCAAAAACATATCTGTGATGTGCTTGCTAGCTTCCAACTCCATCCTCAAGATATTGGACCGAACTCTGTGTCCAACATCTGTAACTTCAAAGTGTTTTGTGAAGTTTACCTGCAAGAAGAACCAACTATTGAACTGTTCAGAGACTTTTTTTCACTTGAACCGCCGAACTGAGTTCACTGACAGCCCCAATACAGAGCTTGGTGGGGTATCGATTCAAAAAAGAAAAGAAGTCAATTTTCCTCATGCCAAACATCATAGCCACCCTAAGGATTGGAATCATACGTGGTTCTATTGCCAGAACACCGCTCCTGAAGACGAAAATCCTCTACCCGGTTACCGTGCTCAACGGCTTAGCAATGAACATCCATTGGCTCAATGGCTTACTGCCAGAGAACGATCAAAGTATATGCCCCACAGCTGGCTAAGCTCTGGGCTTTTATGGCAAATGGTTTAACCGGTATTGACCTTTTTTGCTGCTGGGTTTCATGGGGTATCTTGCCCTGAAGCTGTCCCACCAGATTAATGCACGAATATACTGCGGATGTCAAGGATCCTCAACAGCATACTGAAATACATATGACTGACGACGAGGTCAATGAGTCTGTAAAAAAGATGCTAGATGAACCGATATCTGAGTGCAGCAAGACCGGGCTGCGTCCCTTTTATGCCTCCAACAAACCGCCAGTTGTAAGAGTTTTATCCTTCTGTTTTTCATCCGTCCTCCTTTTAACACATTCTGATAGCCTGCTGTTTATCCTTGCAGGACAAAGATCCATTCTAGAAAAATAAATCTTAGGACAAACTGGCTAAACCACAAGACAAACCGGCGACAGTGCCTCGTGCTAAGAGCAAGGCCATAAAGAGGCCAGCAAAGAAGAAAACCGCCGAGTCCTCTGATCCGCCCGAAGATGTTGACGACTTAGAGTCAGAGGTAGAACTTGACTCCCTTGGTTCACGTTTCATACATCTTATTGACAATGAACATTATCAGGATGATGCGGAAGCCAGCCGCGCTGACCACATAGAGGTAATCTCCCTTTCCTCCGATTCAGGCCATGTGCCGATACAAAAACTTCACCGCGCAGTCCGGAAAGTAAAACTTTCACATCCACTTTCTCATTTGGATCCACACTTTTCTTTGAAGACACGGCAACATGAAGCTCGTTGCACAACCCGGCATGGTGGCCATCAGGTTACTTCCTCCGGTTTACCAAACACATCGGTTCAGAAACGCCGTCCAGAGGTCTCTTGTTATTCTAATAAATCTTATCCCTTGGCGGGTTGCTTCCGATACCCTCTTAATCCTTATGATTCGAATTATCAGGGAACTTTAAATTCATCCTCTGGCGATTCATCAACCACACAGATGCCTCCACTCAAGACTGTTCCTGGGTAAGCATAATATATTTATGTGTATGTGTTGTGCCGGTTTACTGTACTTATCGTTGTACTCTTATTCTTTTCAGTGCCAAAGCCAGACTTTGCAAGAAGGCTAAACTGACTGTTCCAATTGATGATAATCCGATTACTACTGAACCGGAAAGGACTTCAGAAGCTGATGATCAGAATGCCGATATTGCTCTGGATGACCCTGTGCCACAAAGTCAGGACACTTATGTTAATCCGCCGGAGGTTAACCCAACTAGTCCTCATGCTGATCCGCCAAGCCCAGCCAAGGATGAAGATCTGCCAAGCCCAGCCAGGAATACTGACAATTCGCCAAGCCCGTCCAAAGGTGGCGATGATGATGTTGTTATTACTGGTACTGGTCATACTGTCCCTGGCACCCGGTCGCCTTATCCAAACATAGTGGCAAGGAAGAATTTGCTGCTATGGGGAAGGGAAAGTGGAAAACAGACTTATCCAGCTGCGTTAACCTCAATGCTCAGGAGCTCCATTCCGGATTTCTAAACCGCCTATACACCAGCTGTGATTATGAGGCCGGTTTGGTCAATTTGATGAAAGAGAATTATGAGGTAATTCTTGGTTTATAAATCTTCCTTCCTTTCGCTTTATATCAACTCTAGTGCAGCCCCCAAGGGCCGGTTTATCTCTTCAAGATGAACCAGGACTTTGATAAGAAAAGCTTCAACTGTGTAGCCCCCAAGGGCCGGTTTATCTTTCTGAGATGATCCGGGTCTTTGTCAAATTTAACTTTTGCTCAATTCCTTCACTTTAGGTTAGTCCGATCAATTAGGCATTAGCCCCCAAGTGCCAAGACGAATACTTGTATTGAGCCTTGGGACTTCAGATAATAACAAAAAAAGCAATCTGCATTAGCCCCCAAGTGCCAAGTGTATAACTTTGTTATGTGCTTGGGACTTTGAGAAAATATTGCCAATTCACTTGTTCTATATGTTGCAGGCTGAGTTAACCAGCAGAAATTCCCAAATTACTGATCTTCAAGAAAACATCAAGTCCCAGCAAACCGAAGCATCCAAGGCAAAGGATGAATTGAAAGTCGTTTTAACATCCATGGAGCAATTGAAGGATGGCTTCAAGAACGAGCGTGCAAGCTAGGAGACTGAGAAAGCCGCGTTGATGAAACAGGCAGAAGATGCTGAATCGACACTTAAACCGGTAGCAGAAGAGCTGAATGGCTTAAAGCAGCAAATCAATATGAGGACTTTTGCTGTATTTGGTAAGTACTCTTCTTTAGCTCTCTAGTAAACATTTTTGACACTGCCGGTTTACCAGCAATCTTTTAAACCATTGCAGGTAGCCGTGTTTCTCATTTGGGCTCTAATATGCATAAAAAGTTGAAGGCAACTTATACTTTGATAGACTGTATACCGACACTCAACGAGTCAATTGCGCAGCCTCGTACAACAAACCGCCGCCAACATTACTCAAAGATACACTGGCCAAGTTATTTATGATCCCGGCCCAGATAGAAGAGGTAAAACGATCTACTGCAAGGGCTGGCGCTTTATCAGCACTGACTTGGGCCAAAGCTTGGATAGCTAATCTTGACCCGGCAGATATCGCAAAGGGCTATCCCGGCGAACAAGAAGACGGGTCAGAATTTGATAATGAGGCTCTCAAAACCTTGACCAAGGAGATGCGCTCGCTTGCAAGCCAATTGGCCGAAGAAGTTGATTGTCTGTCAATCGGTCCAGCTATCACGTGGACAACAAGCGGGTTGATGCAGCTATGAAAGAAGTGCAGAATCTTATCCCGCCAGTCTGTAAGCACACCTATGCCCCTGACGTTGAACCGTCCAATCTTATAAGTGACGAAGTTGTCTTCCAAGCTTTATCCCAGATTGATTGGGCCACCATTGACTTCCAGCCACTGGGTGGGGAGGAGGAGGTTGAACCCGCGCAAGATGATCCATCAACTTCTCGTCAGGCTGATGATGAATCATAATCCGGTAGCCCGTTGTAGCTTTGCATACTTTAGTTTATGCAACAAATAGTTATTCTCATGGGCATCAAGCGCCTTGTAATAGGCTAGTTGAAATACTTTGATATTGTGCCATCGTGCACTGCTACATGACACTGTGCAATCCTTCGTGATTGTTGCTATGCTTGCTCATATGCCTTAGTAATTTTCATAAAATCCTGCCTTCTGTATTTGAAAAACTTAAATGTGCCCTGGCGGTTTACCGCCGGACGGGTTATGATATCCAATACAGAACCAGAGTTTGTATAACCAAAGCTGTAAAGCAATAACATATGAAATATATCATACCTGTGATATAAACCACATCGTTGGTTTATCAACTTGCATAATAAGGGTGATAACCCAAATCTTGAGTGTTGATAACTCCCACCATGTTATACTGGTGTATAATAAGCCATGTCAGGTTATGATAAACACCGGATGATCCTCCTGGCGACTTATAGTCAATGCCAGACCGGGTTAAGAAACACCGGTTTATAATTGATTATGTGCTAACAACTGATAGTTGAAAAGCAATGCCGGGTTAAGAAAGGCCGGGTGGATGAAATGACTTATAGTCATGCCGGTTCAAGATACGTCGGTTTAACTCAAAACCTTATTTAAGGAGAGAAAAACTTTGCAAAAACAAAATCAAATAAAACCTTGTAGTTGAGGCTTTTTAAGGGCTGCCAGACCCAAATTCGAGGCTTTTCATGGGCTGCCAGGCCACTGAGTTTAACCATTTGACAAAGCCTTTTAAGATGGGCCTACAATTAACCAATCGTCGTTTTAACTTTGACAAGTTCAGGATGTGTATAAGATTGACTTGTCAAACGTTCGGCGGGTCATACCAGGATTACCTGGGCAGGAGTGGCTTACTTGATGAAGGCAGGTTAACCCGGGGTTTTAGGTGAATACACCAGGATTCCAAGCCGTGGCTTGATAGCCAATTACAAGGGTCCTTTCAAACTCTTTGTTGCTTTGCACAAAGAGCCCCCAAGTAACTTTGTGAGTCGTGCTCAATGGGTGCCTATGTTTGAGTTGTGCTTAGCAACAACACTCTCTTTGGCCCCCCAAGCTTTGTTATGGCATGATAGCCGGTTTAATGAACAAATAGGACGTCACTTTGAAGCAGAAGCCCCCTTGTAACCAAGAAATATTGGAAGAATGGCAGAGCCCCTGCTTGTAGCAAGGATGCCGGTTTATTATATTGATCATAATATATACATTATTAAAATATGTACATAATAGGAGCCTATGGCTCAGGTGTAGTAAGGCCGAAGATGAGCTATATTCCATGGCCGATGGGTCTCCTCCTCCGATTTGCGTGAGTCTTTGTGCTCTCGAACATCGATGAGGTAGTATGATCCGTTGTGCAGATTCTTGCTGACCACATAGGGTCCTTCCCAAGGTGTGGATAACTTCTGCATATCGGTCTGATCCTGGATGAGCCGGAGAACTAAGTCGCCTTCTTGAAAGGTTCTTGTGTTAACCCGGCGGCTGTGATCACGTCACAGGTCATGCTGATAAACAGCCGAGTGAGCCAACGCCATGTCCCGCTTTTCATCTAACAAGTCCAGTGCTTCTTGACGTGCTTGCTCATTGTCCGCTTCAACATAATTGGCAACCCGGGGCGAGTCATGATGAATATCACTTGGGAGGACCGCCTCTACCCCGTAAACCATGAAGAAAGGTGTATATCCCGTAGATCAATTTGGGGTGGCGTTTATGCTCCATAAGACAGATGGTAGTTCCTCCACCCAACAACCTGGCGTCTGTTTCAAAGGAACCATAAGCTGGGGCTTGATACCCTTCAAGATTTCTTGGTTAGCTCTCTCAGCTTGACCATTAGCTCTCTCAAGCCGGATGTGTTCTCGTTGACAAAAGTCCTCCATCTCGCCTTTGGAGAGGTTTGTGCCATTATCTGTGATAATGCTGTGTGGAAAACCAAAGCGGAAGATCACCTTCTTGATGAATTGAACCGCCGTGGCTGCATCATACTTGCTTACGGGCTCCGCTTCAACCCATTTAGTAAACTTGTCAACCTCCAACAACAGGTGGGTCTTCTTATCCTTGGATCGCTTAAAAGGCCCTACCATATCAAGCCCCCAAGTAGAAAATGGACAAGTGATTAGAATCATCTGTAGCTCCTGAGCCGGAACATGAGCTCGTCGTGAGAACTTCTGACAAGCGTCACACCGCTTTACCAGGTCCTCAGCATCAACATGAGCCGTTAACCAATAGAAACCATGACGAAAAGCTTTAGCAACCAAAGATTTTGAACCGGCGTGGTGACCACAATCTCCTTCATGGATCTCACGTAAAATCTCTTGGCCCTCTTCATGAGAAACACAGTGCTGGAACACGCCTGAGACACTGCAGTGATGTAACTCGCCATTGTGAATAACCATGGACTTTGATCACCGGACTATCTGTCTGGCCAGAACTTCATCTTCTGGTAACTTTCCTTGGTTCATATACGCCAAATATGGAACCGTCCAATCCGGAATTACATGTAAAGCGGCCACCAACTGTGCCTCTGGATCAGGAATAGCTAAATCCTCCTCTATAGGAAACTTAACAGACGGGTCATGCAGGATATCCAGAAAGGTATTGGGTGGTACCGGTTTATGTTGAGATCCCAGCCGGCTTAAAGCATATGTTGCTTCATTCTTGCGCCGATCAATATGCTCAACCTCATAACCCTTGAAATAACCAGCAACAATATCCACTTATTGTCGGTAAGCCGCCATGAGTGGATCCTTGGAATCCCAAGTACCTGAAACTTGCTGAGCCACTAGATCGGAATCTCCAAAGCATCATACCCGGCTTAAGTTCATTTCCTTAGCCACTCGAAGACCGTGGAGTAAGGCCTCGTACTCAGCTGCATTGTTAGTACAAGGAAACATTAAGCGGAGAACATAACGAATTTTATCACCTCGAGGGAAAGTAAGGACAACTCCAGCCACCGAGCCCTCCAATTGTCTGGACCCGTCGAAGTGAATAGTCCAGTATGTGCTGTCCGGTTTGTCTTCCGGTGCCTGCAACTCTGTCCAGTCATTGATGAAATCCACAAGAGCCTGAGACTTGATAGCTGTGCGAGGCACGTATTTCAAACCGTGTGGTCTGAGCTCAATAGCCCATTTAGCAACCAGGCAAGTTGCCTCCCTGTTCTGGATTATATCCCCCAAAGGAGCGGAACTGACCACTATGATGGGATGGCCCTGAAAATACTGTTTATGCTTCCGACTTGCCATGAAAACCCCATACACCAGCTTCTCCCAATGCGGATACCTTTGTTTTGACTCAATGAGCACTTCGCTGATATAATAAACCGAGTATTCCTTCCCAGCCTCCTTGCACTCCACCACAATTTCTACGCTGACAGCCCGGGCATTAGCAGTGACGTATAACAACAGTGGCTCCTTATCAACCAGAGCAGCAAGGACCGTCGGTTCAGCCAACTGCTTCTTTAAATCCTCAAACGCCACATTAGCAACATCACTCCAGACAAAATTGTCTGTCTTCTTCAACATCTGATAGAGAGGGATCGCCTTCTCTCCCAATCTGCTGATAAACCGGCTTAGAGCCCTAATACAACCCGCCAGCCGTTGAACATCATTGATACACGCCGGTTTAGCAAGAGACGTAATAGCCTTGATCTTTTCCGGATTAGCCTCAATGCCCCTATTAGATACTGGAAAACCCAAGAGTTTGCCTGCCGGAACACCAAAGATGCACTTGTATGGATTGAGCATCATCTTATAAACCCGAAGATTGTCGAAGGTCTCCTTGAGGTCATCTATCAAAGTCTCTTTCTTCCTGGATTTTACCACAATACCATCCACATAAGCATGAACATTGCGCCCAATCTAAGTATGAAGACAATTCTGCACACGTCGCTAGTAAGTCGCCTGGGCTCTCTTGAGCCCAAAAGGCATAAACACATAGCAGAAGGCTCCAAAGTAGTGATGAAGGATGTCTTCTCCTGGTCCTTAACTGCCATCTTAATATGATGATAACCGGCATAAGCATCCAAAAAACTCAAATGCTCACAACATGTCGTAGCATCAATGATCTGATCAATACGAGGGAGAGCAAAAGGATCAGTAGTACAAGCCTTGTTCAAGTCCATGTAATCCACACACATTCGCCAAGTGCCATTTTTCTTAAGCACTAGCACCGGATTAGCCAACCGCTCTGGATGAAAAACATCAATTATAAACCCTGCTGCTAAGAGCCGGGCTACCTCCTCACCAATAGCCTTGCGCCTTTCTTCATTGAAACGGCAGAGAAATTGCTTGACCAGTTTAAACTTAGGATCAATATTGAGATTATGCTCAGCGAGTTCCCTCGGTACACCTGGCATATCAGAAGGCTTCCATGCAAAGATGTCCTGGTTCTCACGGATGAACTCAATGAGCACGCTTTCCTATTTCGGATCTAGGGAAGTACTGATACTAAACTGCTTGGATGAATTGCCAGGAACAAAATCAACCAACTTAGTCTCATCAGCCGGTTTGAACTTCAGGGTCGGGTCATGCTCTGTGGTGGGCTTTTTCAGAGGAGTCATATCTGCCAGATCAACATTATCCTTATAGAACTTCAACTCTTCTGCTGCGCAAACCGACTCAGCATATACCGCATCACCCTCTTCACAGTCCAAAGCAATCTTACGACTCTTGTGCACCATGATGGTCCCCTTATGACCCAGCATTTTGAGTTGTAGATAAATATAACAAGGCCTCGCCATGAACTTTGCATAAGCCGGCCGTCCAAACAGGGCGTGATACGGGATTTGGATTTTCACCACTTCAAAGGTCAAAGTTTCTGTCCTGGAATCATGCTCATCACCAAACACAACCTCCAGATCTATCTTGCCAACTGGATATGCCGATTTACCTGGTACTGCACCGTGAAAAATAGTGTTCGACGGTTTAAGATTCTTATCCGTTAATCCCATGTGACGGAAGGTTTCATAATACAGGATGTTGCTGTTACTCCCTCCATCCATGAGCACCTTGGTGAATTCATAACATCCTAGCTGAGGTGCCACCACTAAAGCTAGATGACCCGGATTATCAACCCGGGGCGGATGATCCTCTTTGCTCCACACAATGGGCTCCTCGGACCAACGCAAGTAACGGGGTACTGCCGGTTCAACATCATTAACTGCCCTCTTGTGAAGCTTCTGATCACGCTTGCACAAACTAGTGGTAAAAACATGATACTGCCCACCATTCAACTGCTTCGGGTGACTCTAATAACCTGATTGCTGTTGATTCCCCTGATTGTTTTGCTCGTTTTGACCACCTTGGTTGTTCTGGTTGCCCTGATTATTCTAAAATCCAGAGTTTGAACCGCCGCCACCGTAACCCGGCCCGTGAAATCCTGGACCTGAACCACCAGATGGAACCCGATCATACCGGAAGAGATCACAATTTTTGAACTCCTTCATAATGAAGCAATCCTTCCATAGGTGCGTGGCCGGAACTTCCTTCGCCCCGTGCTTTGGGAAGAGCTGGTTTAACAGGCGATCCAGATTCATGCCTCCACCGCGCTGGGGCGGTTTACCATTACGACGCTGTGCATTGCCCTGCACATTGGTGTTAGCCACAAAATTCGAATTATCCGCTTTACGCTTACCATTGTTCCCATGGCCCCCTTGGTTATGCTGCTTTCCCTTTGCACCGCCGTTCTTATTTCCCTTCTCCGGTTTCTCTTTCTCAGAATCGGGATCCTTGGTATTATCAGAATCCGCATACTTAACCAAGGCTGCCATAAGGGTTCCCATGTCATTGCAGTGGCATTTGAGTCGTCCCAATTTCATCTTCAGCGTGTCGGGGGTTGGGTCCGACATATGCCAATGGATGGCTTATCATGGAGGGAGCGAGTAGAACTTCGCCGGAGCCTAGAAGCGGGATGAGGCATAGACACGAACGTCGGCGTACTTTACCCAGGTTCGGGGCTCTCCTAGGAGATAACACCCCTAGTCCTGCTCTATGGGGTCTCCACATGATCACTAAGGCTCAAGTGATACAAAGGTGCTCCTTGAGTTGTATATTAGATGTAGGATTAGGCAAGGCTAGCTCTCTACTGCTCTAGGGGTCTGGCTAGTTCTAAAGAGTGGGAACCCTTTTGCAGGGGTGCCCTGGGGGGTTTATATAGGCCTACCCCCTAGGGGTACAATGGTAATCTGGCAGGGTGCTGGGCCCGGCTGTCAGTGTCTCCGGCCTCCGGCTTCTCCGCCGACTACTGGGGCCTGCCGCCCGGTGGGCCCCACCGACTAGTCTGGTACGGAGCCGACAGGCCGCCCCCACCGCTGGCGGGTCTAGTTGGTAGCTGCTCACTATAGTCGTGCGGCTAATGACGGAGGCTTGGTCAACCCAGCGTGGCTACAGTCCCGCCGCCTGGCGGGTGATCACTGTAGCCACACCTGGTCTCATCAGGTTAATGGCGTACTCGCTTTGAGGGAAGGGACGGTCGCCTGCTGGGGCCGGCCTTCCCCTGGTCCGACTGGTTCGGCATACGCCGTCTTCTGAGGCATCACTGCCTAGTAGGGCCCGCAGCCGACGGGCCGTACCGACAGGTCGTGTTGGGGAATAAGGCTCCGCCTGTTCAGAGTGACGTCAGGGGCGAATGGATACAGTGCCACGTCGTGCGGAGATCTCCGCCTGTACGGGCAATGTGACCACGCCATGCCCAAGATTCGGAGGTGACAGGCTTTACTGTAGCCACGCCCCGTCTCGTCCTCTTGATGCGAGCACGGACTCGGAGGGTGCCTGGTGGCCGCCTTCCTGACGCCGTCATCTCTAGAGGCCGGCTGACTGGAGCCGACTGCTCGTGGTGCCGTCTGTAGGTGGTCGGCCGTCCCTTGAGGGCGGGCCGTTGGGCTAGCCGGCTCCCGGAGGGCGGAGCTTTAGCTCGGGGCACTGAGGGCCGAAGCCGGACCAAGGTTTTTATATGGTTAGGGACTCGGGTGAGGCTACCCGTGGCCCATTACTCCGACAGTAGTCCCGAAGCCGGTGAGGCGTTGTGGTCAAGGGGCCGCGAAGTCTCAGCGGCTTCCCCCCTCACTGAGCTCCGGGAGAACGCTCGATCCGCCTTGCGGTGGGCCGGCTGCTGGATCCGGGCCTGACTAGGCGGGATCGTTAGCCAATTTTGAACTCCAAGGCAGGAGAACAGGTGGCGTGCCTGCTAAGCTTCCCCGGGCCGCCGCCCGTCATAGGTATGCCACACGGCGCACGCCAGCCCACCAGCTTGCCATCCCACGCTCCTGATGGGACGTGACAGTGGGCCAGGCCCGCCACTACCAGGCCTCGACACGTGGGCGGATCCGCTGTGCCGAGGCGAGCGGTTGTGATTCCCACGAGCGTTCAAGGTGTAGTAAGTTTGCACGGTGAACGTGGGGTCGTGGGATCATGGGCGCAGTTAATCCCACGACCCGCGCCCTGTCCCCTCTGCTTCATAGCCGTAGGGCTATAAGTAGGGGGAGGGAGGGGTGCGGCGGGGCATGCACGCCCCCTCCCACACTCTCTTCCTCCTCTCGCTCTCCCCTCCATTGTCGTTGTCGCTGCTCCACGCTTGCTGCGGTGCTGCCGCTGTTTGCCGCCGCCGCGCCCCTGCTCCTCTCGCAGCCCCGCCCGAAGCTATGGAGCGCGAGAAGGGCGGCGACTGGGACGGCTCGACGGTCATTGAAGATCACATCACCTTCCTTCGGGACACGCATCGGATGCCCAACGCGGCATTCGTCAAGGCACGGGTGCCGCCGGAGGCGGAGATTTCGCCAGCGCCGAGGGGGAACGAGCAGGTCGTCTTCCGCTCGCACTTCCTCCGTGGCTTCGGCCTTCCGTTGAGCGGCTTCCTTCGCTCGTTCCTCGACTTCAACCATCTCCAACCGCATCACCTGACGCCCAATATCGTGACCCTGCTCTTCGCCTTCATCACGGCGTGCGAGGGCTACATCGGCATCCTCCCCACACTCGAGTTGTGGGGAGCATTCTTCTACGGGAAGCTAGGCACCTCCGCCAAGGACCCGGTGGCCGAGTGCGGTGGCTTCGTCGCCGTGCTCCGGCCGGCAAAAAGGAACGCCTTCCCTGTCATCAAGCTGTCATAGTCGGTAAAACTGTGGCAACAGTCTTACTTCTATGTTGAGAACGTCAATCCGGCTGTCGACTTCATCAACCTGCCGGCTTACGAGGTTGGCCCCCTAACTGGCATCGGCCCAACTGGGGCTACAAGCCGAAGCTGGTGTCGGCAGACGTGGCGGCCACCATTGGCCGACTCCGGGTGCTACAGGAGTCGGAGGGCCTCATGGCCTTCGACCTCCTCGTCGCCTTCGTCGAGCGCCGGGTTCTCCCGCTCCAGGGCCGCCCTCATCCGATCTTCCGAGTTCGCGAGGATGGTGAACGAGATCTCCGACCTCAAGGTGTCGGAGAGAGACTGGTGGTACGGGAAGCGACCGTATTCCTGCGACGACCCGCCGCCTGCCGTAAGTCCCTTGATTTCTTCCTTTAGCTCTGTCTTTCAGCCTTGTTATTATCGTGATGCGACTCCCTTCTGGAGCGCAGATTTATATGTCCGAGGCGACGGCCACCATCGTGGGGCCGATGGCAACTACCTGCCGGACAGTGCAGTGAGTGACATGGACGACCCCGACTTGGGGGCGGCCGCCCTGGCGGACGACGCAGCAGGCGGCAGCGACAGAGCAGGCGGCTCCGAGGAGGGCAGCAGCATGGAGACCTGGCCTGATGACGACGATGATGAAGACGAGCCGTGCCTTGCCCGGAGCACAGCCAACACCGGCGCCGTCCCCTTTATCGGGCCGCCCGCCCGTGGTGGCAAACGCAAGCGGAAGCAAGGCACTGCCCTGTTTGGAAATGCGCAGAAGAAGCCCAAGAACCCGGCCGTGGCTACCAGGCGGAAAGAAGCCGCGGCCAAGGCGGCCAAGTATCAGAGGAAGCCGAAGGTGCCGTTCATGGTGTCAACGTAAGTATACTACTCATGCTTCCACCTCATCGCCGATCCGGCCTAAAACTTTTTGGTCTTGTCTTTCTATCTCAAGGCCTCGCTCGTCCTCGAGAAGTCGGGTGCCGCCTCGGTCATCAGGTCGGCGGCGACCTCCTAAACCAGCCGGCGGATCGACCCAGCCACCGACCTCCTAGAGGCGAGGGAGCGGAACACGCGGGAGGCACGTGAGGAAGAGGCCGACCGACTGGCAAAGGCGGAGGCGGACAAGGCCGCAACATCCGCGGCAAGGAAGCTGGCGCAGGTGGACGCCGAAGCCATGGAGAAGGAGCGGCTCACGGAGGCCGCACGCCGCCAAGAGCCACTGCTTGTGACGCCTCTGAACACTGCGGCGCCTCTGCCGGAGTTTGAGGCGTCGACCGGGGGAGCCGGTGATGAGCAGCCGGTCATGGAGAGGGAGGGCGGCGATGTGGCCATGCCGGACGTCATCGTGCCGCCGCCGCCGACCAGCGGAACGCAGGTCGAGCAGCCAGCTGGGTCACCAGTGCCACCAGCCGAGAACGTAGTGGTGACGGACCTAACTCCTCAGGTCCGTACACCCGCACATGGCCGTCTTGAGAAGGCAGCCTCAGCACCGCGACCGTTAGAGGCCGGTGCCACGAGCTCGTCGGTCCCCGACACCGAGGCAACCATCGCCGCGCCTGTCGGCTGGATACGCGGGGGCGGGATGGGCGCCCTGAACCAGGCATCCCTTGACGTCTAGGCCAAACTCCGGGCCGAAGCCAAAGCCCTCAAGCGCTGCAGCGAGGCATTCCTAGATTCGCGGGCCGCCATCCACATAAGTTTTCTTCACTTCTATTTGTTTTTGTTCTTCTTGCTTTCTTCGTGGGGGCGCGCAAGCGCACCCACTGGGTGTTGTCCCCAAGTTCCGGGCCGGCTGCTGAGCAGGCGGTCGGGAAACTTATCTTGCAAGTGTCAAACGCTGACTTCGTCTGGTATCCCTTCTACAGGACTACCACAATCTTCGTGTGGTTGCCTACAACTCCAGGGCCCGGGAGATGGAGACGCAGACCACCCATCTGTCCGAGAGCCGGAGTAAGCTTTGATTTCTTTCCTTTGCGGGGGCGCGCTAGCGCACCCACGGGCTTTACTCCCCGAGGTTCGGGCCGACTGCTGAGCAGTCGGGCCGAATCTTCCCAGTGGCTGTATCTTTGCTAGCTACTTCCTCTCTGCGGGGGGGCGCTGGCGCACCCGCGGGCTGTAGTCCCTGAGATTCGGGCCGACTTCTGAGCAGTCGGGTCAGATCTCCCCGGCAACTGCATCTCTCTTTGTTATTTGACTGGTGCTCTTTCTTCTTTCCTTTTTACATAGGCTAACGCCGCCTTGCAGTAGCAGCTGGGCGAAGCCAACACCGCCTTACACGGCAAGGAGGTGGAGTGCACCAAGCTGGCCGAGGAGCGAGACCGGCTGGTCACTCATCTCGCTGAGCAGACGGAGGCCCTCAAGACGGCCTAGTGGGAGGCGAAGGCGAAGGAGACCGACCTCCTCGCTGAGTTTGAGGTCGAGCGCTCCGCCTGGTCCGACAAGGATGCTCAGATGATGGCCTCCTTCAGCAGCATCGAATACTTGGTCGATGGTGAGATTTCTTTTCTTTGTCTCTTGTTTTGAGTTGTCGGCCCTTATCTAGGCCGACTGTTTGTTTCTGATTTTGGCTTTCCTTGCCTTCCGTCCAAGCAGACTTTTTCCCGAGCCACTCTGTCATCGTGAACCAGATCATCGAGGCCCAGCGTGAAGAGCAGAGGGCGGAAGGCGTGCAGATTGCCGCTGACGCCCCCTGGATCCTCAATGAGTTGCTCCTCGGTATTCAGGCCCGTCTTAGGCTTGCCCAGCACATACTGCGCCACCTTCAGCGCGTCGGGGCCCAAGCGATCTCTGCCCTCTGGCCAGGCTTGCAGGCTCCGCGCACCCCAAGTCGGACTGCCGACTAGCTGGAGGTGGCGGCCGGCCGCCTGGAAGCCTGGAAGGGCTCTGCAGCCCGGGCAAGAGTGCGCCGAGCTCTTGAGTTCGTCAAGGCGTGGTATCCCGGGCTAGATCTAGCCCAGTTAACCATGTTCCGGCTGGAGGCGCAGGAGGATCTGGTGGCGGTGGAAGCCGAACTTATCAATAGGGCGGCGGCGATCGCCGATTATACCGACACCGGCGTGTTCATCCCAGAGGTGGTCGAAGAAGGTGCTGAAGCGCCGCAGGAGTGGCCTTTGCTGAACCCAGAGGATAGCGAGGATTCGGCTGAAGTCATCAACTCCAATGATGAAGGGGAGGAGGGGGAGGAGGAGGAGGAGGAAGAGGGAGAGAGCGAAGACGACATGCCGGAGGTTGGGGCGGATGGTCAGCGTCAACCTGACCGGGCCTCAAGCAACGATCCGTGCTCCAAAGCACCGACTGCTGCTGGAGGCGGCTAGGCGGGGTTCGACCAGCCGCACGTTCCTCCGACGGGCGCCATCGACTCTGCCATCGAGCCCTCCATCGTCCCGACTGGTGCCGCCGACTCCACCGTCCAGCCGGAGCCGCCTGCCGCACTTAGCGGCACGGCCAACTCCGTCGTTCAGCCGGAGCCCTCTGCCATGCCAACCGGCACTACCGACTCCAACATTCAGCCGGAGCCCTCTGCTGCACCGACCGGCACCACCGACCCCAACACCCAGCCGCAATCTTCTGCCGCTCCTTAGAATATTTTTTCTTTTTCTTTCCCTGTTTGCTAGTCTGGAGAACTTGATTAAATTTTTGCAATTCCACCCGTGGGGTGTATATCAAACTTTGTTGAATGCCAGCCAATATGCCTTTATCTATGCAAATAGCTTATCGCAGTTTATGCTTTGCTTTGCCATCTTCTATCTTTTCTTTCCTCATACTCCTTGCTTTTTTCCTTTGCCACCCTCCCTAAGCTATCCCCTTGCCAGCCAAGCAGCCGCTTTGCGGACTACGGCTGGTTTGAGTACTTAGCTTTTGTGGGAGGGCAAGTACTTAGCGGATTGTAGATTTGGCAAGTGAAGCAGAAGCCTCCCGGCCGGTTGCTAGGCAGCCGGCCGAACGGGTGCGGTGCCGGCCTCAGCTATATGCGTTTTTTCCTTAGCCATTTTTCATGTGGGCACTGTTTTGCAACCCCTGACTGCCATTCAGTCGCTCCACGAGATGCAGCTTCTGACAGAGGAAGTTTTTAGGTCCCAACACATTACTTGTCCGGCTGCAGGAGGCCACATATAGTAGAAGGCGACAAACCTCTGGGCCGACTGGTCGAACCCGGTGCCAGGCGGAAATAATAAAATAATGCACACTAATAGGCATAACACTTATCATGTAGATAAAAGGGAGGGTAGTCCCCGAGTTCTTCTTGGGGAACCCGGAGTCTTCGTACATACTATAAAAGGTAGCGTGATACATACTGCTTTCAACTGTATAATCTTCGGAGGAGGTTTGCATTCCATGGACTCTCCATCTCCTTGCCTGAGTCATCTCTCTTGCGTGCTCTGGGCTTCTGAGCATCGATCAGATAGTAAGAGTCGTTGCCCAGCACCTTGCTGATGATGAAAGGGCCTTCCCAAGGTGTCAAGAGCTTGTGCTGGCCGGCTGTTCGCTGGATCAGCCGGAGCACAAGGTCTCCCTCTTGGAAGGATCTTGGCTTCACCTTGCGGTTGTAGTATCGGCACAGACCCTGCTGATAGATGGCGGAACGGCTGAGTGCCAGCAGCCGGCCCTCCTCCAGCAAATCGACGCCGTCTTCTCGTGCCTCCTTGGCATCCGCCTCGGTGTACATGGTGACTCTTGGGGAGTCGAACTCTATATCCATCGGGATGACAGCTTCAGCACCATAGACGAGGAAGAAGGGCGTGAAGCCGGTCGACTTGTTCGGAGTTGTGCGCAGGCTCCAGAGGACGGCCGGCAGCTCATCGAGCCAGCAGCCGGCCGAACTCTCTAGAGGCTCAACCAGTCGGGGCTTGATGCGGGGCAAAATGAGGCCGTTTGCTCGCTCAACTTGGCCGTTTGACTGCGGATGGGCAACGGACGCTAAGTACAGTCGGATGCCCTGATTCATGCAGAAACGAGCCAAGGCTCCTTTGGCAAAGTTTGTGCCGTTGTCGGTGATGATGCTATGTGGTATGCCGTACCGAGTGGTGATGGCGGTGATGAAAGTCATGGCAGTCGGCCCGTTCAACTTCTTTATTGGCTTTGCTTCTATCCACTTGGTGAACTTGTCCATAGCGACAAGTAGGTGTGTCATGCCATCGCGGGCCGTTTTGAATGGCCCTACCATGTCCAGCCCCCAAACAGCGAAGGGCCAGGCAATGGGGATGGTCTTGAGTGCAGAAGTCGGCAAATGTGGCTTGGAGCGGAACTTCTGGCACCCTTGACACTTCTGGACCAATTCCTTGGCCTCTTCTAGAGCAGTCAGCCAGAAAAAACCATGGCGGAAAGCCTTGGTAACAAGTGATCTTGAGGCCGCGTGGTGGCCGCATTCACCTTGGTGGATATCCTGGAGGATTGCTTGGCCTTTCTCCGACTCCACGCAGCACTGGTACATGCCCGTGACACTGCTCCTTACCAGCTCTCTATTGACGATGGTGTATGCTGCTGCTCGTCGTTGCACTTGTTGGGCTGAGATCTCGTTAGTCGGCAGTTCTTTGTTCACCAGAAATTTGAGGATGGGTTGAGCCCATGATGGTCCTACTATCTCTTCGACTGCTACGACTGCAATTTGTATAAGGGTGGTTGGGCCGGGAGGCGGCGGGTTGGAATTGGCTGCCGCCTGTTGAGTTGAAGAAGTCCCCGGGCCGACTGCTGCAGTCCCCGGGCCGGGCTCTAGGATCCCCGGGCCAGGTGCGATTGTTGCAGTCCCCGGGCCACCTGCCGAAGTCCCCGTGCCGGCTTCTGGTATCCTCAAGTCGGATCCGACGGCTTCAGGCGGGGCCGGCACAAAGATGGAGTCAGACTCTGGAGATGGCTTGACAGATGGCTTGAGAAGGCACTGCAAAGCGACACCGACTGGTATCGCCTCTCGGGTGGAGCCGATCCGTGCCAAGGCATCCGCTTGCTCATTATTATTTCTTGGCACATGGAGGAACTCGCACCTGTCAAAGTATCCGCTGAGTTGTTGTACGAGGAAATGGTAGCTTGCCATGTTTGCATCCTTGGTGTCCCAGTCGCCTGACGACTGCTGGACCACCAAGTTGGAGTCACCATACCACAGGATCCGTCGAATGCCGAGTTCCTTTGTAAGCCGGAGCCCGTGTATGAGTGCCTCGTACTCGGCTACGTTGTTGGAGGCGGCAAAATGGACTTGCATCACATATCTTAGCTTGTCACCTTTGGGAAAGGTGAGGACGACGCCGGCTCTCAGACCGGTGCACTTTTTTGAACCATCAAAATGCATCCGCCAATGGTGGAGTCTGGTGCTAGCGGAAAATACTGGGTCTCGGCCCAATCGACGAGGAAGTCGGCCAGCACTTGTGACTTAATGGCGGTGCGAGGCTGGTAGTAGATGGTGTAAGGGGCCAGATCGATAGCCCACTTGGCCACTCGGCCAGAAGCATCTCAGCTTCCAATGATCTTAGCAAGCGGGGCCGTGCAGATGACAGTTATTGGGTGCTCTTGAAAGTAAGGCTTCAGCTTCTTGGCGGCAAAGTGCACACCATAGCACATCTTCTGATAGTGTGGGTAGTTTTTCTTGGAGGCGGACAGTACTTCACTCAAGTAATATACTGCTCTCTGGACCGGCAATGCTCTGCCCTCCTCCTTGCGTTCTATCACCATGACTGTGCTGACAACCCGACTGGTGGCAGCGATGTAGAGGAGCATGGGCTCCTTCTCAATTGGAGCCGCTAAGATAGGCAGGGTTGTCAACATCTTCTTGAGTTGGGGAAAGCTTCATCTGCCTTGTCATTCCACTCGAAAAAGTGGTCTTCTTCATGAGCTGGTACAGGGGAAGGGCCTTCTCGCCCAGCCGACTGATGAAACGGCTAATCGATGCCAGGCAGCCGGTGAATTTTTGCACATCCAGCAGTCGGGTGGGCACCTCCATCTTCTCAATGGCCTTGATCTTCACAGGGTTGCATTCTATGTTGCGCTCTGAAACCAGGAAGCTGAGAAACTGGCTAGCTGGTACTCCAAAGACGCATTTCTCCGGGTTGAGCTTGATCTGGAATCGGCGTAGGTTCTCAAAGGTTTCCTTGAGGTCTTCTAGCAACGTGCCACGCTTCTCCGTCTTCACTACCACATCATCCACATAGACATGGCCATTTCTGCGGAGTTGCTTGAGGAGACACTTCTGCATGCAACGCTGAAACGTGGCACCGGTGTTTCGCAAGCCGAACATCATGGTCAGGTAGCAGAAGGCTCCAAATGATGTGATGAAGGCAGTCTTCAGCCTGTTGGCTGGGTTCAACTTTATCTGATGGTACCTTGAGTATGCGTCCAAGAAACTCAACAGTTCGCATCCGGCTGTGGAGTCTATCACTTGGTCAATTCTTGGTAGGGCAAAGGGATCTTTGGGGCAAGCTTTGTTGAGGCTGGTATAATCAATGCACATGCGCCACTGCTTGTTTTTCTTCAACACTAGAACTGGGTTGGCCAGCCACTCTAGAAAGGACACTTCCATGATGAATCCGGCTACCACAAGCCGGACTATCTCTTCTCCGACAACTCTTCTCTTCTCTTCTGACAGGCGGCACAAGGGCTGCCTGACCGGCTTGGCGTCAGGTCGGACATGTAATTTGTGCTCGACGAAATCCGTCGGAACACCCGGCATGTCTTTGGGAGACCATGTGAAGATGTCTCGATTCTCACGGACGAAATCGACGAGCTCGCTTTCCTATTTGCTGTCAAGGTTTGCACCTATGGCAGCGTGCCTCTCCGGGTGCTCCGGGTCCAAGGGTATCTTCTTTGTCTCCTTTGCCGGCTTGAACGAGCCCTCTACCTCCGACTCCTTGGGGATGGGTGACATTTCCGGCTTCTTGCCTACCATCGCCACCACCCGGTCAAGGAGCCGCTTCTCAGCTGCAATCACGAGGGACTCGGCCAGCCGGCTGCTATCTGTGGCGCAGGTGGTCGACTTTTTGTAGTTTCTGACTCGGCCAGCCGGCTTCTGGGGCGGAGGAGGCGGCGGGCTGGCAGGCGGAGGAGGTAGGAGGCCATCTCCCTTAGCAATCCTGGTGAGCCAATGACACTTCCGAGTGGTGTGGTTGGACAGCTTCGCGCCACTATGTAATTTGCAGGGTGCATCGAGGGTCTGCTCGTAAGGGAAGGCGGGCAACCAATTGGGCTTGCCGCCCTTCTGACGCTTGGGCGCTGGCTGCCCTTCCAGCTGCTGGTCCTCGACTGTCGCCACCTGCCGGCTGGTGGAAGCCGGCTGGGTAGCCTTCCGCTTGTTGTCGCTTGGATGCTGTCACCGACCGGTCTCACCAGCCGGAGTCCGAGGGGTCTGAGGTGCAACCTTGCTGGATGCATCAACTAGGATCTCCGCCTTCATGGAGGAGTCGGCCATGGCGTGCTTGTCGGCGATGATCGGCAGCTCGTCGAGAGTCGCAGGCTCGTTGCAGAGAAGTCGGTGCTTTAGTAGGGTGCCTTCTCTGCACCCGGTGGTGAAGTACTCGATTGCCTGCACCTCGTGCACGCCTTCACAGGAGTTGCGCAGCTCGGCCCAGCGCGTGAGATAGTCGCGAGTCGATTCGTTGGGCCCTTGGACGCATAAGGAGAGCTGACGGGGCTTGGGAGGCCGCTTGTACATGCTGGTGAAGTTGCGGATGAAGGCCTCGGTGAAATCAACCCAGCTGTTGATGCTGCGGGGCTTCAGGCTGTTAAGCCATGTCCGGGTTGTGCCTTGAAGCATGAGCGGGACGTACTTCACGGTAGTCTGCTTGTTGCCATTCGCTATGCTGACGGCCGTGGAGTAGTCGACCAGCCAGTCCTCCGGCTTCATGGAGCCGGTGTACTTGAGCGTATCTCGCGGGAGGGTGAACCCTTTGGGGAAGGGCTCATCTCGGATTCGTGGGCCGAAACAGGGCGGGCCCAACGCGGCCTCTTCTTCTAGTGCTAGGGATCGGTTGAAGTGATCGATGCGATGGCGAGCGTTGTTCTCTCTGACTCCCTCTCGGCGGCCAAGGCGGTCGCGAGTGTCGGGTGCGTGACTGGCGGCGGAGTAGGGTGCCTCGCCCCACGAGGCGGAGGAGGAGGCGGATCACCTCGCCGCTCCACCGCTCGAGGGCGGCCGTCTTCGTCTCGCTCGATGGAGAGGCATGTCCGGCTACGGCTGGCAACCGGCTTGTTGCCTCTTCTTCCGCGGGCGCCACCAGTCGGCGTCCGGGACGTTACCCCATGGTCCTAACGAGGGGACGGTTCATTGTTCCGCTGAGCGGGCACTTCAGCACGGTAGCCGGCTTCATGCTGCACAGCGACCGCGTCTAGGAGCTGCTGGACTCGCTCCATCATGTGGCGGCACTCGTCGCTTTCGTATTTGTTCATCTCATCCGTTACCGCCTAGGCGGCCCAGATGTTCTCCGCAGGCATGGCGTAGACAGGGCGTTCTTCCCCGAACATGTTGGCAATGGTCGCGCCACGCTACCGGATCATGCCGATGTGGCTAGGCCCCATAGGAGCCGGCATGCCGCCAACAGGCCGATCCATCTTGCGCCGGTAGGCGTCCGAGAGGCGTCGCACGCTGGCCAGTCGGCCAACACTCTCGAGAAGATGGACCCGGCATGCCTCCATCGCCTCAGCATCCGCGCCCTCTGGGATGGGCGCCGACAGGTCTCGCAGAGCCGCGTCGAGTGGGTCTCGAGCGCGTCTGTCTGATTGCTCGCCGCTGAGGATGACAAGCACCTCCTGATGGTGCTCCCACCGCTGTGCTTGTGAGGAGGCGGCTCGTCGTAGACGACCACGTTGGTAGGGAATGCGTCAAACGACACCATGTCGGATTCGACAATCATCGGATCGGTGGAGCCAGCAGACTCCAGGTCCACAGCAGGCTCGCTGGTGACGTGGAGCTGGTCGAGGAGGCTGACGAGGCGGCTCTCGGGGCAGCCGGTGCCCGCGTCTGAGACCGGCTCGTCGAAGAGGTGGATCTCGCCAACAAGGTCGGCGAGGCAGCTCGCTGCGCAGGCGATCTCTGCGCCGTTCAGCGCATCGAGGCTGACGCCGTCAGGCGTGCTAGGTTGGCTTCGCTCTCCAGGAAGGAACAAGGTTCCCGTCCAGAGCAGATCTCTGAGAGATGGTGCACCTCGCCCCATGGTGGGCGCCCAATGTCGGGGGTTGGGTGAGACATATGCCAATGGATGGCTTATCATGGTGGGAGCGAGTAGAACACCGCCGGTGCCTGGAAGCGGGATGAGGCGTAGACACGCACGACAGCGTACTTTACCCAGGTTCGGGGCTCTCCTAGGATATAACACCCCTGGTCCTGCTCTGCGGTATCTCCGCATGATCACTAGGGCTCAAGTGATACAAAGGTGCTCCTTGAGTTGTATGCTAGAGGAAGGAGAAGGCAAGGCTAGGTCTCTCCTGCTCTAGGGGTCTGGCTAGTTCTAAAGAGTGGGAACCCTTTACATGGGTGCACTTGGGGGTTTATATAGGCCTACCCCCAGGGGTACAATGGTAATCTGGCCGGGTGCTAGGCCCGGCTGTCAGCGTCTCCGGCCTCCGGCTTCTCCACCGACTACTGGGGCCCGCCGCCTGGTGGGCCGCGCCGGCTGGTCTGGTACGGAGCCGACAGGCCGCTCCTGCCACTGGAGGCTCTGGTTGGTGGCTGCTCACTGTAGCCATGTGGCTAATGACGCAGGCTTGGTCAACCCAGTGTGGCTACAGTCCCGCCGCCTGGCAGGTGATCACTGTAGCCACACCTGGTCTCATCAGGTTAATGGCGTACTCGCTTCGAGAGAAGGGACGGCCGCCTGCTGGGGGCCGGCCTTCCCCTGGTCCAACTGGTTCGGCATACACTGTCTTCTGAGGCATCAGTGACCAGTAGGGCCCGCAGCCTACGGGTCATACCAACAGGTCGTCGTGGGGAACAGGGCTCCGCCTATTCAGAGTGACATCAAGGGCGAATGGCTACAGTGCCACGTTGTGCGAAGATCTTCGCTTGTACGGGCACTCTGAACATGCCATGCCTAAGATTCGGAGGTGACGGGCTTTACTATAGCCACGCCCATTGTCGGTGTCAAAACCGGCGGATCTCGGGTAGGGGGTCCCGAACTGTGCGTCTAGGCGGATGGTAACAGGAGACAAGGGACACAATGTTTTACCCAGGTTCGGGCCCTCTTGATGGAGGTAAAACCCTACGTCCTGCTTGATTGATATTGATGATGTGGGTATTACAAGAGTAGATCTACCACGAGATCAAGCAGGCTAAACCCTAGAAGCTAGCCTATGGTATGATTGTTGTTCGTCCTATAGACTAAAGCCATCCGGTTTATATAGACACCGGAGAGGGCTAGGGTTACACAGAGTCGGTTACAATGGTAGGAGATCTACATATCCGTATCGCCAAGCTTGCCTTCCACGCCAAGGAAAGTCCCATCTGGACATGGGACGAAGTCCTCAATCTTGTATCTTCATAGTCTTGGAGTCCGGCCGACGATGATAGTTCGGCTGTCCGGACACCCCCTAGTCCGGGACTCCCTCAGTAGCCCCTGAACCAGGCTTCAATGACGATGAGTCCGGCGCACATATTGTCTTCGGCATTGCAAGGCGGGTTCCTCCTCCGAATAATTTATAGAAGATTGTGAACACCAGGATAGTGCCCGGCTCTGCAAAATAAAATCCACATACCACCGTCGAGAGAATAATATTTACACAAGTTCAATCTGCTGACGTATTTTGTGGCGTGACGTCACACCACAACCAAGCCTTTACTCGAATCGTTTTTATTATACCACCTCCGCGCGTCTAGCGAAGCGGTTTCCTTGGCACGTCTTGTCGAAGTAGAGATCGTGTTCCCCTTATCCCGGGATTCTCATCAATACGGACGTGGGTAACCCAACCGCGCCATTGATTGTGGCGCTTGGGAGATAAGCGAGTTTCATCAGGCTGGTGGGGACGCATGGTTTCGTCCGCCCATATAAGGGGATAAAGATCTACCCTTTTACCTACGCCTTCTTCCTCCTTTGCATATCCATCTCTGCGAACTCGAGCTCCAGCGCCCAAGTCCGCACATCTCACCTCAACCTTCTCCAACTATGTCCGGAGCGGGAGGCAAGTGGATGGCCTCTTCCGTTACGGAGGGGCACATCCAGAAGCTGCGCAGCACCGGATACCTGTCCAGCGACATTGCGCACCGTCTCCCCGGCGAGGGGGAGCTCATCCCCACCCCCAGGCCCCATGGGAGGGTAGTATTTCTTTCCCATTTCCTCTGCGGACTGGGCTTCCCACTCCATCCCTTTGTCCGGGGGGCTCATGTTCTACTACGGCCTGGATTTCCATGATCTGGCCCTGAATTTCATCCTCAATATCTCGGCGTTTATCATCGTGTGTGAGGCCTTCCTCTGCATTAAGCCCCACTTCGGCTTGTGGCTCAAGACCTTCAGTGTCAAGGCGAAGGTTGTGAAGGGAAGCCAAGCGGAGTGAGGAGGAGCCATGGTGGGCAAGATGCCCAACGTTACTTGGCTTAAGGGCACCTTCGTGGAAACCATTAAGTGGTGGCAATCGGGGTGGTTCTACATCACCGAGCCGCGTGACCCTGAATGGGCAGCGGCCCCCGAATTCAGATCTGGCATCCCTATACGGCTCACCTCCTGGAAGGAGAGTGGCCGGATATGGGGCGATTTGGAGGAGCTGACCGGACTTCAAGCCTGCATCCAAAAGCTAGTGAAAAGGAAGCTCAAGCTTGTCAACGTAGTCCAGGTCATGCTCATCCGCCGGATTCTCCCGTGCCAACAACGGGACTTCAATATGTGGGAGTTCGATCCGGCGCAGCACCAGACTTTGAGCGGGCTCTTCGACACTACGTACGAAGAGGCCTGGAGGGTGCTGTTTAAGGGCGCCGAGCCTCCCGCATCCGCCACCGAAGATCGCGGATTCAGCTTGCAGCGTCCGGCTAGCGAGGTAAGCGATTTTGCCCTTTACGGGGCGCTTGTTTTCCATAGTTTGACTCTATGCGGGATCTAAACTCCCTCTCCTTTGACAGGACTGGATGAAGAAGGCCGAGCAGACTATCTGTCCGGCCCCTTTGTCAGAAGACCCAGCGGATGCCCGCTTAACGGGGCTGCTGGCTCCGGCACCCCATGTGGTGCCGGATAAGAAGGTCAAGAAGAAGGCCACGGTCACTCAAAAGAGTTCCCGTTTTCAGGTGTCATCGGATGATGACACCGAGGCGGACTCCTCCCACGAAGGCGAGGAGGAGAAGAAAGAGGCCTCTCCCCCAGTAGGGGGAGGAAAGAAAAGGAAGGCCTCCCCAACGAGGGAGGCCGAAGGGTCCAAGAAGGGAAGGTCTCTTCCCCCGGACTGCTCTGCCCACGCCAGCAACGACGATGAGGATTGGCCTCCAAGGGCCAAGCCCCTGGCGAGATTGTAAGTATCCCGACTCCCGAATAACTTCATGATTTTTATTTTCGCCACATGGAGTCTTTCTAATGCCGCATACAACCCTGCAGTCCGCCCAAGGAGGATCTTCCCGCTTCGTCGAGCGGGTCCTTGGGTGCGTCGGATATGGATTCCCTTCCGACCGCCTCCTCCCCTCGTGATGTGGACGATGCCGAGGTGGGATCCCGGGAAGGGACCCGCCAGGAGGAGGAGGCCCCGGAGGTGCCGCAGGGCAACCTCCTGGACTTTGCACCGGACTCCGCACCGGAACCTGTAGTGGCTCCGGAGTCCGGCGGGCGGCCCCTTCGTAAGAAGGGCAAGACCATGACGCCGGTGACCTCCGTCCAACCGGAGGCGCCGGATAGCTTGCTGGAGGCGCTCAACGGCGCTTCCATTGAAGAGGAACACCGCACCGCCATGGGTGCGGTGATTCAGAAGGTTCAGCTCGCCAAGAGCGGGCTCACCGAAGCCTGCAGTAGCCTTCTAACAGGCTTTGAGGTAAGAATTCTGATATGTGTAAAATAGTACTGCATAGATAGTAGCCCCTGATGCTCGATTCGGTGTTCGGAAAGAAAAACCGGACTGAGGATCTAAAAAGATATACGCAGGAGTCATAAAAATTATGTCAATATGGGATTGCAGGCTGTGCTGCTGACCTCTGCCGCACTGACTGCGGAGGTCAATACTTTGAAGCAAAGCCTCGAGCGGTCCGAGAACGAACTCGGCCGTGCCAAGAAGCAGCTCGAGGACAAGGAAGGTGAGTAACACCTGATTAAAATTGTACCTTACAGAAAAGTATTTGGTTGCAAGAAAAATGACAAGGATAACGTGGGTATTGCAGGGGCCATGAACGAGGTGGCGACCCTGAAGGAGGCGGTGTCCGTGGCTGAACATAATTCGGCCGCGGAGCGCACCGAGCGAGAGAAGTAGGAGGCGCGGCTGGCGGAGGTACAGCAAGAGCTCAGGCTCTCGTGGAAAAACATGAGAGTTTGGAGCGCGACTCGAAGACACGAGAGTCCGAGCTTACATCGGTTCTTGAGAGTGCCAAAGCCGCTAAGGCCGAAGCCTACAAGGCCCTCTAGGAAATCGAGGCGGTGAATAAAATAGCAGCGGGTAAGGCATTTTTCATGCAGAGTAAGCATGTGAGTGTGAATTACCTGCCGGCGACATCTTGAATTTCTTCGTCGTCCGCATCCCAACCGTCCTGACCGCAGTCCGGCCAGGGCTCTCCTGATAACGAGAGATACTTTAGCGAACTCAAGATGTCGCTGAAAGGTGAGTGTTGAAAGATGTCCACAGCGGTGAACTCCATGATCGGCGCCCAATCGGATTCCATTGGAGGGGGCGCGGGAGGTTCGGAGTCCGGCGAGGAGTCCGGCACCTCGGAGTCACGAGCTTCATGAGGGACAAGGTCAGTGTTCGGCTCTATCACCGTAGAGGTTGCAGCCCCCGAGGCGGTGTCTAGCCACCCGTCCTCGATCTACGCAGCCGGCTCCGAATTGAAGATCGGAGCGGACTCGTGTGCGGCCTCCAGGGTACTGTCCGGCTGCAGAGCTAAATCATGCCCGTCGTGACAGTGCGGCGCGCTCGGCTGTGGCTCGAATCCATCGAAGATCAAGTCCCCGCGGATGTCAGCCGTGAAGTTCAAACTTCCAAATCTGACCTGACGGCCAGGGGCGTAGCTTTCGATCTGCTCCAGATGGCCAAGCGAATTGGCCCGCAGTGCAAAGCCGCCGAATACGAAGATCTGTCCGGGGAGAAAGGTCTCACCCTGGACTGCGTCATTGTTGATGATCGAAGAAGCCATCGAGCTTATGGGTGACGACACAGAGGAACCCTCAATGAAAGCACCAATGTCGGTGTCAAAACCGGCGGATCTCGGGTAGGGGGTCCCGAACGTGCGTCTAGGCGGATGGTAATAGGAGACAAGGGACACAATGTTTTACCCAGGTTCGGGCCCTCTTGATGGAGGTAAAACCCTACGTCCTACTTGATTAATATTGATGATGTGGGTATTACAAGAGTAGATCTACCACGAGATCAAGGAGGCTAAACCCTAGAAGCTAGCCTATGGTATGATTGTTGTTCGTCCTACAGACTAAAGCCATCCGGTTTATATAGAAACCGGAGAGGGCTAGGGTTACACAGAGTCGGTTACAATGGTAGGAGATCTACATATCCGTATTGCCAAGCTTGCCTTCCACGCCAAGGAAAGTCCCATCCGGACATGGGATGAAGTCTTCCATCTTGTATCTTCATAGTCTTGGAGTCCGGCCGACGATGATAGTTCGGCTGTCCGGACACCCCCTAGTCCGGGACTCCCTCACCCATCTCGTCCTTTTGATGGGGGAAAGGACTGTGAGGGTGCCTGGTGGCCACCTTCCTGACACCGTCCTCTCTAGAGGCCGGCTGACTGGAGCCGGCTGCTCGTGGTGCCGTCTGTAGGTGGTCGGCCGTCCTCTGGGGGCCGGCCGTTGGGCTAGACGGCTCCCGGAGGGCGGAGCTTTAGCTCGGGGCACTGAGGGCCGAAGCCGGACCAAGGTTTTAATATGCTCAGGGACTCGGGTGAGGCTACCCGTGTCCCATTACTCTGACACAACGACTTAAACCGGCAATTACCCTCCAATGTTACGATTGCCGTATCAGCATTGATGCGGTCCGACGAATGTAGGATTTCTGAAACCCGGCGCACCCAATGAGTTGTTGACTCGTTATCTCCTTGAACACAAGCAGCCAGATCCACAATGGACATGGGTAGTTTGCACGTATCCTTGAAGTTCTCTATAAACCGTGCCTTCAATTGGACCCATGACCCGATGGAGTTAGCGGGCAGGATCTTTAACCAAGTGCGAGTTGTTCCTTCCAACATCATGGTGAAGTATTTTGCACATGCCGCTTCATCCACTTCCAGCATCTCCATTGCCATCTCATAGCTCTCAACCCATGACTCGGGGGTAAATCGGCGGTGTAGTTAGGCACCTTACGCAGGCCCTTGAAATCCTTGGGTAACCGCACATTGTGCAGAGCCGGGGTGAGACACGGCACTCCCCAGGAGCTGAAAGCAAGTCCTCGTTCTACTGACGCCACTGGTTGAATCGGGGCGGGTTGATGATGTCCTGCGTACTGTGCTGCTAATGCGGCCTCCCTTCATGCTCTGCTGTTATCCACCACGTCCTGAGCATTTGCACCACCACACACCGGATTAGGCCCTCGAGGGGCGTCATGGTTCCACGCACTGCTTAATACAACCGGTTCGTCCATGTGCCTGCTGTAGCTCTTGCTCGGGCGAGGGGTTGAGTGAATCCTATCTTGGCTGTATGAATAAGCCTGCTACTGCAACATGGCAGTCTGAAGAAGATCCCTGGCCCGCCGCATCTCAACCACTGCTGGTGACTCACCCTCCATTGGAATAGCTGCCAATCGAGATGCCGCAGCAATCATGTTGTCCAAAGGGGTGGAGAAGTGACCCGGCGGGGGTGTCGTGTACTGCAGCGGGTTATCTGTTCGTCGAGGTGGACCCATCACCCGTGGCTGATTCGGCGTTCCAGTCATAGGCACTGCAGTCCAGTTTACCGCTGCTGGATTGCTGGTCTCAGCTCCTGGCGTACTGAAGAGATTCATCGCATTGTAATCCGTCGGTAGGTGAGACTGATGCCTCCTCCGCAATACGTCATTCGACGTGTTCTAATCCAGTAAGACTCGGTAATTCTCAGCCTGAATCCTCTGTGACTGGACAAGTAAAGTGGCGCGTTCCTCAGCCATCCTGGTCTCCTCAGCTGCCAAATCCTCCTTGGCCTGAGTTATCTGATCCCGCAGCTTTGTGACCTCTGCATTATGCCGATCTTGAGTCACAGGGGTAACTGTCGTGGTTAACAATTTCGTCCAGGCGTCCAACAAACCAGAAAGAACTTGAGCCGGCCGGCGCGCAGGGCCTCTTGCCCCGGCCGCCGATCCGGAATTCATCGCTGCTGCAGTGGAATTTTGCAATGTCGGCTGTTTACCGGCCGTGAAGATTGCAACCCGGTTAGGCGGTTCAAAGGATTCCGGAATACTGCTGCCAATGGAATAACCCCCAAATAGGCCACCCTCAACTTGATACAACGACTCAGTCTCTCTGGTAGATGATCCGCTGTCAGAGTAGATAGCCGTCTCACCATCAGATACCGGTTCAGATTTGGTACCGTGGATGCATCCTACGAACGCCCGCTTCATGGCAGGCTGAACCCGGGCAGGGCTGGCACGCTGAGCCATCTTGACGAGGTCGGTGCAGATGTCCGGCTTAGGGCCCGGTTCGCCGATCTTGCTGATGAAGACATGAATTCCTTCAAAGGGGACCTAGTACCCGTACTCAATTGAGCCGGCCTCGGGGCCCCAGCCTGCGTCCTCGGTGTAGAGCTTGCTACGATGACTCTTGGTCATCCGGCCAACAACATATCCTTTGAGTCCCTCGATGTTGCCCTTCAAGAACTCGAAACCATCGTGCGATAACCCCACGGTGGGCGCCAACTGTCGTGGAAATATCATGTCAGATGTCCTAATGAAAGGACTTAGTTGTGGAGCCATCGCGACGAGATTAGCTTGAAGGGGTTAAACCGGAACAAAGGACACGGGGAGTTTATACTAGTTCGGCCCCTTGCAGTGAAGGTAAAAGCCTATGATCCAGTTGTTGTGGGATTGATTGATCTCGATGAGCAGGGAGCGAATCCGCTTTACCTATCTCTCGAGCTGTTGTTTCTTGTCCCTGAACCGCCGCCGGGTCGTCCCTATATATACACAGGTTGACACCCGACCGGTCTACAGAATCCCGAGGACGGCTCATACAAGTGTCCGGCTCGGTTTCTTCCTTTCCCTAACTTGCAATACAAGTTATTACATGTATGGTGGTTTACTACTATGGGCCCTAATCCGCCATTGGGCTCTGGGCCTCTAAGCCTCCATAGTTAAAGCACCATGTACTTCGTCTTCATGGGTTCTTTATGCAGGACTCCTTGTGAGTGTAATCCGGCCCCTCCTGGGTGGTTTAACTCAGTAGTCATATCCCCAACAGTACTCTTTCATGTTCTTTGTGTTGTATTGAGTATTATGAATATGAAATTATTTGGTGTTATGGTAATACAAACTCTATGGATGTTTGTGACACTTATAGGGATGGCTCAATAAATTGATCACAAAGATAATTTTGAGGTTGTTCGCTACCTACAACAATTTCATCTTATGTTCTTCGCTATGAGAAGAACTTTGGAGTGATTCTTTGTCGCGCATTGAGGGATTGTTATATGATTCAATTATGTTAGCACTGTTGAGAGATTGCACTAGTCAAAGAATTAACCCTAGGCCTTGCTTCCAAGCATTGCAATACCGTTTGTGCTCACTTTTGTTACTTGCTACCTTGCTCTTTCTATATTTCATATTACAAAAACCTATATCTACTATCCATACTGCACTTGTATCACCATCTCTTTGCTGAACTAGTGCACCTATACAATTTACCATTGTATTGGGTGTGTTGGGGATACAAGAGATTTTTTGGGTGAGTAAAGTTACTATGATGGTCAAATTGTTGATAATAGGACAACAGTGAAAATGACGTTGAGTATTGATGATATGTGATACGACCCCAATGTATCTATGATTTATGAAGTATTCATGCCATGTTTTCAACAATTTTATATAGTTTTGGTGTACTTCTATATGATTTTCCATGAACTAACCTACTAACCTTGTGCCCGGTGCCAGTTGTTGTTTTCTGCATGTTTTTGGTTTTCCAGAAAATCTACCCCAAACGATGTCCAAAGGCAACAAAATTGTACGGTGATTTCTTCAAGACAAAAAGAGACCAATGGGGACCTCGAGAGAGAGCCCTAAAATTACCAAGGGCCACAAGCCTGGGTGGCACCCCTGCTAGGGCGCGCCACCTGAGCTTGTGGGACCCTCGGGCACCCCCTGACGTGAATCAAAGGTTGAAAACCCTATAAATATAAAAACCTCTAAAAGTGGACCTCGATAAGTTTTTCCTCCGCCGCAAGACTCTGTCTATCCCGAAGCAATCTCAATTGGAGCCTTGTTCCGGCACCCTGCCGGAGGGGAAGTGATCACTGGAGGCCATCTTCATCATCCCGGCGGTTTCCATGACGAGAATGGAGTAGTTCACCCTCGGGGCCGAGGGTATGTACCAGTAGCTATGTGTTTGATCTCTCTCTCTCTCTCTCTCTCTCTCGTGTTCTCGAGTTAGCATGATCTTGATGTACCATGAGATTTGTTAGTATAGTTGGATGTGGTGTTATTCCCTCTCTATCTTGTTGTGATGAATTGTGTCTTGCTCTTTGCGGTTTCGTTACGTTCGATTGAATATTGGATTTGAGATCACTTCATGTATGTCTCGCATGTGGATACCCATGGTGACAATGGGGTATTCTATTGAGTCACTTGATATACATTTTGGTAATCAACTTGCGGATTGCCAATGTGACATTGGGGTAATCTAGGTATAGGGGTTGATACACTTTTTTGTCCTAATTTCTCTGATGGGAACGTTGGAGTGATTCTTTGTCACACATTGAGGGATTGTTATATGATTCAATTTTTTTAGCACTGTGAGAGATTGCACTAGTGAAATTATGAACCCCAAGCCTTGTTCCCAAGCATTGCAATACCATTTGTTCTCACTTTTATTACTTGCTACCTTGTTGTTTTTATTATTTTGAATTACAAAAACCTATATTTACTATCCATACTACACTTGTAGAACCATCTCTTTGCTGAACTAGTGCGCCTATACAATTTACCATTGTATTGGGTGTGTTGGGGACACAAGAGATTTCTTGTATTTGAGTGCCAGTTTTTTTAGAGATACCATCTTCATCCTACATCTCCCACTGATTGATAAACCTTAGGTCATCCACTTGAGGGAAATTTGCTGCTGTCCTACATAACTCTATGCTTGAGGCACAAGAGAGTGTAAAAGAATAAAAGTTGCATAGTAGAGATCAAGCTAATTTGTGGAGCCGTTACCCGGTGAGGTGAGTGCTTGAAGATATATCTTTAGATCTTGCAATTAAAACTTTTAGTATTTTGTTTATTCACTAGTTTGATTTTATAAAATAAAACTCCAAAAAAATATGGAAACAAACTTGTGTCAAGTTGATCATCTTTATAATGTCTTTCTTCAAATGATGGATCAGAAAACTGTGCCAAAGTGTTAGAAGAAGAATTCAATAAAATATTTGGCATAAAATCTTTGAATGACAAGCATGATTGCAATGATATTAGTATGAATTCTTGGAATATCCATGATGCTAATGATATGCAAAGCCATATGTTCGGGGATGCTATGTTTGATGAAGATGATCTTTCTACTCCCCCTACTTTTGATGAGAAAATCTATTATGATGATTGCATGCCTCCTATTTATGATAATTACAATGATGAAAGTGGGTTTGGAAGAGTGTCAACTCTATGTAATAATGATCCCACTATTTTGGAGGGTGTTGAATCTTATTGTAGTAATTATGAAAGTGGATTTGGAGAGGTCACAACTTTATTTAATGATGACTGCACTATTTTGGAAGCGATTTCAATTTATTATGACAACTAAGTTGATATCTATGATGATTATTGTGATGACACTTATGATACAAAGAATAATAATAACCATGAAACCGGTCATCGTGATTTTAATTTTCAATTGTATTATGCCAATCAAGTATCACATGATAGTTATTTTGTTGAGTTTATTCCCACTATTATGAATGAGAAGAAATTTGCTTGTGTGAAGAGTAATAAGAAAATTATGTTTGTGGATCATGAAAAGAATGCTTTATGTGATAGTTATATTGTTGAATTCATTCATGATTCCACTAAAAATTATATTGAGAGAGGAACATATGCTTGTATGTATCTCAATAATATCATGTTTCCTCTATCTATGTTGAAATTTTGAAGTCATGCTTGTTTTCCCTTCCTATGCTAGTTGATTCTTGCTCCCATAAATTGTTTTCTCATAAAATACCTTTGGATAGGAAAAGTGTAGGCTTAAATGTGCTTTCCACATGATTCATGATGCGCTCTTGCATGTTGCAATTACTATTCTTATGTGAGCATCATTAAAGTCATCATGCCTAGCTAAATAGGCATTAAAGAAAAGCGCTTGTTCGGGGAGAACCAATACTTATACCTATTGTTCCTGTGTGTTCACATGATTAAGCTATTGTAGTAATCATGTTTATAGATTTTGTTTCAATAATGTGCCAAGTAAAGCCTTTGGGATGATTTGGATGATAGTTGAATTGATTCTGTGCAAAAACACAAACTTTTGATCTAAAATTCGCTGGAAAGTGCTTTTGATCTAAAATTTTTAGAAATCGCCGGTGGAAGGCTTCAAGTCCAGGGGGCTCGAGGGGTTCCCCGTGGATGTCGAATTTGTCGGGTCCAAGGATTCTATCTTCCTTGGACTTCGGATAGTAGTCACCGTCCTCGGGGTCATTGTCGTCCCTATTGAATATGGCGTCGTTGATATTTCCAGCATCAGCATTATCGTCGACGTTCTTGTCGGATTTGGGGTTTCGGCAGACCCTATAGATTCGAACACTCGGGTGCACGCGGAGATTTGGCCTTCTGCCTACCTGCACTTCGCTGCCTTGCTAGGTCTAAGCTACGAAAGGGAACAACACAAGAGACACAGGGTTTATGCTAGTTCGGGCCACCATTGTGGTGTAATACCCTACTCTAGTTTGTGGTGTGGTGGATTGCCTCTTGGGCTGATGATGAACAGTACAAGGAAGAACAGCCTCGCGAGGGTCTGTTCTTGGCTGGTGCGATGAACTGCTAGGGGAGTTCAGTCGCTCTCTCTTTTGATGCCTCTACCCTGGGGGTGGCTAGTCCTATTTATAGGCAAAGGACCTGGGCCTCTTCCCAAATATTGTGCGGGAAGGGCGCCAACAATTGGCCATTTTGAAGGGGAACATCTAGTACACTTATCCTGACTAAAGTTGGTCCTCGCGTGTCGAAGGCTCTGGTGGTGACGCCAGCTTGGGCTCCACGATGACCTCCATCCTGCCGTTGCGACGGTCTTGGTCTCGTTGCACCAAAATGGATGCCTTTGCTTGATGCTCTTGCCTGCGCTTGCTCCCTTTGCACCAAAGAGGAAAGAAGGACACTGTGCGGGCTGGCACCCACCTGGTGCCCTTGGTCGTCATGGCTTGCGTCATGGGCACCTCGCGAGGTACCCCGCCTTGATCTCTCCGCCTCCTCGCGAGCCAGCCTGACGAGGCCGTGCCTGAGAAAGCCTCCTGTCGTCCGCCCTGTGAGGCTTGGCCCCTCGCGAGGGTCTTGAGCTCGTGTTGACAAAGATGGGCCATGCTAGGCCGCCCCTTGAGCCATGCCGCAGGCCGCAGGCAGGCAAGTCTGGGGACCCCCGTTCCCAGAACGCCGACAGTAGCCCCCGGGCCCAAGGCGCGCCCGGACTTGGCTGAGCAGAGAGGCGAAGGGGCAAGCACGAAGCGTCGCGGGCCCTAAGAGCCTGCGGCCTCGGGCACCGCGTGGCGGTTGGTTGGATGTGGGTGCCTCAGCAATCCGCGTGCATCAAAAGAGCGGTGTCTGCCTAGGCTTTGCTTCCCTTGCTTCCTCAGGTCATTGCCCAGATCCCCTTTCTTGTGTCCTTCCCTTCTGCCTCCGAGATCTTCAGATCTACTTTGACTGTGCACCTTAGCAAGCCATGGCGCCTCACTAGACTCCGGCCAAAGCTTGGTATTCGCCCGCCTTGGACTCGCCGAACGTGTCGGAGGCGAGCCTTGCCCGGATGCGCCGGATGGTGGTGGCGCAAGGCATCGACGGGGCGCAGGTGTTCAAGGCCGGCTCCGCCCCTCCTGAGGCCCAAGGGAGCACCTTCTACCCGCTCTTTGTAAGCGCCATTGCTTCCAGTCTGGTACCTCCTTTCTCTGAGTTCTTCTTCTCTGTCCTCTGCATTTACGACCTGCAAGCTCTGCACCTCCACCCCAACTCTGTCCTTCTTCTGCCAATCTTCGCATATTATTACGAGGCTCATGTCGGGGTGCAGCCTTCGGTGGCCTTGTTGCACCACTACTTCTCCCTCCGGTTCTCTCGCAGTCCTCTCTCCGTGTGCGCAAGCTTCGTCGCGTATGGCGGTTCCAATGCCATCTCAAAGCCCGGGAAGAGGATTGAGGGCTACAGGAGCAAGTGGGTCATGGTGGATGCTAGGCGCATCCGCCCTTGGCTGATTCTGCCCACGGAGAAGCCCACGAGCTCCGATGATTGGTCTCGCGCGGAACTCATGGACCCCCGCGCGAAGCCAGTGTTGGAGAAGATGGACGCGGATCTGAGGCCTGGGAACATGGCGACGGCGAAGCTGACTGGCGCGTCGCTCCTGAGGGAGTTCCTGGAGCATCAGGTGGCCCCTCTTCGCAAGTACTCGCTCCCACTGTGGAGGCCCTGCCTGAGCTCCGACGTTTTGGCCGACGAAGATCTGGTCGCGGTCCTCCAATCTTTGGTCGGAGGGGACGTGGCGAGGCTGGAGGGCGCCCCCGTACCCCTATTTCTCCGAGATGATTGGGAGAAGGTGGTTGACTCCATGCCCGTCTTTAATGGGGACGGGCCCGTTCCCGCGGTGGCTCCCGAGGACCCGGCGGCCCAGGCGACGGTGAACGTGTCCTCCGGCGACTCTACCGAAGAGGAAGAAGAAGAGGAGCGGGAAGGGGCGCCTAACTCTGAGGCTACCGATGGGGAGTCGAGAGCGCCTCTCCCCCGACGCAGGCCCCGCGCTCTCCGCCTGCCGCCGAGCAACAACGAGGATGATGACGAGCGGGACGGCAGGAGCTTGCCCCCGATCTCGAAGAAGGCCAAGTCTGGGCTGATCCCCCTCGGGTCTGCCCCGGCTCCGAGGCGATCTGCAGACATGCCTCCTTCTTCCGAACCTCGCGAGGCTGATCCCAGCAGCCGGCTCTCGGGCTTCAAGTACAGCCGGAGGTTGCTTGAGGTCACGAGCAGCGACGAGTAAGTACTCGATCCTTGTGTTATTCCTTGCTTTGTCGTTGAGGCTTGATGTCTGTATCTCTTGGCTAGGCTGGCGCCCGCAGCGAAGAAACTGAAGGGGGCTCCTGAGGCTCCGACTGGGCCAGCACCTCTTCCCATGAAGGGAGGTGACTGCAAGGCACGGGCCTCTCCTGCCCGATCGTCCTTGCGAGGCCTGGTGGAGCTGGCTGGGGCGAGCTCAGCCCCCATGGCCCAAGCGACTCCTGAGGTATCCCTGCCTGACGCTGTCGCCACAGCTGTTGGGGCGCAGCAGGCCCTGCCTCAGGGTCCTGTGGTTACGCTGCCATCCTCTCCTCCTACTCCACCAACTGGTGTCTCTCCGACCCCTTCCACCATCTTGGATCACGCTGCTGCCAAACTGGACCAGCTAGGGCAAGATCTTTTGGGCGCCGACCCTCGCTTGGTGGTCGGGCGCTTGGAGCTGGCTTCCGGCTGGATTCGCTCTGACGCTTCGATTCGAGCTGCACTGGTTCAGGCCTCGACGGCTTGTGACAAGGAGAAGCAGGTCGTCCTCAAGGTGAAGGCCGCTCGCGATGCTGCCTTGGGGGAGGCGGCCGATGCCCAAGGCTGTTGCAAGGCGCTGGAGAGCAAACTGCAGGGCCTGCAGGACCAGCTTGCCGAGGAGGTCCGCATCCGCCAGGAGAAGGAAGAAGGCCTGAAGGCTCGCGAGGCGGCCATCAAAGATCGAGACGCCAAGCTCAACAAGCGCCGCGACCGCCTGGGCGCACTGCAGCAGGAGTTGGAGGCGTGGAAGGTCGAGCTAGAAGGCAAGGCGCGGGTCCTTGCTGAAGAGCGCGAGGCCTTCACGGAGACGGAGGTGAAGGTTCGCGGCTTGCTGAAGTCGCTCTACGACAGTGGCCTGGAAAGCCCGCTGGCTGGCGCCGAGGACGGCCCCGCAAAGCTGCTCCCCTTCATGGTCCATGCTCTTGAAGATGTCACCCTTTGCCTTGGCCCTACGGCTGAGGCCGAGGCGCGCATCTTGTCGTCTGCAGCGCTGATGCGGGTCCTTACCCACATCTACCTTCGCGACCCCAACGTCGACCTCGACAGCTTGCTGCAGCCAGCGAGCGGCAATCTTGCCGCTGCCGCTACTGAGGCCATGAAGGGTCACGCGGAGGCTCTGTTATCGAAGTTCCGGGCCTTGAGCACCAAGCCAAAGCGAGGCGCTGCCGGTCCTGCGGCCCCACAAGGCGAACCCGCTCCGCGCAGCTCCATCGCCAACGAATGACTCCGTTGTGGCTCCTGTTCTGGTTTCAGTTCCTGCAACATGCACCATGCCTCAGGGAGGCGTTTAAACTTGCGTTTGGTGTCGTGATAACAGTTATGGACTGTAATATTTGCTTTTGAATTCCTTGAAATTTGCGCTCCTCCTACTTGCTTATGTTCTACACCGGCAGAGCCGGGCCCCGCGCATACCTCATCCGCCGTTAGCCCCGACCGGAAACCAGGACGGGGACAAGGAGTGAGGGGCTACGTGACAAGTTAGGCTCCTGAGTCGCGATGCTCAGGAGTCCCCCTTGGCGCACGAACAACAAGTAGGGAGGTGAGATGTGTGGGTGAGTCTACCATTCTACGTCTGCAGAGCCCGGCCCCGCTCATACCTCAACCGCCGTTAGCCTTTCGGAACTAAGGAGTGAGGGGCTACGTGACCAGTTAGGCTCCTGAGTCGCGATGCTCAGGACTCCCCCTTGACGCTCAAACGGCCTTCGTACCTTGGCTCCGCTCGGGGAGAGATGCACGACAAACCAGGCCCGAAGGGCCTGGCTGGGTGGCGTACGCCTGGGCGTGACCCGGGCGCAGCCCCCGTGCCAAAATGTAGGATTTGGGGTTCCGGTAGACCCTATAGATTCGAACACTGGGGTGCGCGCGGAGATTTGGCCTTCTGCCTACCTTCACTTCGCCGCCTTGCTAGGATCTAAGATACGAAAGGGAACAACACAACAGACACAGGGTTTATACTAGTTCGGGCCACCATTGTGGTGTAATACCCTACTCTAGTTTGTGGTGTGGTGGATTGCCTCTTGGGCTGATGATGAACAGTACAAGGAAGAACAGCCTCGCGAGGGACTGTTCTTGGCTGGTGCGATGAACTGCTAGGGGGAGTTCAGTTGCTCTATCTTTTGATGCCTCTAGCCTGGGGGTGGCTAGTTCTATTTATAGGCAAAGGCCCTGAGCCTCTTCCCAAATATTGAGCGAGAAGGGCGCCAACAATTGGCCATTTTGAAGGGGAACATCTAGTACACTTATCCTGACTAAAGTTGGTCCTCGCGTGTCGAAGGCTCTGGTGGTGACGCCGGGTTGGCCTCCACGATGACCTCCATCCTGCCGTTGCGACGTTCTTGGTCTTGATGCTCTTGCCTGCGCTTGCTCCCTTTGCACCAAAGAGGAAAGAAGGACACCGTGCGGGCCGGCGCCCGCCTGGCGCCCTTGGTCGTCATGGCTTGCATCATGGGTATCTCGCGAGGTACCCCGCCTTGATCTCTCCGCCTCCTCGCGAGACAGCCTGATGAGGCCATGCCTGAGGAAGCCTCCTGTCGTCCGCCCCGCAAGGCTTGGCCCCTCGCGAGGGTCTTGAGCTCGTGTTGACGAAGATGGGCCATGCTGGGCCGCCCCTTGAGCCACACCGCAGGCCGCAGGCTGGCAAGTCTGGGGACCCCCGTTCCCAGAACGCCGATAGTATCCCCCGGGCCCAAGGCGTGCCCGGACTTGGCTGAGCAGAGAGGCGAAGGGGCAAGCACGAAGCATCGTGGGCCCTAACAGCCTACGGCCTCGGGCACCGCGTGGCGGTTGGTAGGACGTGGGTGCGTCAGCAATCCGCGTGCATCAAAAGAGCAGCGTCTGCCTAGGCTTTGCTTCCCTTGCTTCCTCCGGCTATAAGTATGGAACGGCGCGGGACATTCCAGTTCATCTTCCTCGGCTGCTCCTCCTCCTCTCCTCCATTTTCACCACTGCTTCGCCTTGCCACAATGGCTCTGATACGCCGGTTCTCTGCAGAAGAGAAGGGAAAGGCCCCCCGAGAGGGTCCTGACCCGCTTCCGCCAAAGAAGCGGTTGGTCCTCTGCCTCCGAGATGAGGGCGTGCGGCAAGAGGTGTCGAGGCCTTGGTGCGAGCGACCGCCGCCAGGGTTCCCGCTGCCTTTGTACGCCCACCTTGTGGGCCCTGCAGGAGCTGATGCCGAGCGCCATGGACGCCGCCGCCGTCGGTGCCGGCGGGTCACGGCGGTGCGCGTTGTCCCTCCTGGAGTCCACGCCGAGGGCTCCTCCCAAGAGTTTGTGCTCCATGCCGCCATGCCTCCTTGATCTTGGATTCACCTTCCTCCCTCCTTCGCCTTCGAGATTCCGCCGAGGGGGCCTTTCAGGATCTGGCTGTAGCACGCCGATTGCCAGGCTCCCGCGACCGATGCGGATGTCGAGGTCGTCACTCCAGGTAAGGTCTTCATGACCCATGGCTGGGGCGAGATCGCCCGGGTTTGCGGGACGAGGGGTGCCCTCGTGATCCACTTGGATTTTGACGGCGCTTCCATGATGCTCTTCAAGGTCTTCGACGAAGATGGGCGCCGGCTGGAGTGCTGCCCCAGAGGCAGCGGCTGGAGCTCCGGAGCGACGAGGACTAGGCCTACCGCTCGCCCTTCCAGTAGCTCCTCCGGTGGTAGCGGACGCCTCGAAGGATCCAGCGACTCCGCCGAGCCCTTTGCGACTCCGGAGACGAGCGACGATAGCTACGAGCCCCCGAGCCTGCGCCGCTCTCGGAGTAGGACGGGCTTGTTAGACCGCCGCCGCCTCTGATCTGGATGTGGCTGGCGCCGGGCCTCACGTGGCCCACTGTTGATGATGGCGTCTGCCGTCGTAGTTCCTGTAGTCAGGGTTCTTTAGGATTCGTGTCTTCTGTCTATGCGAGGAGCCAAGAACACACCCCGTGGGGGCTTGTAAGGTGTCTGTAGTCCCTTTTGTTAATATGATCCTTATCGTGAAGCAGTGCGAGATGTTGATTCCGTTTTAGCTTAGTTTCTTCCTTTCGAACCTCACGAGGGCTTGGTGCTCTGCGCCGACAGGTCCCAGTCCCAAGGCGGCTTCAGCCTTCGCTGGTATGCCAGGTCGCGCTGCCGTGGTCAAGGCCAGGAGTTGAGCGGCCCGGGGTCTAGTAAGAGCCCCTGAGTCGCGATGCTCAGGAGGTCCCCTTTGGCGCTCAAGCAGCTATCGTTTGGTGAGAAAGGAATGCGACGTTGCTAACACGGGATCGCATTGGATGCGGTGATGGTGCAGCGATGGCTAGTGTTTTCGGAGGGTGACTTATCTTGAGAGGCAGGAAACGCTTCCTGGTGCGGTGCCAAGCTTGCGCATTGGCCAGCGAGGGGTTGCCTGGCGAGGTCCCTGCATGCCTCCTCCCTATCGCCTCTTCTCCCCTTTCTGCTCTACGTCCTCGGGTCCCGGCCCTCGAGCGGGTCTCAGCCGTCGCTGGTTTGCCAGGTCGCGATGCCATGGTCAAAGCCAGATGGTGAGGGTTGGAGAGCCAGTAGGGGCCCTGAGTAGTGATGCTCAGGTACCCCCCCCTGTAACGCGCAAGCTTGGTTAGATGTCGATGCTTTACGTCCTCGGGTCCCGGCCCTCGAGCGAGTCTCAGCCGTCGCTGGTTTGCCAGGGCGCGATGCCATGGACAAATCCAGAGGGTGAGGGCTGGAGAGCCGGTAGGAGCCCTGAGTCGCGATGCTCAGGTACCCCACCCCCCCTTTAACGCGCAAGCTTGGTTCGATGTTGACGCTCTACGTCCTCGGGTCCCGGCCCTCGAGCGAGTCTCAGCCGTCGCTGTCTTGCCAGCGCGCGATGCTGTGGACAAACCAGAGGGTGAGGGCTGGAGAGCCAGTAGGAGCCCTGAGTCGTGATGCTCAGGTACCCCCCCTTTAACGCGCAAGCTTGGTTCGACACGAAGGAAGAAGGGATGCCACGGACAGGCACCAAATAACAAGCATGATGGGTCGAATGCATAAACAGAGAATGACCGCAAGAGGGATACATGCCGTCGGGTCTGACCCGAGCGACTTGGGGATGATGCAGCCCGAGGGGCGCCCCCAACAAGGTAAGCTAAAAACATAAACAAAAGGGATACACGCCGCAGCGACGGACCCACGCGGCCTGGGAATGATGCAGCCCTGGGGGCGCTGTAACGCCCCGGATACAACTTTCCATAATTGAAACTCCAACTCTTGCCATTTCCGGCTTTGTGATATATTATGTTTCTCCGTGGTTGGGTTTTTGTCTTTTGTTTTGCATTTTGTTCATGTCATGCTTTCATCCAATAGCATCATGCGCATTGCATTTGCATGTTTTCATAAAAAATCGTAGACGTTCGCAGTTGCCCTTTCTCTCTTTGCCTCCGTTGTTATTTTGTCAGGTCCTTGTCCTCGTTGACCTCTCTCAGACCCCCTCTTGGCGTGTCCGAAAACTCCCCCGGACCCGACCCGGACAGTCGTTACCCATGGGTCCGGATCATCTCCAAACATCTATAAAACATCTTCATTTTATTCATTTGAACTCCCCTAGTCTGTTTTACCCGTCCGTCCGATTTAAATCGGATGTCCCAAAATTCCCCTCATTTCACTATAGATAGACCCCTAAACCCTAAATTTTAGGAATCCTGTCCCATCCACCCTCTCCCGAGCGCCGCCACTCTTCTTGTCCCTTCCTCATCGGGATCCTCCCCGATCCAAAAATCCAGCCATCCACCTGCGCCTCCCTCCTTCCTCGTTTTCCCTAGCCGGCCAACCCCCACCGAGATCCAGATCCTCAAGCCACCATCCTCGGTTCCCGAGGCCCAGCCTCCTCTCGCTCTCGTGCGCGAGCACGCGCCCGAGGAGCTCGAGCAGGGGAGCCCCGATCCCGCGGCAGTAGCGCTGCCTTGCTCCTTCTCCCCTGCATCTCCTCCCGTGCGCCTCGTCGGACCGGCCGCTGCCGGCGTCCCAAGACCAGGCGCCATCAGAAGACCGCCTCGCTTGCCCGAGACCCCGAGCAAGAGCGCTCGGTTTCGTCTCCTTCGCCCGCTGGCCGCACCTCATCTCCTCCCGTGCACCTCCATCTCGCGTAGCCCCGCCGGCGACGAGCAGCAGCACCTGCAGGAGCTCCGCCTCCTCTCGCGAGCGCCCAGGCCCGTGCTCCTCCTCCCTCTTCCTTCCCCTCCCTTGCTTTCTTATCCTTCTCCGATCTCCCTCTCTCGCCGGATGCTCCCTCCCTGTTTTTCTTCACGAGGAATTGACGCAGCCGCTACCTCGTTTGACCCCGCCGGATCGGGTCGCTTTCGCCCCGTCCACGCCATGGCCGCCCGAAGCTTCCCGTCCGCGCCGCTGGAGCTCCATCCCCGCTCCGCCCGGAGACCTGCGTGTCTCGACGCCCCTCGCTCGGATCTCGCCGTCTCCGGCCGCCAGATCTTCCAGCGCCGGTGCCCTGCTGCTTCCCTGCTTCGCCCTGCTCCTTCTCCTGGAACGAGACGACGAACGAGCGCCCGCGTTGACCACTCCTCTGCTTCCGCTCGACCCCAGCGCGAGGTCCAGATCCAGCACCCTGGCCCAGCTCGAGTGCCCGCGTGGGCCACAGGCAGGCCGGCCTAGCGCCTCCCCGGCCCAGCGCACGCCTCCTCCACCGAACCGGGCCAAGCCCATGGATGTGAGCAGCCACCCACCCCTCTCCTGAGCACTGCTGGGCCAGACAGTTTCGGCCCGATGTATTTTTTCCCCTGCCTGCGATTTTAGACATTATCCAGTGATTTACAGAATTGCAGAACCCCCCCCCCCCAAGCAACATGCATATAATATCTCACAAATGGTGCATCATATGTAAAAACTTCATATATGAAAAATGCTTAGATTTCTGTCTAGTTTCATAATATGCCACTTTCATCGATGTTAAAAATGTTTAAAATGATGTTTGTATTAATTTGCTTATATGCCATGCTAAAATGATTTATTTCATAACTAAATAACCGTAGCTCCGAATCTAATAAACTTTATATGTAAATGGGGTGGAAAAATGCCTAGTTTAACATGGTCCACTTTATTTTCCTGTTTAACAACAATAAAATTGTGTTTAGGGAAGAACAGTACCGAATCCATAATTTGCATATGGGGATTTTCCGGAATTGTTGTTTGTTATTTCCAGCCTCATATAAATTTGTCTAGATAGGTAGTTTTCATATGTTTCACCTCTTGCCATGTTTAACAACATTTAATATTGTTGGGTACATAACCGAGATCAAACTAAATAATTGCATGTGGTGTTTTATCAATATGCAACTCGTTGCATATTGAGATCCACTTAATTTGTAGTATTGTGTGTTGCAGTTTGCCATGCCATGCCTCATTAAACCGGACATGCATCATACTTGATTGTGCATCTTGCCATGATTATGCTTGTGTGTTTACCAGGTTGTTTGTTTCTTTCCGGTGTTGCTTCTTAGTTCCGGTAATGTTGCGATTGTGAGGATTTGTTCGACTACGCCCGTTCATCTCCTTCATGGACTCGTTCTTGTTCCTTGTGGGATTTCAGGCAAGATGACCGCTACCCTGGATCTCATTACTATCATTGCTATGCTAGTTGCTTCGTTCTATCGTTATGCTGCGTTGCCTATCTTTGCTCATCAAGCCTCCCCAAATTGCCATGAACCTCTAACCTTTGACACCTTTCCTATGCAAACCGTTGTTTGGCTATGTTACCGCTTTGCTCAGCCCCTCTTATAGCGTTGCTAGTTGCAGGTGAAGTTGAAGATTGCTCCATGGTGGACAGGATTTTGGTTGGGATATCACAATATCTCTTATATTATTAATGCATCTATATACTTGGTAAAGGTTGGAAGACTTGGCCTTTTGCCTAGTGTTTTGTTCCACTCTTGCCGCCCTAGTTTCCGTCATACCGGTGTTATGTTCCTGGATTTTGCGTTCCTTACGCGGTCGGGTGATTTATGGGACCCCCTTGACAATTCGCTTTGAATAAAACTCCTCCAGCAAGGCCCAACATAGGTTTTACCATTTGCCTCTCCTAGCCCTTTTTCCCTTGGGAGTCGCGCATCCCGAGGGTCATCTTTATTTTACCCCCCCCCCCGGGCCAGTGCTTGTCTAAGTGTTGGTCCAAACCGAGCGATATCCGGCGCCCCCTGGGCAACCAGGGTCTATGCCAACCCGACGTCTGGCTCATCTGGTGTGCCCTGAGAACGAGATATGTGCAGCTCCTATTGGGATTTGTCGGCACAGCGGGAGGCTTTGCTGGTCTTGTTTTACCATTGTCAAAATTTCTTGTAAACCGGTATTCCGAGTCTGATCGGGTCTTCCTGGGAGAAGGTCTATTCCTTCGTTGATCGCGAGAGCTTGTCATGGGCTAAGTTGGGACACCCCTGCAGGGTATAATCTTTCGAAAGTCGTGCCTGCAGTTATAGGCAGATGGGAATTTGTTAATGTCCGGTTGTAGATAACTTGACACCAGATCCGAATTAAAACGCATCAACCGTGTGTGTAGCCGTGATGGTCTCTTCTCGGCGGAGTCCGGAAGTGAACACGGTCTTTGGGTTATGCTTGACGTAAGTAGGAGTTCAGGATCACTTCTTGATCATTACTAGTTGACGACCATTCTGCTTGCTCTCTTCTCGCTCTTATTTGCATTATGTTAGCCACCATATATGCTTAGTCGCTGCTGCAGCCTCACCACTTTACCCTTTCCTTTCCCTTTAGGCTTTGCTAGTCTTGATACCCATGGTAATGGGATTGCTGAGTCCTCGTGGCTCACAGATTACTACAACAACAGTTGCAGGTACAGGTTTATGCGATGATCATGACACGAGAGCGATGCTTGCTTGCGTTGAGTTCTTCTTCTGCTTCTTCGATCAGGGGATAGGTTCCAGGTCGGCAGCTTGGGCTAGCAGGGTGGATGTCGTTTGAGTTTCTGTTTATGTTTCATCCGTAGTCGGGTGTTGCTCTTATGTATTGTGATGATGTATTCGTGTGGCATTGTATGCCTTATGTATGTATCCCCATCTATTATGTAATATTGATGTAATGATATCCACCTTGCAAAAGCGTTTCAATATGCGGGTCTATCCTTGGTGGGACCTTCGAGTTCCTTTTGGATAGGGTCGCATATTGGGCGTGACAAGTTGGTATCAGAGCCTCGACCGACCCTAGGAGCCCCTTGATTGTTGGCCGTTGTTGAGTCTAGAAGAAAACTATTTTGAGTCTTAGGATTATATATATCGGAGAGTAGGATTCTTTTTACTCCTCAGCCCCTTCATCGCTCTGGTGAGGACTCTTGACGTAGATGTTTTGACTTTCCGCTCCTCAAATTTCACTCAAATTTTTTTAGGATCATGCGGGTATCTTGGAATTATTTCGATGGTTTTGTGACGAGAAAATTGTTCTTGGTGCCTCCTGTCTATTTATGTGGCTTTGACCCGGGGAGTTGAGCTCCGAGGTGTTGTCGTCACAATTTTATCGTTGCAGTTCTGGAATACCTGAGTTTTGCCGACATCGAAAATCTCTTTTATGCAGTTGTTGGTGAGATAACCTCGATAACCCAGTACTGGGGCGAGCTCGGGAGTATTTCCATAACTCGTATAATGGATGCTTTTCGAAGGTTGAGGTACACGATTTCCGAAGGTTTCTTGGTTATGTGTTGACGGATGGATACAACTTGGATGTAGGTATTGTTAGTTTGGGTGAGATATATTGCTTCCCCTATATCCCCAACACCAGATTGCATAACCATAAAGTTTCGGGAGTTTTGTAGGTGGGAATTCAAGTAGCTCCTAGAATATCTTTTCGACAGATGCATGATATGAGATTGGGGTTTGACGTCTAGTGGTCCGCCTTTCCACGGTTGTTTTTACAGTGGTCTCGTTGTGTCTTAAAGAACCCTTGGCTATGCTAGTTCAGGGACACTTCGTATGTCATGTGCACTGCCTTGTACATGATGGTGCTGTACACTCGAGCCCGTGTGGGCCCCACCACGAAAACTTCGGACAAAATCTCTATCATATGTTTGTTCCGGCTTATTCTACAAGCCAAATCCTTTGTTTTGTTTTATTTGTGGTATTCGAGTTGCTTCGAAGTCAAATGTTGAATCCATACCTTTCCTAAATGGTGTTCTCATATTTCTATGGGAGTGCTAATCCTTCTTGATCATTGAGGTTGTCATGTTAATTCTTTTCCAACCGGCGTGCTTCTTTTCAAGTGGATCCAATCATTTCAATATTTGCGAGATCAATTCTAAGTTTTCTCAACGGTGTTTCTTCCATTCGTCCCAAGTTGCCTTTATTTTCCCCGCCCTCCCACCCTTTTTCTTCAAGGACCCAGATTTCTTAATCAAGTATCCATTTATTCATGTGAAGTCTCTTCACTCTTTTCAATCATTGTTTTGATCCGGTGATCCCTCGTGAAGATGCTCACGAGCTTCAAGTTCATCAATCTTCATTCTCGTATTCCTCTCCGGTGGTTTTAATTCAAGCTTTCGGTGTTGATCATATCCCTTTCATCGTTTCAAATGTTTTTCCACGTCGGTGCACCTCTTAATCATTCACTTCTTCCTATTCATTTGTCCTGGAGTGCTGAAGATATTTCACAAGACTCGTGTTTCCATTCTCAATCCGTTCAAGATATTTCGAGATTATTATCTCATTCAAGTCATTTAATTCAACCGGTGCAATCCCCCCTTTCAATCAATTGTCCAACGGTGTATCTTTTAGTGGGCCCTAACCCACAGGTCTTTTTCCAGGATCTTTCCTGACTCTTCGAATTATCAGGAGCGATTCTCAAATTCATTTCCAAGTTTGACATAAGAATGAATTTCATCAGTCAGATCTTTTCCAAGATCAATTTCAAATCATTTTTCATTGTTGGCTCAACCTCTTCGTTTGTCATTCTTCCGGAGTATCTCAACAATTCATGGAGGTGTTTCTCGTCGTCATTCTCGAATTTTGTAGTCCGAAGAAGATTTCCTCTTAAATCCTTACCCATTCTTCAAAAGATGCATAGTTCAAGCTTCATGCTATCCTCATAATTGTTTTGATTGTGATAATTCTTTTCTTATCATCCGGAGCATTTCATGAGTTGTTTTCATTTCTTTCCTCCGAAAGCCATCATGTCATAATTTTTCATCCTCACTTTTCAGCTCTCGTTATCCAAATCTTACCAGTGCATTGCTCAAGTATTCTCTAATCAGCTCGTGATCTCTTTGTTCTCTTGTATCAAATTCCCTCAAGTATCTGCATTTGTTCTCTAATTCTTACCGATGATTCACCCCTTTACTTCGTTCGTTTTCAATTCTTACGGTGGTTCCTTCAAGATTTCTCTTCCTTCGTTATCATTTTGATCCATTCGTTCCTTTAATTCCACCGGTGGTTTGTTGAATACCTTCTCAAGTTTGCGCTATATCTCTCTTAATCCATCCTTTCTACGAGAATAAGTAGTATGCCAAATCCGTTTGTCATCAATTTAAATCGGTGAAGGATAGGCATGACATAATTCTTATTCTTGTTTCATCCAAGTGATTAATTCCTTCTTCCGGAGATTGTTCATGATTAAGTAATTCTCGGTTCTAGCGTTTCATCTTTTCTTTTCCGGAGTTCCAAGTTTTTCCGCTTTATCTCGTCGCAAAGCTCCATCTAAATCATCGCAAGTCTTCACCTTGTATTTTCAACTTCTCTTTCTTTCTATCATCCTTTCATTACCGGAGTTATTCATGGAAGCTCTACAGGGTGGTTCGTCAAGGATTCTATTCATTTTCAATTGTTCTTCAAGATTTCTCTCGAAGTTATGATCTGCTAAGCTTTACTCTAAATAAAACATTGTGCTCAACACATGTTTTGTTTTGAGGAGTTCAAGTATTCTTCTTCTTGCATTCCAAAGTGCAATTCCTTCTACCTTATCTTCGAGATGGCGTTATATCATTCTTGACAATTTCCATTCATGTTTCATGAGTCACATGTTGTCAAGAATGAGGTACTCTAAATCAATCAATCTCTTCTTTGGAGTTATCTTGGTATAGATTTCACCTAAAGCGTTCCCTAAGGAATGTAGCTATTTGTGGTGCTTATCAATGATCCAATTTTCTCCTTCTCATCTCGGTGAAGAAGTTTTTCATCTCTTCGGTGCTCTCAATCAAATCAATGTTTTCCATTACTGGCCGGTTGTCACCTCACAGTCTTGAGATGTTTTCCATAAGCCCACTACAAGCTTATTCGTTTCTTTGTTGGTTTTCCAGCAATTCCGTTCTAACCTTCTTGGAAGGGTGCTTTCCAAGATAATTTGTGGCAGAAGTTGGCATTTTCTTCTCCATTCTTTTATTCCAATGATCTATCTTCTATTCTTTCTTCCGGAGGCATGGTGATGTTGCTCTCTTCACTCATCATCTCAAATTGTGAGGACCGTGTTCTTTTCATGCTTATCCATTTAACCGCAGTGTTGTGTCATCTCTTCAAGTTCTTTTCATCTTATCAAGTTTTCCTTCCATGTTCAACCGGAGTGCTGCCCGAATTCTTCCTCTCTCATCTTGTTTTAACCGGAGTGGTTTCGAATTCTATGTTGCCCATTAAAGGCTTGATTCATGTCTTTGCAACCTTCAAGTTATCGTAATGTTCCTCGTTCCTCTTTTCTACCGGATTGTTTGCAATCTCGTTCATCTCTGTTGTACTCTTTCTTTTAAATTGCTCAACCTCTTAAAGTTCATGGTTTCACTCGTTCGTCAAAGAAGCAACTTAGTTTTACCTCTTCTTTTCCTCTTCCATTTCTCTCCGGTGCCATCCTAGATCTCGGGACGAGATCCTCTCGTAGTGGTGGAGTGTTGTAACGACCCGGATACAACTTTCCATAATTGAAACTCCAACTCTTGCCATTTCCGGCTTTGTGATATATTATTTTTCTCCGTGGTTGGGTTTTTGTCTTTTGTTTTGCATTTTCTTCATTCATGCTTTCATCTCATAGCATCATCCGCATTGCATTTGCATGTTTTCATAAAAACTCGTAGACGTTCGCAGTTGCCCTTTCTCTCTTTGCCTCCGTTGTTATTTTGTCAGGTCCTTGTCCTTGTTGACCTCTCTCAGACCCCCTCTTGGCGTGTCCGAAAACTCCCCCGGACCTGACCCGGACAGTCGTTACCCATGGGTGCGGATCATCTCCAAACATCTATAAAACATCTTCGTTTTATTCATTTGAACTCCCCTAGTCTGTTTTACCCGTCCGTCCGATTTAAATCGGATGTCCCAAAATTCCCCTCATTTCACTATAAATAGACCCCTAAACCCTAAATTTTAGGGATCCTGTCCCATCCATCCTCTCCCGAGCGCCGCCACTCTTCTTGTCCCTTCCTCATCGGGATCCTCCCCGATCCAAAAATCCAGCCATCCACCTGCGCCTCCCTCCTTCCTCGTTTTCCCTAGCCGGCCAACCCCCACCGAGATCCAGATCCTCAAGCCACCACCTCCATGGTTCCCGAGGCCCAGCCTCCTCTCGCTCTCGTGCGCGAGCACGCGCCCGAGGAGCTCGAGCAGGGGAGCCCCGATCCCGCAGCAGCAGCGCTGCCTTGCTCCTTCTCCCCTGCATCTCCTCCCATTCGCCTCGTCGGACTGGCCGCTGCCGGCGGCCCAAGACCAGGCGCCATCAGAAGACCGCCTCGCCTACCCGAGACCCCGAGCAAGAGCGCTCGGTTTCGTCTCCTCCGCCCGCTGGCCGCACCTCATCTCCTCCCGTGCGCCTCCATCTCACGCAGCCCCGCTGGCGACGAGCAGCAGCACCTGCAGGAGCTCCGCCTCCTCTCGCGAGCGCCCAGGCCCGTGCTCCTCCTCCCTCTTCCTTCCCCTCCCTTGCTTTCTTATCCTTCTCTGATATCCCTCTCTCGCTGGATGCTCCCTCCCTGTTTTTCTTCACAGGGAATTGACGCAGCCGCTGCCTCGTTTGACCCCGCCGGATCGGGTCGCTTTCGCCCCGTCCACGCCATGGCCGCCCGAAGCTTCCCGTCCACGCCGCTGGAGCTCCATCCCCGCTCCGCCCGGAGACCTGCGCGTCTTGACGCCCCTCGCTCGGATCTCGCCATCTCCGGCCGCTAGATCTTCCAGCGCCGGTGCCCTGCTGCTTCCCTGCTTCGTCCTGCTCCTTCTCCTGGAACGAGACGACGAACGAGCGCCCGCGTTGACCACTCCTCTGCTTCCGCTCGACCCCAACGCCAGGTCCAGATCCAGCGCCCTGGCCCAGCTCGAGCGCCCGCGTGGGCCACAGGCAGGCCGGCCTAGCGCCTCCCCGGCCCAGCGCACGCCTCCTCCACCGAACCGGGCCAAGCCCATGGATGTGAGCAGCCACCCACCCCTCTCCTGAGCACTGCTGGGCCAGACAGTTTCGGCCCGATGTATTTTTTCCCCTGCCTGCGATTTTAGACATTATCCAGTGATTTACAGAATTCCAGAACCCCCCCCCC
>NC_041389.1:405821433-405822666 GCF_002162155.2 Triticum dicoccoides | reverse complement strand
AAACGGTGCATCATATGTAAAAACTTCATATATGAAAAATGCTTAGATTTCTGTCTAGTTTCATAATATGCCACTTTCATCGATGTTAAAAATGTTTAAAATGCTGTTTGTATTAATTTGCTTATATGCCATGCTAAAATGATTTATTTCATAACTAAATAACCGTAGCTCCGAATTTAATAAAGTTTATATGTAAATGGGATGGAAAAATGCCTAGTTTAGCATGGTCCACTTTATTTTCCTGTTTAACAACAATAAAATTGTGTTTAGGGCAGAACAGTACCGAATCCATAATTTGCATATGGGGATTTTCCGGAATTGTTGTTTGTTATTTCCGGCCTCATTTAAATTTGTCTAGATAGGTAGTTTTCATATATTTCACCTCTTGCCATGTTTAACAACATTTAATATTGTAGGGTACATAACCGAGATCAAACTAAATAATTGCATGTGGTGTTTTGTCAATATGCAACTCGTTGCATATTGAGCTCCACTTAATTTGAAGTATTGTGTGGTGCAGTTTGCCATGCCATGCCTCATTAAACCAGACATGCATCATACTTGATTGTGCATCTTGCCATGATTATGTTTGTGTGTTTACCAGGTTGTTTGTTTCTTTCCGGTGTTGCTTCTTAGTTCCGGTAATCTTGCGATTGTGAGGATTTGTTCGACTACGCCTGTTCATCTCCTTCATGGACTCGTTCTTCTTCCTTGCGGGATTTCAGGCAAGATGACCGCTACCCTGGATCTCATTACTATCATTGCTACGCTAGTTGATTCGTTCTATCGCTATGCTGCGTTGCCTATCTTTGCTCATCAAGCCTCCCCAAATTGCCATGAACCTCTAACCTTTGACACCTTTCCTATGCAAACCATTGTTTGGCTATGTTACCGCTTTGCTCAGCCCCTCTTATAGCGTTGCTAGTTGCAGGTGAAGTTGAAGATTGCTCCATGGTGGACAGGATTTTGGTTGGGATATCACAATATCTCTTATATTATTAATGCATCTATATACTTGGTAAAGGGTGGAAGACTTGGCCTTTTGCCTAGTGTTTTGTTCCACTCTTGCCGCCCTAGTTTCCGTCATACCGGTGTTATGTTCCCGGATTTTGCGTTCCTTACGCGGTCGGGTGATTTATGGGACCCCCTTGATAGTTCGCTTTGAATAAAACTCCTCCAGCAAGGCCCAACATTGGTTTTACCATTTGCCTCTCCTAGCCCTTTTTCCCTTGG
>NC_041389.1:405811183-405820967 GCF_002162155.2 Triticum dicoccoides | reverse complement strand
TGCTTGTCTAAGTGTTGGTCCAAACCGAGCAATGTCCGGCGCCCCCTGGGCAACCAGGGTCTATGCCAACCCGACGTCTGGCTCATCCGGTGTGCCCTGAGAACGAGATATGTGCAGCTCCTATCGGGATTTGTCGGCACAGCGGGAGGCTTTGCTGGTCTTGTTTTACCATTGTCGAAATGTCTTGTAAACCGGGATTCCGAGTCTGATAGGGTCTTCCTGGGAGAAGGTCTATTCCTTCGTTGATCGCGAGAGCTTGTCATGGGCTAAGTTGGGACACCCCTGCAGGGTATAATCTTTCGAAAGCCGTGCCTGCGGTTATAGGCAGATGGGAATTTGTTAATGTCCGGTTGTAGATATCTTGGCACCAGATCTGAATTAAAATGCATCAACCGTGTGTGTAGCCGTGATGGTCTCTTCTCGGAGGAGTCCGGGAAGTGAACACGGTCTTTGGATTATGCTTGATGTAAGTAGGAGTTCAGGATCACTTCTTGATCATTACTAGTTGACGACCGTTCTGCTTGCTCTCTTCTCACTCTTATTTGCGTTATGTTAGCCACCATATGTGCTTAGTTGCTGCTGCAGCCTCACCACTTTACCCCTTCCTTTCCCTTTAAGCTTTGCTAGTCTTGATACCCATGGTAATGGGATTGCTGAGTCCTCGTGGCTCACAGATTACTACAACAACAGTTGCAGGTACAGGTTTATGCGATGATCATGACGCGAGAGTGATGCTTGCTTGCGTTGAGTTCTTCTTCTGCTTCTTCAATCAGGGGATAGGTTCCAGGTTGGGAGCCTGGGCTAGCAGGGTGGATGTCGTTTGAGTTTCTGTTTATGTTTCATCCGTAGTCGGGTGTCGCTCTTATGTATTGTGATGATGTATTCGTGTGGCATTGTATGCCTTATGTATGTATCCCCATCTATTATGTAATGTTGATGTAATGATATCCACCTTGCAAAAGCGTTTCAATATGCGGGTCTATCCTTGGTGGGACCTTCGAGTTCATTTTGGATAGGGTCGCATATTGGGCGTGACAGGCGCTCCCAGCTGGAAATGAAACTTGAAAGGTGTCACCTGATAGTGTTGACGATGAAGGGGTGTTGAAGTAGCAGACGTAGCGGGATGTGGGAGCCGATCTTCACGAGCCCCCAGGCCCAGGAGCCTCGGGGGGCTCCGGAGGCGCTGGTGGCTCCTCGCGAACCATCTCCATCTCCGCCAGGACTGCAGAACGCCTGGCCTCCTGAGCCTCCAGGATGCCCCTCATGAGGCGCTGGCGCACCGCAGCCGCGTTCGGCAAGCCGTAGGGCATGCGAACGTAGCTGTGGGGTGGACCTTCACAGCGCCCCACGCGTGAGGGCCAGAACCGTTCGTGAGAGGCGGCTCGGTTGAGCCCTAGGATGTCGATGCAGACACGCAGCCCACCATCCTCACCTGGATGGGGAGCTGCGGCTGGTAAGCGGCGGCTGCCAGTCATGACTCTTGACTCCTGCAATTCCTGTGTGACCTGACTGACGAACTCCTGAGGGTTTGGCCCTCCTCGCTTTGCTCCTTCCTGAAGGAAACATGCTCTGAAACACGCCTCCAAGTGGTGCCCAAATGCCTCCCTCATGACCTTAGCAAGGTCGGTGGCCCTCCAGGTGGGAGCCCCCGAGCCCTGCTTGAGGAGGGCGCCGGGTGCGCCTCCCTATGCGATAGAAGGAGGTGCCCCCTGAGCTGGCGCAGACCCTGAAGGGCCTGCCTCCTGAGGGGTCGGGCCTGCCGATGTCTTCTTCTTCTTGGGAGCGGCTTCGGGGAGCATCCCGCTCCCACGATCTGGGTCTTCAAGTGATGCAGCCTGGAAAGCTCGTTCCAGGGAGCACACTGCGTCTCTTTCTTCATAGGGGACCATGATGACTCCACCGCTTCCTGGCATCTTGAGGACGTTGTAGCCGTGATGAGTCACGGCCATGAACTTGGCGAGAGCTGGGTAGCCGAGGATGGCGTTGTATGGCAGGAGGATGTGGGTGACGTCGAAGTCAATGAGCTTGGTGCGGTAGTTGTTGCGGGCCCCGAAGGTGACAGGGAGGCGGACCTGCCTGATTGGGACTGTGGAGCCGTCGGTGACTCTGGAGAAAGGCTTGGTTGGCTGAAGCTAATTGTAAGGCACTTGGAGATTGTTGAATGTCTCTACCGACAGGACGTTAAGCCCTGCCCCACCGTCGATGAGGGTCCTGGTGACTTGCGCGTTACTGATGACTGGGGAGCAAAGCATTGGGAGGACTCCGGCTGTGGCCGCGCACTTGAGCTGATCCGCTGAGCTGAACGTGATGGCGCACGCCGACCACCTGAGGGGGCGCGTGGCTTCAAGCTTGGGGAGGGCCGCATTCACTTCGCGGGTGAACTGCTTGAAGATGCGTTGAGAGGCTGGGGCCTGAGCTCCGCCCAGGATGCAGGCGATCGCGCATGGCTCCTGGAAGCCCCCAGCCCCCTCGTCCTGATGATGGTCCTCGTTCCTCCTTGGCTGCGGAGGCAACGGAGGGAGGCCTGCATTTCCTTGCGGGCGATCTTCACGAGGCTGATACCTCCAGTCTCCCTCGCGAGGCGGATCCTGCCAGCGATCCTCGCGAGGTCGGTCGCGCCACCCTTGGCGAGGGTCGCGGTCTTCCCAGCGTCCTGCGTTCTTCCTCCTCCTCGGCTATAGCCACGATCATTGCGGTCGGGGCGCCGGCCGACCCTTCCTTCTCGCACGGCTCGGAGCTCTTGGCATTCGTTGGTGTTGTGGGTGTGGAGGTCGTGGTACACACAGTACCGGCTGCCCTTGAAAGACTTGGGCTGATCTCTGCCCCGCTTGGTGTCTGGTTCTGCCGCGAGCATGGCAGCCCCCTTGCGCTTCACGTCCTTGGCCTTGGATTTCTTCTCTTCCGGGTATGCGGCCGGCAGCTCGAGGAGGGAAAGGCGCCCTTCCTCAGGCCTGGCGCACTTGGTTGCCAGGTTGAACAGCTCCAGGGAAGTGCACAGATCTTCATGCATCGCCAGCTCCTCCTTCATCTTGACGTCACGCACGTCGTCGGAGAAGGCTGAGATGATGGCCTCCTCGGTCACCCTGGGAATCTTGAATCGTGCGCTGTTGAAGCGCTGGATGTACTTCTGCAGGGTCTCCCCTAGTTGCTGCTTGACGCGGCACATGTCGCTCACGGCAGGCGGCCGATCGCGAGTATCTTGGAAGTTGACGATGAAACAGGTGCGCATCTTGTCCCAGGAGGAGATCGTGCCTGGGGCCAGGTTTAGGAGCCAGGTGCGGGCCCCGTCCTTGAGTGCCATGGGAAACCAGTTCGCCATGACCTTCTCATCCCCGTTGGCAGCTTCGATGCCCAGCTCGTAGAGCTGGAGGAACTCCGCAGGGTCGGCCGTGCCGTCGTAGCGAGGGGGCAGGTCTGGCTTGAACTTGTAGGTCCACGCGACGCTGCGCAGCTCGGTGGTGAAGGCGCGGCAGCCTGCTATGTCCATGGGAGGCCTCTGGTGACGAGGATCTTGGTCTTGCGGGGCCCCATGCGCTGCAGCTGGGAGCAGCGCGGGGTCTTGGTGCGCTGGAGCAGGAGCGTGGTTGCGACGGACCAGAGCAGGGAGCACTCGGGCAGCTTCTTGAGGACGAGGAACCTCTTGGCAGCTCCGCTCTTGCTGCGGTGGCGCCGGACGGGGTGGGTTCCATCCAGGGGCCACGCGCCTTGGGGCCAGGGCGCCTTCTTGAGGGGGAGGCGGCTGAGGCGCCCCCAGAGCTTCGTTGCCCGGGCAGAGCAGGGCGGGGTGCAGCGAGAAGGACGGCGCGGGGGAACCCCCTGCGGCACGGACGAGATCGGCGACGCGGTCGAGCCATTCTTCATAGACGTCGTCGACCAGGCGGTAGCGCAGGAGCTCGTTTGCCGCGATGAGTGCAGCCCGAGCATCCATGGCCGCGCGGGGCACGCGGGACGAAGAGCCGGCCGGGGCGAGCGAGGGAGTGGCAGTGTGGCCGTCTCGCCTCATGGATGGATGCTGCGATGATGCCTGCTGCTCGTTCCCCGCCGGCCCAGTTGCGGTGCTGACGGCGGGCGACGGGGAACGGCGGTGGTGGCCGCCGACGGGGGCCGTCTGGGTGATGCGGGAAGTGAGAGCGGCTCGGCGCTCGGCGCAGGCCCAGCGAGCGTCCGGCATGGACATGATGGTCGGTGAAGAACAGGGCGGTGGAAGACAAATTCCGGCGCACCCCTACCTGGCGCGCCAAATGTCGGATTTGGGGTTCCGGCAGACCCTATAGATTCGAACACTGGGGTGCGCACGGAGATTTGGCCTTCTGCCTACCTGCACTTCTCCGCCTTGCTAGGATCTAAGCTACGAAAGGGAACAACACAAGAGACACAGGGTTTATACTAGTTCGGGCCACCATTGTGGTGTAATACCCTACTCTAGTTTGTGGTGTGGTGGATTGCCTCTTGGGCTGATGATGAACAGTACAAGGAAGAACAGCATCGCGAGGGTCTGTTCTTGGCTGGTGCGATGAACTGCTAGGGGGAGTTCAGTCGCTCTCTCTTTTGATGCCTCTACCCTGGGGGTGGCTAGTCCTATTTATAGGCAAAGGCCCTGAGCGTCTTCCCAAATACTGAGCGGGAAGGGCGCCAACAATTGGCCATTTTGAAGGGGAACATCTAGTACACTTATCCTGACTAAAGTTGGTCCTCGCCTGTCGAAGGCTCTGGTGGTGACGCCAGCTTGGGCTCCACGATGACCTCCATCCTGCCGTTGCGACGATCTTGGTCTTGTTGCACCGAAATGGATGCCTTTGCTTGATGCTCTTGCCTGCGCTTGCTCCCTTTGCACCAAAGAGGAAAGAAGGACATTGTGCGGGCTGGCGCCCGCCTGGCGCCCTTGGTCGTCATGGCTTGCGTCATGGGCAGCTCGCGAGGTACCCCTCCTTGATCTCTCCGCCTCCTCGCGAGCCAGCCTGACGAGTCCGTTCCTGAGGAAGCCTCCTGTTGTCCGCCCCGCGAGGCTTGGCCCCTCGCGAGGGTCTTGAGCTCGTGTTGACGAAGATGGGCCATGTTGGGCCGCCCCTTGAGCCACGCCGCGGGCCACAGGCAGGCAAATCTGGGGGCCCCGTTCCCAGAACACCGACAATTCTGGTCAGAGTAGTGACATTGTCGGTGGTGTCGCCATTCTCGGTGGCACTGTTGCTAGCGTTGTTGCTGCATATGTTTTTGCTGATGCATCCTCTGCGTCGGCATTTGGGGGGGGGGTATTTTCCTCCTTCATTGTCCTTGGGGGTATCTACCACGTAGACATCATAGGTGGAGGTGGCCGCCCACTTGCCGGCATCAAACATGGATAAGGGTGATTCGGTGTATGATGTGTCGTCGGCATATTCATCCATGTCGACTACCTCCTTGGAGGCATACTCCAATACATTGGTTAAATCCTTGGCTATAGCGACTAGGTGGGTGGAGGGTGGGACGCGAATTTCGGCTCCTCCGGGTTTGTCTCTGATCCGATTCTAGATCAAGGTTTTGAATCTGATCTAGCATCTTATTCAGGAGCATGAGGTCGGCCTCGCCCATATCTTGATAGTAGACGGGGCTCACCTAAAGTTTGCCCGAGCTACCACCTGACGTGGCCTCAGAACATTCACTATTCGGGTTTGACGCCTGATCTGGCAGCATAATGTTCGGATCCCAACTCAAATCCTGATCCATGATGCAAATTGTTCTGCGGTCCTACTCTGAGATCGAATCTAGTGCTAAGACGGTGGTGTTGGTAAGATCTTCGGGCTTGTATGACACCCAACCCAAAAAGGCAAGTTCACCATGGGTGTCTGCGACATACTTGAGATTCCCAAACCTGATGGTTTGGCCTAGGGAGGGGTTCTCGACCTGGCCGAGGAGGCCGGTTGAGTTGGCGTGAAGCACGATGCTGCCTGATGTTTGCTTGAACTACATCGGTATTTCCCCAAAGAGGAAGGAATGATGCACACGGCAACGTTAGGTATTTATTTCCCTGAGTGATGAGACCAAGGTTATCGAACCAGTAGGAGAACCACACAACACCATGTAAACAACTCTTGCACACAAAAAACAAATACTTGCAACCCGAGGTAAGAGAGAGGTTGCCACTCCCTCACGGGTAAAAAGATAGATAAAATTGTAGTAGATTGGATAAATTGATCTCGCGGGAGCGCGAGATAAAATAAATTACTAAAAATTGTAGCAAGGTATTTTTTATTTTTGGTTTAATAAATCTGAAAATAAAAGCAAATAAAAATAGATCGCAAATGCAAATATATTAAAGAAGAGACCAGGGGGTCGTACGCTTCACTAGTGGCTTCTCCCGAGAAAAATAGCAAATGGTGGAATATCAAATTACTGTTGGGCAATTGATGGAACTTCAAACAATCATGACGATATCCAGGCAATGATCATTATATAAGCATCACGTCCAAGATTTGTAGACCGACTCCTGCCTGCATCTACTACTATTACTCCACACATCGACCGCCATCCAGGGGGTCATACGTTTCACTAGTGTATCAAGTTCATGGGAAAAAGGAGTAATGCAATAAGAACGATGACATGATGTAGACAAGATCTATTTATGTAGAAATAGACACCATCTTGTTATCCTTAATAGAAACGACGCATACGTGTCGGTTCCCCTTCTGTCACTGGGATCAAGCACCGTAAGATCGAACCCATCACAAAGCACCTCTTCCCATTGCAAGATAAATAGATCAAGTTGGCCAAACAAAACCCAAATATTGGAAAATAAATACGAGGCTATAAGAGATGAAAGAAGACTCATATAACTTTCATGGATAAAAAATAGATCTGATCATAAACTCAAAGTTCATCAGATCCCAACAAACACACCACAAAAAGAGTTACATCATATGGATCTTCGAGAGACCATTGTATTGAGAATCAAACGAGAGACAAGAAGCCATCTAGCTACTAACTACGGATCTGTAGGTCTACAATGAACTACTCACGCATCATCGGAGAGGCACCAATGGACATGATGAACCCCTCTGTGATGGTGTTTAGATTGGATCTAGTGGTTCTGGAACTTGCGATGGCTGGAATTGATTTTCGTCGACTCCCCTAGGGTTTCTGGAATATTGGGGTATTTATAGAGGAAAGAGGTGGTGCGGGAGGCCACCGAGGTGGGCATAACCTACCTGGGCGTGCCTGGTGTCGGTGTCAAAACCGGCGGATCTTGGGTAGGGGGTCCCAAACTGTGCGTCTAAGGCTAATGGTAACAAGAGGCGGGGGACACAATGTTTACCCACGTTCGGGCCCTCTCGATGGAGGTAATACCCTACTTCCTGATTGATTGATCTTGATGATATGAGTATTACAAGAGTTGATCTACCACGAGATCGTAGAGGCTAAACCCTAGAAGCTAGCCTATGATTATGATTGTTGTTGTCCTATGGACTAAACCCTCCAGTTTATATAGACATCGGAGGGGGCTAGGGTTACACAGAGTCGGTTACAGAGAAGGAGATGTACGTTCTGGATTGCCAAGCTTGCCTTCCACGCAAAGGAGAGTCCCACTCGAACACGGGACGAAGTCTTCAATCTGGTATCTTCATAGTCCAACAGTCCGGCGTAAGTACATAGTCCGGCTGTCCGAGGACCCCCTAATCCAGGACTCCCTCAGTAGCCCCTGAACCAGGCTTCAATGACGATGAGTCCGGCATGAAGATTGTCTTCGACATTGCAAGGCGGGTTCCTTCTCCGAATACTCCATAGAAGATCTTGAACATAAGGATCGTGTCCGGCTCTGCAAAACAAATTCCACATACGACCGTAGAGAGTACAATATTCCACAAATCTAATCTACTGACAACTTTTAATAGCGTGACATCACTCTGTGGCCCGGTCATTTATGCGAACCATTTTTCTCAACCTACCACCGCACATATCGCGAGGCAGTTTTATTGGAACGTCTTGTCGAAGCAGAGATCGTGTCCCCTTATCTCGGGACTCTCATCAATACGGGCAACCATGCCATCAATGCGGCGCTTGGGGAATAAGCGAGTTTACTGGGCAAGTGGGGAGGCGCAGGATCCCTGCTACCTTTATAAGGAGATAAGGACTCCCATTTTTCTCCCACGCCTTCTTCTTCCTCTGCTCATCCATTCCCCCTCGCTCGAGCTCCAGCGCCCAAGCGTTCGTCTTCTCCGCCCACAAAGGTCTTCTGAAAATGTCCGGATCTGGAGCAGGATGCAAGTGGATGGCCTCTACCGTCCAGGAGAAGGATATCAAAAAGCTTCGGGAGGCCGGGAATCTGGCCAAGAAAATCATCCACCGTCTTACTATGGCGGGACAGATCGTCCCTACTCCAGAACCCCACGAGAGGGTTGTATTCCTCCCTCATTTTGTCTGCACTCTAGGGTTTCCCCTCCATCCATTCGTTTGCGGCATCATGTATTATTATGGGATCGATTTTCATGATCTATCCCCCAATTCCTTCCTCAACATCTTGACACTCATCGTCATGTGCGAGGCCTTTCTCTGCATCTCGCCACACTTCGGCTTATGGCTGAAGATCTTTAATGTGATGCCCAAGGTAGTGAGCGGCGAGCACGCCGAGTGCGGAGGTGCCATGGTGAGCAAGATGCCCAACGTCACATGGCCGACAGGTACTTTTAATGATTCCGTCAAAGAGTGGCAGCAGCAGTGGTATTACATCACTGAGCCGCGTGGCACGGAATGGGCCGCTGCTCCCGAATTCCTATCTTGAGCCCCCCTGCAGCTTACGTCCTTGCCCAAGAAGGCCCTGAATTGTTCCTCGTCCGACGAACTGTCCGTGCTCCAGACGCGCGTCAACGATATGGAAGACAAGAATATCAAACTTGTTAATGTAGTCCAGGTGATGTTAGTTCGCCGGATTCTGCCTTGTCAACACAGGGCCTACAATTTATGGGAATTCGACCCGGCCAAGCACCAGACCCGGCTAGAGCTCTTTGGCTCTTTGCACAAGGAAAATTGAAAGGTGCTCTTTAAGTCCAGCAAATCGTGGCCGGACTCTGCCGAGGACCGCGGGTACCAACTGTCCCGCCCTGCAAGTTCGGTAAGTCATTGTATGTTGGCAATTCATACGTTTTATTCGCATAACCCGAGGGAAATGCTTGATAAGGTGGGGCGGATGAAGAAGGTGGGCGGATCTACTGTCCTGCCCCACTGCCCGAAGAACCAGCCGGCCCACTTCTGACGAAGATGCTGGTCCCAGCGCCTTACAAGGCGCCGAAGAAAAAGGCCGAGAAGGAGCCAAAAATACCAGGGGCGGACTCCGTCGCCGTGGCACTTCGAACACAATATCCAAGGACTCTGATGCCCGCTCTTCCCCCGGAGAGGTCGAGGAAGAGGAGGAAGACCAATCCCCAGTGAGGGGAAGAAAGAAAAGGACAGCCTCCACATCTTTGGAGGCCGAGTCGCCTAAGAAGGGAAAAACTCCCCTTCCAGAGGAGTCCACCGCCGCCACCGACGGCAGCCCGGAGTGGGATCCCAGGGCCCAGCCCCTGGTGAACTTGTCGGAGTAAGGGGCCACGGGTAGGCTAACCCGAGCCCCAGGACATTTCAAGACATCGGGGCAGGCCACGCCCCTCAGGCCGAGTCCCAGGAGCGACTCCAAAATATGCCGAGGCCCAGATGGCGACTCCAACATAAGCCGACTCCAGGCTGGCGACCTCCAGAAGGGCCGACTATGGAGAGTCGGCCCATGACTCATCCCTCGTCCCGAAGTACGACGTGGGGTACGGTCAAGGTGTGGCCG
>NC_041389.1:405761102-405810977 GCF_002162155.2 Triticum dicoccoides | reverse complement strand
CATGGCTACAGTGAGTCGTACCACTGGAAGATCTCCGGCGAGGGGCGACACTGTTGCCATGCCTGCCCTGACCTCAGCTACAGTGCGCCATGTACTGTGCCCACGACGCCGGCCTGTACGGCCCGAAGACGGCGGGGCCGCCTGTCAGTGGGTGGGACAAAGGCGGCCTGGGCGCCCCGAAGACGGACCTGTGGGAGTCGCCCCCCCAGGAGTCGGCCGACTCCTCCCCAAGGCGCCATGAGCCATTAACCTGATAGGATGGGGAATGGCGACAGTGATCGCCCGATAGACGGTGGCACTGTTGCCACGACCCAATGACCAAGCCTGGTTCATCAAGGGTGCCGCTACAGTATCAAGCCTGTCCACGGGACCCGCCAGTCGGTGGGCCCCAGAAGCCGGCAGGGAAGACGGCGGCCTGAGAGACAGACGGCTGGGACCCGCGCCCAGCCGGATTACTATTGTACCCCCGGGGGGTAGGCCTATATAAACCCCCCGGGGCACCCATGCAAAGGGTTCGGACCTAGATAGAGGTAGACCAGATAGCACAGGGAGGAGAGAGCTAGCCTTGCCCTCTCCTGCCTCCCAGAACAGCTCCAGGAGCACCATTGTAGCCACTTTGCTTTAGTGATCATGCGGAGACCCCACAGAGCAGCAGTAGGGGTGTTATCTCCTAGGAGAGCCCCGAAGCTGGGTAAGTTCTGCCGGCGTGCATGTCTTCACCTCATCCCGCTTCCAGGCACCGGCGACGTTCTACTCGCTCCCACCATGATAAGCCATCCTTTGGCATATGTCGTAGCCAACCCCCGACATTTGGCGCCCACCGTGGGGTGAGGTGCACCATCGTCCGGAGATCTGCTCTGGAGGGGAACCCTGTTCCTCCCCGGCGAGCACAGCCAGCCTGGCACGCCGGATGGCGTCTGTGCCGACGCGCTGCACGGCGCTGAGATCACCTGTGCGGCCAGCTACCTCGCCGATCTTATCGGCGAGGTTCACCTCTCTGATGAGCCTGCGTCCGATGCAGGCACGAGTGTTCCCGAGAGCCTCCTCGCGGGCCTCCTCGACCAACTCCACGTCGCCGGCGAGCCTGCCGCGGACCGGGAGTCCATAGGACCCATCGATCCGATGTTGGTCGACTCCGACACCGCGTCGCTCGACGCGTTCCCCACCAACATGGTGGTCTACGACGAGTCGCTCCCTTGCGCGGGGAGCGGCGGAAGCACCATCACTGAGGTCCTCGTCCTCGAGCACAGCAAGCGCTCCGGCGAAGGAGCGCACGACCCGCTTGACGCTGCCCTGCGAGGCCTTGCAGTGCCGATTCCGGAAGACGCCGACGCCGAGACGCTGGAGGCGCTCCGCCTTCAGCTCGTCGAAGGCGCGAAGGAGCTGGCAAGAATGAGGCGCTTGTCAGAAGATTACCAACGCGAGATGGATCGCGCTGTAGGCGGCTCGCCGGCTCCGACCGGGCCTAGCTGCCTAGGCGCGGTCCGACAGCGCGGCGCGGTAATCGCCAACCTCTTCGGGGCTGATCGCCCTGTGTATGCCACGCCCACAGAGAATATCCGCACCGGCCAGGCGGCGGTAGACGAGCTCGACGACTTCGAAGGCGAAGAGCGCCGCGTAATGACAGAGCAAGTTCAGCAGCTCCTCAACGCGGCCGCCGCGCAGAATGATGCTGGTTGCCGTACTGAGGCGCCGCAGCGCCAAAACGACGACCCACCACCTCGCCGAGACCAAGGTGCGACGTCTCGGACGCCGACTGGCGGGGCCCGTGGGAAGAAGGACAAGGAGCCGGCTCTCAGCCACAGTCGGACTCACATCACCATCGAGCGCGACCAAGATGGCCGCCCCAAAGCGGTGGAACGGCGGGACGACTACCTGCCTCCTCCCTCGCAGAGAAAGGCGAGTCTCCCCGCCGCCCGTGGAACATCCGACTCTCGGCGACCGCCTTGGCCGCCGAGAGGGAGTCAGAGAGAACGACACCCGCCACCGGATCGACCGACTCCACCGATCCCTGGCGCTGGAAGAAGAAGACGAGTTGGGTCCCCCCTGCTTTGGACCCCGCATCCGAGATGAGCCCTTCCCCAAAGGGTTCACGCTCCCCCGAGACACGCCCAAATATACCGGCACCGTGAAGCCGGAAGATTGGCTGATTGACTACTCCACCGCCGTCAACATAGCGAACGGCAACAAGCGTGTTGCCGCAAGATACGTCCCGCTCATGCTCCAGGGCTCGGCCCGGACGTGGTTGAACAGTCTGAAGCCTCGCAGCATCAACAGCTGGGTCGACTTCACCGAGGCTTTCGTCCGCAACTTCACCAGCACGTACAAGCGACCTCCCAAGCCACACCAACTTTCCTTGTGCGTGTAAGGCCCTGACGAGTCTACTCGCGACTACCTCACGCGCTGGGGTGAACTCCGGAACTCCTGCGAGGGCGTGCACGAGGTGCAGGCCATCGAGTATTTTACTGCTGGGTGCAAAGAAGGCACCCTCCTCGAGCACAAGCTCCTCTGCGACGAGCCGGAGACCCTCGATGAGCTGCTGATCACAGCGGACAAATATGCCACGGCCGACTCCTCCATGAAGGTGGAGATTCGGGTCAGCACGACTGGCAAAGTTGCCCCTCAGGCTCCAAGAACTCCGGCTGGAGACACCAGTCGGCGGCAACAGCAGAATGACCAAAAGCACAAAGCCCTGCAGCCGACTTCCAACAGTCGGCAAGTGGCAACAGCAGAAGACCAGCAGTTGGAGGGACCGCCCCCGGCAAAGCGACAGAAGGGCGGCAAGTCCAACTGGCTGCCGGCCTTCTCCTATGAGCAGACTCTAGACGGTCCCTGCAAGTTCCACAACAGCGTGAAGCCGTCAAACCACACCACCAGGAAATGCCACTGGCTGACCAGAATCGCCAAGGGGGACGGCCTGCTTCCTCCCCCTCCTGCTTGGCCGCCTCCTCCACAGCCGCCCCAGCAGCCGGCTGTCAGGCCAGTCGGCGCAATACAAGACGAGTTCCCGGATGAGCACGGAGCCTATGTGGTGTTCACCAGTGTAGCAGATGACCGACACAGCAGGCGCCAGCAGCAGCAAGAAGTGAATGCGGTTGCATCAAGTCCCCCAGAGTTCATGCATTGGTCCGAAAAGCCTATCAGTTGGAGCAGAGCTGATCACCCGGAGGTGATGCCGAGTCCAGGCTCCTATGCCTTGGTCTTAGGCGCCACGCTCACCACAGATAGGCGGGCCGCTCGCTTCTCGCGAGTACTGATAGACGGAGGAAGCAGTATCAACATCCTGTACAAGGATACAATGGAGAAATTAGGAATCAAGCGAAGATAGCTTCAGAGCAGCCGAACTGTGTTCCACGGAATCGTTCCTAGCCTTTCCTGCTCGCCAATCGGCAAGATCCTGATAGATGTCCTCTTCGGAGACAAGGATCATTTCCGCCGAGAGCCAATTTGGTTTGAGGTGGTGGACCTTGAAAGCCCATACCATGCATTGCTTGGCCGACCCGCCTAGGCCAAGTTCATGGCGGTCCCCCACTACGCCTACCTCAAGATGAAGATGCCGAGCTCCAAGGGAATCCTAACCATGTCCGGCGACTAAAGGAAGTCTTCCTCTTGCGCGGCCGAAAGCAGTCGGCTGGCCGAGTCCTTGGTGATCACAGCTGAGAAACGGCTTCCTGATCAGGTCGTGGCGATGGCCGGCAAGCAGCCCGAGTTATCGCCAGACCCCAAGGAGTCGGAAGCAAAAGGATCATTCAAGCCGGCCAGAGAAACAAAGAAGATACCGTTGGACCCGGAGCACCCGGAGAGGTAGGCTGTCATGGGCACAGGCCTTGACAGCAAATAGGAAGGCGAGCTCGTTGATTTCCTCCGTGAGAATCGCGACATCTTCGCATGGTCCCCCAAGGACATGCCTGGTGTCCCGACGGAATTCGCCGAGCACAAATTACACGTCCGGTCTGATATGAAGCCCGTCAGGCAGCCCTTGCGCCGCCTCTCAAAAGAAAAAAGAAGAGTTGTTGGAGAAGAGATAGCCCGGCTCTTGGCAGCCGGCTTCATCATGGAAGTGTTTTTTCCAGAGTGGCTGGCCAACCCAGTACTGGTGCTGAAGAAAAACAAGCAGTGGCGGATGTGCATTGATTACACGAGCCTCAACAAAGCTTGCCCCAAGGACCCATTTGCTCTGCCAAGAATCGATCAGGTGATAGACTCCACAACCGGATGCGAGCTGTTGAGTTTCCTAGACGCGTATTCAGGATATCACCAGATCAAGCTGAACCCGGCCGACAGACTAAAGACCGCCTTCATCACGTCGTTTGGAGCCTTCTGCTACCTAACCATGGCGTTCGGCTTGAGAAACGCCGGCGCCACCTTTCAGCGTGGCATGCAGAAATGCCTCCTGAGGCAACTCGGCAGAAATGCCCACATCTATGTGGATGACGTAGTGGTGAAGACGGAGAAGCATGGAACCTTGCTGGAGGACGTCAAGGAAACATTTGAGAATCTGCATCGATTCCAGATCAAGCTCAACCCAGAGAAGTGCATTTTTGGAGTACCAGCCGGCCAGCTCCTCGGATTCCTGGTCTCCGAACGCGGCATAGAGTGCAATCCTGTGAAGATCAAGGCCATCGAGAGGATGGAAGCACCCAGACGACTGTTAGATGTGCACAAATTCACCGGCTATTTGGCATCCATCAGCCGATTCATCAGTCGGTTGGGCGAGAAGGCTCTCCCCTTGTATCAGCTCATGAAGAAGACGACCTTCTTTGAGTGGACTCCAAAGGCGGACGAGGCTTTTCTCCAGCTAAAGAAAATGTTGACTACTCCCCCTGTGCTGGTGGCTCCGACTCCCAAAGAGCCCATGCTCCTCTACATTGCCGCCACCAGCCGAGTAGTCAGCACAGTCATTGTAGTCGAGCGCAAGGAGGAAGGCAAGGCGCTACCTTTCCAGAGACCGGTATATTACTTGAGCGAGGTGCTGTCGGCTTCCATGTAGAACTACCCCCATTACCAGAAGATGTGCTACGGCGTGCATTTCGCCGCCAAGAAATTGAAGCCCTACTTCCAGGAGCATCCAATCACTATGGTCTGCACAGCTCCACTGGCCGAGATCATCGGAAGCCGAGACGCTTCTGGCCGGGTGGCCAAATGGGCCATCGACCTGGCCCCATACACCATCTACTACGAGCCCCGCACCACCATCAAGTCGCAAGCACTGGCCGACTTCCTCATCGACTGGGCCGAGACCCAGTATCTGCCGCCAGCGCCCGACTCCACCCATTGGCGGATGCACTTTGACGGCAACAAGATGCGCACCGGCTTGGGAGCCGACGTCATCCTCACTTCCCCCAAGGGCGACAAGCTCAGATATGCGTTGCAGATCCACTTCGCCGCCTCCAACAACGTGGCCGAGTACGAGGCGCTCATCCACGGGCTCCGGCTTGCCAAAGAACTCGGCATTCGCCGGATCCTGTGTTATGGCGACTCTGACTTGGTGATCCAACAATCATCTGGCGATTGGGACACCAAGGATGCAAATATGGCGAGCTATCGTTTCCTCGTCCAGCAACTCAGCGGATATTTTGAGTGGTGCGAGTTCCTCCACGTGCCATGGAACGACAACGACCAAGCAGATGCCTTGGCACGAGTCGGCTCCACCCGCCAGGCAATACCATCTGGTGTCGCCCTCCGGCGCCTCCTCAAGCCTTCTATCAAGCCATCACCAGAATCAGATTCAATCTCTGTGCCGGCTCTGCCTGAGGAAGACGGATCCGACTCCAAAAAACACACAGTCGAAGCCGGCCCGGGGACTTCAGAACCCGGCCCGGGGACTGCAGTGGCGAGATCGAAGACTCCAAAGCTCGGCCCGGGGACTGCTCCAGTCGGGCCCGGGACTTTGTCAAATCAGCAAGCGGCTGCGGACTCCAACCCGCCGCCTCCCAGCCCGGCCGCCCTTATCCAAGTCGCACTAGTGGTAGTTGAAGAAATAGCAGCACCTTCATGGGCCCAGCCCATCCTCAGGTTCCTAGTAAACAGAGAACTGCCAACGGATGAAACCGTGCTGGTCAGGCGCAGCGTTACCGGCGTCTTCCAACGCTGCGTCGAGGCAGAACAAGGTCAAGCAATCCTCAGAGACATCCACGAAGGCGAGTGCAGTCACCACGCGGCCTCCAGGGCACTCGTCGCCAAAGCCTTCCGGCACGGTTTCTTCTGGCCAACCGCCCTGGAAGAGGCCAAAGAGTTAGTCGAAAAGTGCAAGGGGTGCCAGATTTTCCGTTCCAGGGCACCCCTTGCACTTTTGGACTAACTCTTTGGCCTCTTCCAGGGCGGTTGGCCAGAAGAAACCGTGCCAGAAGGCTTTGGCGACGAGTGCCCTGGAGGCCGCGTGGTGACCGCACTCACCTTCGTGGATGTCTCTGAGGATTGCTTGACCTTGTTCTGCCTCGACGCAGCGTTGGAAGACGCTGGTAACGCTGCGCCTGACCAGCTCTCTGTTCCAAGCTACTTCAGCCAGCTTCCGCACTCAAGACTATCCCCATCGCCTGGCCCTTTGCAGTCTGGGGCCTGGACATGGTGGGACCATTCAATACGGCACGAGGTGGCTTGACTCACCTACTTGTCGCAGTAGACAAGTTCACCAAGTGGGTGGAGGTGAAACCCATCAAGAAGTTGAATGGCCCGACTGCAGTGACCTTCATCACTGACATCACAACTCGGTACGGCATCCCACACAGCATCATCGCCGACAATGGCACGAATTTCGCCAAAGGCGCCTTGGCCCGTTTCTGCGCGACACAGGGCATCCAACTGGACTTAGCGTCCGTTGCCCATCCGCAGTCAAACGGCCAGGTGGAGCGAGCAAACAGCCTCATCTTATCCGGCATCAAGCCTCGACTCATCGTACCACTGGAGCGATCTGCCGGCGGTTGGCTTGAGGAGCTGCCAGCCGTCCTCTGGAGTCTACGCACGACCCCAAACAAGTCAACCGGCTTCACACCCTTCTTCCTCGTCTATGGCGCCGAAGCCATCATCCCAACAGACATAGAGTTCGACTCTCCGCGAGTCACCATGTACACCAAGGAAGAAGCAGAAGAAGCACGTCAAGACGGCGTCGATCTGCTGGAAGAAGGCCGGCTGTTGGCACTTAGCTGGTCCAGCATCTACCACCAGAGTCTGCGTCCATACTACAACAGGAAGGTCAGGCCGAGATCTTTCCAAGAAGGCGACCTTGTGCTCCGGCTAATCCAGCGAACAGCCGGCCAGCACAAGCTGTCGGCACCTTGGGAAGGCCCCTTTATCATTAGCAAGGTGCTAGGGAATGACGCCTACTATCTGATCGACGCTCAGAAGCCCCGAGCGCGCAAGAGGGACGACTCCGGCAAAGAGACAGAGCGCCCGTGGAATGCAAATCTTCTTTGAATATTTTACAGTTGATGTTGTATGTATCACACTACCCCTTTGTATTAAAGTACTAAGACTTTGGGCCCCTCGAGACGAGCTCGGGGACTGCCCTTTTTGCTATCCGTATGATAAGAATTATGCCTCCGAGTACATTACTTTCATTGCAAGCCGCTTGGCACCAGGCCAGACTAGTCGGCCTGGGGACTCGCTGCCTTGCGCTATGAGAGCTTCCCGCAGTCAGAAAAGTAGTGTGCGGTGCCCAATCCGCCTCCCGGCAGAGCCGCAGTTCGCAGAGCGTCTGTGAGGCGGGCAGGAACGAGGAAGAACGGGCGCCCACACGAAAAATGGCTAAGGACCTAAAGCACGAACATAGCGTAAGACGGCCTCAAGCATTTCTGAAGTGGAAAGCCGACTCATGGGTAGCCGGCTCGCCGTCTTTATTAGCCTCTATTAAGAACGGCCGACTCTTGGGTAGTCGGCCTGTCGCTTTCTATCCGACTTGCTAAAGAAACTCTAAACGGCCAAGTACTTGCCTTCCCGAAGTAGCCAAGCACTTGACCAAGCGACAGTCCGCAGAGCGGCTGCCCGACTGGCAAGGCAGCGACTAAAGGAAGGCGGCAAAAGGAAAAGCCTAAAGAGCACTAAGCAAGGAAAGACGGAAATCGGATAAATATTTACATAGGCCCTGGGACGAATCTTCGAATAGAAGTTCAAGATACAACCCGCGGGTGGAATTATTCAAATCTAACAAAGTTCTCAAAAGATTACTTAAGACAGACAAGCAGAGGCGGAAACAGCATCCTAGGAGGCGGCATCTGGGATTGGAGGATCAGAGGAGACGGCGGTGTCAGGCGCCGGGGCAGTCGGCTGGGCGGTCTCGGTTTGATCGCCTCCGGCGGCAGTCGCCTCCTCTCGACGCGGCTCGTTGCTGGAGGCGCGGTCGAGCTGAGGCTGGCCGCCTGCTCCGTCTTCTGGCACCTCCGCCTCGCCTTCGGCCTCCGCCTCGTCCTCCTCCTCGGTGCTGGAGTCGATCACCTCTGCCGGGTCCTCGCCATACTCCGGGTTCATCTCGAACCACTCCGCCGGCACTTCCTCGCCGCCTTCAGCCCGCTCGGGCACGAAGACACTGGTGTCCGTGTACTTGGCGATGGCCGTCGCACGCTCGATAAGGGCGCCCTCCACGGCCTCCAGCTCGGCCTGGGCTTCTGACCGGAACGCGGCCAGACGGTCTAGGTCCAGCCCTGGATACCACGCCTTGACGAACTCCAAGGCCCGGCGCGCTCCGGCCCGGGCCGAGGAGCCCTTCCAGGCCTCAAGACGGCCGACAGCGACTTCCAGCCAGTCGACGGTCCGACTGGCGGTGCGCAAAGCCGGCGTGTCCGGCCATAAAGCGGCAACCACCTGGGCGTCGGCACGCTGAAGCCGGCGCATCTGCCGGTGGGCCAGACGAAGACGGGCTTCAATGCTCAGGAGCTGTTCATCGACGGTTCGGGGGGCATTGGCGGCGATCTGCTCACCATTTGCCCTTTGCGCCTCACGAGCAGCCTCAATGGCCAGAGGGACCGCCTGCGAGTGACCAGGGAAGAAGTCTGCCAAGACAAAAAAAAGAAGCAAGCCGAAAAATCAGAAGTCAGCCTGGCACATAGTCGGTAGCACGAAGAAATGAAACAAACATACCATCAACAATATCCTCGATCTCATGGAAGCCGGAGGTCAGCATCGCCTCCCTGTCAGTCCAGGAGGAGCGCTCGCTCTCAAACTCGGCCAGGCGAGCGGCTTCCTTCTTCTCGGCCTCGTCATGCGCCTTCTTGAGCAGCTCCTTCTGCTCGGCCAGCTGCGCCGCCAGCAGGTCGCGCTCCGTGGCGAGCCTGCCACACTCCTCCTCCTTGCCACGACGGGCAGTATTGGCCTCGCCCAGCTGCTCCTGAAGAACGGCGTTGGCTTCTGAGGAGCGAAAGAAGAGACAAATAAGTCGTCAGCAAAGAAGATCGCCGGGAAGATCCGGCCCGACTGCTCAACAGTCGGCCCGAATCTCGGGGACTACAGCCCGCGGGTGCGCCAGCGCGCCCCCACGAAGAAGAAGAACTTACTCCGGCTTTCCAACAAGTCGGCAGCCCGCCTGCTCAACTCCTCAACATTGCGGTTGAAGGCAGTAGCGCGGAGGTTGTGATACTCCTGCAATAAGTCATTGAAGACAAAGTTAGTATTTGGAACTCGCCAGAGGGAGTTCCGAACCGCCTGCTCAGCAGCCGGCCCGGAACTCGGGGATTACACCCAGTGGGTGCGCTGGCGCGCCCCCACGGAGAAAAACAAGAATCAAAAAGAAAGAGGGAAACATACTCGGACGGCCGTCCGCGCTGCCAGATGCGCCCTGGTGCAAGTTTGAAGGGCGTCGCCTTCAGTGCGCAGCTTCGCCTGAACTTCCAGAAGCGCTTGATTCAGCGGACCGGTGCCGCCTCCGCGCACCCACCCAATGGGTGCGGCGCTTGTGGCCTCGGCGTCTAAGGTTGCCGAGCTGGCAGCACCGGTCTCCCGAGGCCGTGGCACCGAGGTCGCCCTCTCAAGATGGCGGCGCACCGGCGAAGCGACTTGGAGAAGCAGCCGCGCCTCGGCTTCGTCCGTGACCGGCGGTTCCGACGGACCCACCGGCTGTTTGCCATGCGGTCTCCCAAACCGCGGTGGAGGCGCCGGTGGCGGCACGAGAGTGTCCGACATAGAGGCCTCGCCACTCTCCTTCTCCATGACGGGGTTCTCGGTGCCGACCTCCCCAGACTACCCTATGAATTCCGGAGGCAGCGATGCAGACGACAGTGGGGGGACGAGCATCGCCGATCGGCGACACGCGGCCTCCTCGGCACGCGGTCTCGCCGCAAGGGCGGCTTCGGCTTCCTCCAGCTTCTTCTGGGCGGAGGCGGCCGCCTTGTCGGCCTCCGCCTTTTCCAGGCGTTCGGCCTCCTCCTCCTCGCGCTTCTCCCGCGGATTTCGCTCCGTCGCCTCCCGGTGGTCGGCGGCGGGGTCGGCCCACCGAGTATTGGCGGACGTCTCTGCCGACCCCATGACAGAGGGGACGGCGACTGTCTCAAGGGAGAGAGGGGCCCTGAGGAAGAATGGAGGGAGTATATAACAAAAAGACTCGGACAAGTTTCAACAAGGGAAAAATAAAAAGCATAAAGACTCACGCAGAGACTAGCGGCGGCTTTCTCACTTCCCTTCGGAAGCGGTTGGCCTTCGCGGTCGCCTCCTCCCGTCTGGTCGCGGCGGCCGCCCCCTTGAACTTCTTCAGTTTGCCGCCGGGCGCACTCGGCCAGGCGTGACGCCTCTTCGCGCCGCCTTGGCTGGCCAGGCCGGCGGAGGGGCCGGCGCCCGGCGGGCCGATCCTCAGCTGGTGGCGCGGAGCGACTTCGCCTTCGGCGTCATCGTCAGGCCAGTCGGCGAAGGTGGCCGAGGGCCTGAAGTCGCCTTCTACTCCTCCTCCCCCGCCTTCGGCGTCGGCTTCCATCGCCGCCGCCCCCAAGTCGGGGTCGTCGACGTCGCTCTCCGCGCGGTCGGGGACATACTCGCGGGGCTGTCTCATGGCGCCGGCGGCAGGCTGCATAAGAGGATTCTAGCTCAGAAGAAACCGACAAGAGTCAGAAGCCGGAGTCGGCTGCAAAGAAAATAGAGCGATAACGGGACACAACTTACCACTGGTGGAGGGTTGTCGCGCGAGTACGGCTCCTTGCCGAACTTCCAGTCCTCCTCGTACTCGCATTGCATGACGTAATTCACCATGTTTGACACCTCCTTGCGGGGCATCTCCTTGGTGCTCATCCGACTTGGGTCTCGGAGGCCGCTCATCTGACAGATCAGGTGAGTCCGGCCTTGGAGCAGGAGAACTAGGTGCGCCATGAAGGCGGCCAGCAAGTCGGCCCTGACCAGTCCCTCCGACTACGTCAAGACTCGGAGTCGCGCTGCGGCGGCGGCTCCGGCGGGAGTCAGCGTCTTGACTCGGTGGGACCAGCTGGGGAGCCTCCCAGTCAGGGGAGCGGCGTTGTAAGGCGGCAAGTTGACCCAGTCGCCGTCGGAGGCGAGGTTCTTCACGTAGAAGTACGAGTGCTTCCACATCTTCACCGACTTGATCAGCGTGATGGGAGGAAAGGGGTTGTCGGCCGTCGAGCGCCGTATCGCGATGAAGGCGCCGCACTGAGCCGGCACGCCGGGGATGTGCGTGCCGAGCTTAGAAGAGAAGAATTCTCCCCACAGCTCGATGGTGGGGAGAACGCCGAGGAAACCTTCGCACAGTGTGGCGAAGGCGGAGAGCAACACCACCGTGTTCGGAGTGAGGTGGTGTGGCTGAAGACTGTGGAACTCCAAGAACGAGCGAAAGAAGCCGCTCGCCGGCAGCCCCAGGCCGCGCATGAGGTGCGAGCGGACGATGACCCGCTCGCCCTCTTCCGGCGCCGGCCGGATTTCCCCCTCCGGCGCGGCGCGGGCGCGCACGAGGTCCGTGCTGGGGAGATGGCGTGTCTGGCGGAGGAACTCGATGTGTTCTTCTTCTACCTCCGAGCCGTCCCATACGCCAGAGCGCACGGCGGGGGCCGCGGCGGAGGAAGAGCTCATCGCCGCGGTATGGTGTGCTTTTGCTCAACGGCGGTAGCAGGAGGGAGAGAAGGCAAGATGAGGTGGGGGAGCGGGGAAGAAGGGCGCGCGTGCTGTGCCGCTCCGCTTCCCCCCGCCTACTTATAGCCCTGCAGGCTGAGAAGCCGAGGGGGCGGGCATGGGATTAACTGCGCACGATGCCCCACACCGCCCCACGATTTATCCCACAAAGTTACTGCGCGCAGTAACGACGTGGGAAAACCAACCGTCCATGGCCGCAACGGATCCGTTCGTATGCCGAGGCACGGTAGTGGTGGGCCCCACCTGACGGCCCGTCCCGTCGCGCGCGTGGGCAGGCAGACTGTTCTTCCCACGTGGCGCCACGCGATAGGACCACCCTGATGGCTGCGGGGAAGCGTATCAGGCAAGCCGCCTGGTTTCCCGCCGCGACTTTCAAGCTTCGGCTCTCCACTAAACCTCCGACCTTCGACAGTCGGCCCAACGGAAGTCGGCGGCCGAGTTCCAGAGTCTGCTCCTTGAAGGTTGAAACTATTGAAGCCCCACAAAGCAGCATCTGCAGGACTTCACCAGCTTCGGGGACTACTGTCGGAGTAATAGGGCACGGGTAGGCTAACCCGAGCCCCAGGACATTTCAAGACATCGGGGCAGGCCGCACCCCTCAGGCCGAGTCCCAGGAGCGACTCCAAAATATGCCGAGTCCCAGACGGCGACTCCAACATAAGCCAAGTCCAGGCTGGCGACCTCCAGAAGGGCCGACTATGGAGAGTCGGCCCATGATTCCTCCCTTGTCCTGAAGTACGACGTGGGGTACGGTCACGGTGTGGCCGTTCCCCCCTTGCTTATGAAGGGCCGGCATGGCTACAGTGAGCCGTACCGCTGGAAGATCTTCGACGAGGGGCGACAGTGTTGCCATGCCTGCCCTGACCTCAGCTACAGTGCGCCACGTACTATGCCCACGACCCCGGCCTGTACGGCCCGAAGACGGCGGGGCCGCCTGTCAGTGGGTGGGCCGAAGGCGGCCTGGGCGCCCCGAAGATGGACCTGTGGGAGTCGGCCCCCCAGGAGTCAGCCGACTCCTCCCCAGGGCCCCACGAGCCATTAACCAGATAGGATGGGGAATGGCGACAGTGATCGCCCAATAGACGGCGGCACTGTTGCCACGACCCAATGACCAAGCCTGCGTCATCAAGGGTGCCGCTACAGTATCAAGCCTGTTCGCGGCACCCGCCAGTCGGTGGGCCCCAGAAGCCGGCAGGGAAGACGGCAGCCTGAGAGACAGACGGCTGGGACCCGCGCCCAGCCGGATTACTATTGTACCCCCGGGGGTAGGCCTATATAAACCCCCCGGGGCACCCATGCAAAGGGTTCGGACCTAGATAGAGATAGACCAGATAGCACAGGGAGGAGAGAGCTAGCCTTGCCCTCTCCTGCCTCCCGAAACAGCTCCAGGAGCACCATTGTAGCCACTTTGCTTTAGTGATCATGCAGAGACCCCGCAGAGCAGCAGTAGGGGTGTTATCTGCTAGGAGAGCCCTGAAGCTGGGTAAGTTTCGCCGGCGTGCATGTCTTCGCCTCATCCCGCTTCCAGGCACCGGTGACGTTCTACTCGCTCCCACCATGATAAGCCATCCTTTGGCATATGTCGTACCCAACCCCCGAAGAACTCGTGAGCATATAAAATCCAAACACGTTTACACATCCAGACTCACTACGGCATGACTTTTTAATCATTGAGTCATACTGTTTTCCAGTCTGGCGAGGTCCCGCACCGAGCAATCCTCATCGGAGGATTTAATGGGCTCAGATGCTATGGACAGCGGGAAACCCCCGAGAGCCCCCTCCCCAAAGCATGTGAACGACACCGAGGTATCGTCCCAGAGGGACCCAGGACAAGAAGGGGGAAAATATCGTCATGGCGGCGCCAGAAGGTCATACTTCAGGGGCCGGACACACGGGAGAAAAGGCTCCCATGGATGTCGACGCCGGGGGCTATTTTGATTTCGTCCCCCAACAGGACACAATTCCGGAGACCGATACGGCTCCAGAATCAGGAAGGCAGCCCCCCTCAGTTGGAGGGGGTGCGCCTATTCCACCGGCTGTTGGAAATATGCCCTAGAGGCAATAATAAAAGGGTTATTATTATATTTCCTTGTTCATGATAATTGTCTTTTATTCATGCTATAACTGTATTATCCGGAAATCGTAATACACGTGTGAATACATAGACCATAACATGTCCCTAGTGATCCTCTAGTTGACTAGCTCATTGGTCGACAGATAGTCATGGTTTCTGACTATGGACATTAGATGTCATTGACAACGGGATCACATCATTAGGAGAATGATGTGATGGACGAGACCCAATCCTAAGCATAGAACAAGATCGTGTAGTTCGTTTTGCTAGAGCTTTTCCAATGTCAAGTATCTCTTCCTCAGACCATGAGATCGTGTAACTCCCGGATACCGTAAGAGTGCTTTGGGTGTACCAAACGTCACAACGTAACTGGGTGACTATAAAGGTGCTCTACAGGTATCTCCGAAAGTGTCTGTTGGGTTGACACGGATCGAGACTGGGATTTGTCACTCTGTATAATGGAGAGGTATCTCTAGGCCCACTCGGTAATGCATCATCACAATGAGCTCAAAGTGACCAAGTGTTTGGTCACGGGATCATGCATTACAGTACGAGTAAAGTGACTTGCCGGTAACGAGACTGAACGAGGTATTGGGATACCGATGATCGAGTCTCGGGCATGTAACGTACCGAATGACAAAGGGAATTGTATACGGGGTTGTTCTAATCCTCGACATCGTGGTTCATCCGATGAGATCATCGAGGAGCATGTGGGAGCCAACATGGGTATCCAGATCCTGCTGTTGGTTATTGCCCAAGAGCCGTCTCGGTCATGACTACGTGTCTCCCGAACCCGTAGGGTCTACACACTTAAGGTTCGGTGATGCTAGGGTTGTATGAATATGAGTATGCAGTATACCGAATGTTGTTCGGAGTCGCAGACGAGAGCCCGGACGTCACGAGGAGTTTCGGAATGGTCCGGAGGTAAAGAATTATATATATGAAGTGGTATTTCGGCCATCGGGAAAGTTTCGGGGTCACCCGGCATTAAATAATTTGATTAAATAATTTGATTAAATAATCTGAGTGGGAGTTCATTAAATAATTTGATTGGATGAACTTAATTATCATGAACTTAGTCTAAAATCTTTGCAAAATATGTCTTGTAGATCAAATGGCCAACGCTCATGTCAACATGAACTTCAACGCGTTCCTAGAGAAAACCAAGCTGAAAGATGATGGCAGCAACTATACGGACTGGGTCCGGAACCTTAGGATCATCCTCATAGCTGCCAAGAAAGCATATGTCCTTGAAGCACCGTTAGGTGACCCACCTGCTCTCCCAGCACTGCAAGACGATTTGAACGTTTGGCAGACACGTGCTGATGATTACTCCCTCGTTCAGTGCGGCATGCTTTACAGCTTAGAACCGGGGCTACAAAAGCGTTTTGAGCAACACGGAGCATATGAGATGTTCGAGGAGCTGAAACTAGTTTTCCAAGCTCATGCCCGGGTCGAGAGATATGAAGTCTCCGACAAGTTCTATAGTTGTAAGATGGAGGAAAACAGTTCTGTCAGTGAGCATATACTCAAAATGTCTGGGTTGCACAGCCGCCTGTCCCAGCTGGACATTAACCTCTCGGATGAGGCGGTCATTGACAGAATCCTTCAGTCGCTCCCACCAAGCTACAAGAGCTTTGTGATGAACTATAATATGCAGGGGATGGTGAAGACCATTCCTGAAGTATTTTCAATGCTGAAGTCGGCAGAGGTTGAAATCAAGAAAGAACATCAAGTGTTGATGGTCAATAAGACCACTAAGTTCAAGAAGGGCAAGGGTAAGAAGAACTTCAAGAAGGACGGCAAAGATGTTGCCGCGCCCGGTAAGCCAGTTGCCGGGAAGAAGTCAAAGAATGGACCCAAGCCTGAGACTGAGTGCTTTTATTGCAAGGGGAAGGGTCACTGGAAGCGGAACTGCCCCAAATACTTAGCGGATAAGAAGGCCGGCAACACTAAAGGTATATTTGATATACATGTAATTGATGTGTACCTTACCAGTACTCATAGTAACTCCTGGGTATTTGATACCGGTGCCGTTGCTCATATTTGTAACTCACAGCAGGAGCTGCGGAATAAGCGGAGACTGGCGAAGGACGAGGTGACGATGCGCGTCAGGAATGGTTCCAAGGTCGATGTGATCGCCGTCGGCACGCTACCTCTACATTTACCTACGGGATTAGTTATAAACCTTAATAATTGTTATTTGGTTCCAAGTTTGAGCATGAACATTGTATCTGGATCTTGTTTGATACGAGATGGCTACTCATTTAAATCCGAGAATAATGGTTGTTCTATTTATATGAGAGATATGTTTTATGGTCATGCCCCTATGGTCAATGGTTTATTCTTAATGAATCTCGAGCGTAATGTTACACATATTCATAGCGTGAATACCAAAAGATGTAAAGTTGATAACGATAGTCCCACATACTTGTGGCACTGCCGCCTTGGTCACATTGGTGTCAGGCGCATGAAGAAGCTCCATGTTGATGGACTTTTGGAGTCTCTCGATTATGAATCATTTGACACATGCGAACCATGCCTCATGGGCAAGATGACCAAGACCCCGTTCTCCGAAACAATGGAGCAAGCAACCAACTTGTTGGAAATCATACATACCGATGTGTGCGGTCCAATGAGCGTTGAGGCTCGCGGAGGATATAGGTATGTTCTCACTCTCACTGATGACTTGAGTAGATATGGGTATGTCTACTTGATGAAACACAAGTCTGAGACCTTTGAAAAGTTCAAGGAATTTCAGAATGAGGTAGAGAATCAACGTGACCGAAAGATAAAATTCTTACGATCGGATCGTGGAGGAGAATATTTAAGTCACGAATTTGGTACACACTTAAGAAAATGTGGAATCGTTTCACAACTCACGCCGCCTGGAACACCTCAGCGAAACGGTGTGTCCAAACATCGTAATCGCACTCTATTGGATATGGTGCGGTCTATGATGTCTCTTACCGATTTACCGCTATCATTTTGGGGATACGCTCTAGAGACAGCTACATTCACTTTAAATAGGGCACCGTCTAAATCCGTTGAGACGACACCGTATGAATTATGGTTTGGGAAGAAACCTAAGCTGTCGTTTCTAAAAGTTTGGGGATGCGATGCTTATGTCAAGAAACTTCAACCTGAAAAGCTCGAACCCAAGTCGGAAAAATGTGTCTTCATAGGATACCCTAAAGAAACCATTGGGTATAGCTTCTACTTAAGATCCGAGGGCAAGATCTTTGTTGCCAAGAACGGATCCTTTCTGGAAAAAGAGCTTCTCTCAAAAGAACTAAGTGGGAGGAAAGTAGAACTCGATGAAGTACTACCTCTTGAACAGGATAGCAGTGCAGCTCAGGAAAATGTTCCTATGATGCCTACACCAACTGAAGAGGAAATTAATGATGATGATCAAGGTACTTCGGATCAAGTTGCTACTGAACTTCGTAGGTCCACAAGGACACGTTCCGCACCAGAATGGTACGGCAACCCTGTCCTGGAAATCATGTTGTTAGACAACGGTGAACCTTCAAACTATGAAGAAGCAATGGCGGGCCCAGATTCCAACAAATGGCTAGAAGCCATGAAATCCAAGATAGAATCCATGTATGAAAACAAAGTATGGACTTTGACTGACTTGCCCGATGATCGGCGAGCGATAGAAAACAAATGGATCTTTAAGAAGAAGACGGACGCGGATGGTAATGTCACCATCTATAAAGCTCGACTTGTCGCTAAGGGTTATCGGCAAGTTCAAGGGATTGACTACGATGAGACTTTCTCTCCCGTAGTGAAGCTTAAGTCCGTCCGAATCATGTTAGCAATTGTCGCATACTATGATTATGAGATATGGCAGATGGACGTCAAAACGGCATTCCTTAACGGTTATCTTAAGGAAGAGTTGTATATGATGCAGCCGGAAGGTTTTGTCGATCCTAAGAACGCTAACAAAGTATGCAAGCTCCAGCGATCCATTTATGTGCTGGTGCAAGCATCTCGGAGTTGGAACATTCGCTTTGATGAGATGATCAAAGCGTTTGGGTTTATGCAGACTTATGGAGAAGCCTCCGTTTACAAGAAAGTGAGTGGGAGCTCTGTAGCATTTCTCATATTATATGTAGATGACATACTTTTGATGGGAAATGATATAGAATTCTTGGACAGCATTAAGGCCTACTTGAATAAGTGTTTTCAATGAAGGACCTTGGAGAAGCTGCTTACATATTAGGCATCAAGATCTATAGGGATAGATCGAGACGCCTCATAGGTCTTTCACAAAGCACATACCTTGATAAGATTTTGAAAAAGTTCAAAATGGATCAGTCCAAGAAAGGGTTCTTGCCTGTATTGCAAGGTGTGAGATTGAGCTCGGCTCAATGCCCGACCACGGCAAAAGATAAAGAAGAGATGAGCGTCATCCCCTATGCCTCAGGCATAGGATCTATTATGTATGCCATGCTGTGTACCAGACCTGGTGTAAACCTTGATGTAAGTTTGGTAGGAAGGTACCAAAGTAATCCCGGCAAGGAACACTGGACAGCGGTCAAGAATATCCTGAAGTACCTGAAAAGGACAAAGGACATGTTTCTCGTTTATGGAGGTGACGAAGAGCTCGTCGTAAAGGGTTACGTCGATGCTAGCTTCGACACAGATCTGGATGACTCTAAGTCACAAACCGGATACGTGTATATGTTGAATGGTGGAGCAGTAAGCTGGTGCAGCTGCAAGCAGAGCGTCGTGGCGGGATCTACATGTGAAGCGGAGTACATGGCAGCCTCGGAGGCAGCACATGAAGCTATTTGGGTGAAGGAGTTCATCACCGACCTAGGAGTCATACCCAATGCGTCGGGGCCAATCAAACTCTTCTGTGATAACACTGGAGCTATTGCCCTTGCCAAGGAGCCCAGGTTTCACAAGAAGACCAGGCACATCAAGCATCATTTCAACTCCATCCGCGAAAATGTTCAAGATGGAGACATAGATATTTGCAAAGTACATACGGATCTGAATGTCGCAGATCCATTGACTAAACCTCTCTCGCGAGCAAAACATGATCAACACCAGAACTCTATGGGTGTTCGATTCATCACAATGTAACTAGATTATTGACTCTAGTGCAAGTGGGAGACTGTTGGAAATATGCCCTAGAGGCAATAATAAAAGGGTTATTATTATATTTCCTTGTTCATGATAATTGTCTTTTATTCATGCTATAACTCTATTATCCGGAAATCGTAATACACGTGTGAATACATAGACCATAACATGTCCCTAGTGAGCCTCTAGTTGACTAGCTCATTGGTCGATAGATAGTCATGGTTTCTGACTATGGACATTAGATGTCATTGACAACGGGATCACATCATTAGGAGAATGATGTGATGGACGAGACCCAATCCTAAGCATAGCACAAGATCGTGTAGTTCGTTTTTCTAGAGCTTTTCCAATGTCAAGTATCTCTTCCTCAGACCATGAGATCGTATAACTCCCAGATACCGTAAGGGTGCTTTGGGTGTACCAAACGTCACAACGTAACTGGGTGACTATAAAGGTGCTCTACAGGTATCTCCGAAAGTGTCTGTTGGGTTGACACAGATCGAGACTGGGATTTGTCACTCCGTATAACGGAGAGGTATCTCTGGGCCCACTCGGCAATGCATCATCACAATGAGCTCAAAGTGACCAAGTGTTTGGTCACGGGATCATGCATTACAGTACGAGTAAAGTGACTTGCCGGTAACGAGACTGAACGAGGTATTGGGATACCGACGATTGAGTCTCGGGCATGTAACGTACCGAATGACAAAGGGAATTGTATACGGGGTTGTTCTAATCCTCGACATCGTGGTTCATCTGATGAGATCATCGAGGAGCATGTGGGAGCCAACATGGGTATCCAGATCCCGCTGTTGGTTATTGCCCGAGAGCCGTCTTGGTCATGACTACGTGTCTCCCGAACCCGTAGGGTCTACACACTTAAGGTTCGGTGACGCTAGGGTTGTATGAATATGAGTATGCAGTATACCGAATGTTGCTTAGAGTCCCGGATGAGATCCCGGACGTCACGAGGAGTTTCGGAATGGTCCGGAGGTAAAGAATTATATATTGGAAGTGGTATTTCGGCCATCTGGAAAGTTTCGGGGTCACCCGGCATTGTACCGGGACCACCGGAAGGGTCCCGGGGGTCCACCGGGTGGGGCCACCCATCCCGGAGGGCCCCATGGGCTGAAGTGGGAGGGGAGCCAGCCCATAGTGGGTTGGTGCACCCCCCTAGGCCCACCCTCTGCGCCTAGGGTTGAAACCCTAGGGTGGGGGGCGCACCACATGCCTTGGGGGGCACTCCTCCCCCCTTGGCCTCCGCCCCCTTGTGAGATTGAATCTCCCAGGGCCGGCGACCCCCCTGGGGGCCTATATAAAGGGAGGGGGGAGAGGGGCAGCCGCACCCTGAAGTCCTGGCGCCCCCTCCCCCTGCTACACCTCTTCCTCCTCCGTCACGTGCTTGGCGAAGCCCTGCCGGAGTGCTGCTGTTCCACCACCACCACGCCGTTGTGCTACTGCTGGAGCCATCATCATCAACCTCTCCTTCCCCCTTGCTGGATCAAGAAGGAGGAGATGTCACATGCACCGTACGTGTGTTGAACACGGAGGTGCCGTCCGTTCGGCGCTAGGATCTCTGGTGATCTGAATCACGGCGAGTACGACTCCATCATCACCGCTCCCTCTAACGCTTCCGTATGCGATCTACAAGTGGTATGTAGATGCAAACTCACTCCCTTGACTCGTTTCTTAGATGAACTCATAGATGGATCTTAGTGAAACCGTAGGAAAATTTTTAATTTTCTGCAACATTCCCCAACACCGGCAACCTCTGTCCGACCAGAAATGCCGGATACTTTACTGGCGGCGCTGAAGAGCACCTCCATTCTCGACAAAAACCGTGCCCTTATGGGTGCGATGATTGAGAAGATTCAGTCCACCGAGAGTGGACTGAATGAAGCCTGCATCAGCCTTATAACGGGCTTTGAGGTATGTTTTGTGAGGTTTCGAAGAGTGTCATAGTATAGGTTGTAGCCCCTGATACACTATTCGTTGAAAAAGGAGCCAGACAGAGGATCAAAAATGTATGTTCGTAGGAGACTTACTTTATGGCATCTCTCCCTCTTTTTATTTTGCAAGCAGGCATCTATGGTGACTGCCGCCTCTCATACTGTGGAAGTCTCCAGACTGAAGCAGAATCTGGAGCGGGCCGAGGAAGAACTCGGCCGAGTGAAGAAACAGTTGGAGGATAACCAAGGTATGCAAAAACCTTATACGCATTAGCGTGAACAAATAAGCTAATATGACAAAAATATTTTTATGATATGCTCCAAGGGTGACGGCCGAAATTGAGGCTCTTAAAAAGGTTGTGCCTGAAGCCGAGAAGAAGGCAGCCGCAGAGCAGGCACTTCGTGAGAAGCACGAGGCCAAGGTAATTGAAGTTGAACAAGAGCTTCAAGAGGCTGTAAAGAGATGCGAGACCTTGGAGCATAGTTTAACGGAGAAAGAGTCCGAACTCACCCAAGCTCACCAAGCCGCACGCGATGCCCGGGGGGATGCCCAAGGTGCCCTGCAGGAAATACAGAAGGCGAGGAAGATCATGGCGGGTGAGGCCTTTTCTATGTAAAGCAGGTATTTGAAGGGAGAAAATCGTGTTTACTAATTTGAATTCGGATTTCTCGAGGGGTATTTGCGGAGCTGCCACGCAGCATATTTGATGCCACCCAATTCTACCGAGCCGAATAAAAGAGTACTGCGGAGAAGCTCTTCTGGTCGCAGTATTTGGCGCTGAATTATCTGGTGCCATTTGTCAATCAGTTGAAGCAGCTGATCGAACTGCATAAGGCGGCCGAACTAGCCATGAAGGATTTAATTATCCGGCTATGGCCCGCCGAGCCAATTCCAAGCAGCTACTTCGGGGTAGTGAAGCGGCTTGTGAGTGCCTGCCCTCGACTCGAAGTCATCAAGAGGTTGGTCTGTATGGAGGGTGCGTGAATGGCCTTTGCCCACGCAAAGGTGCACTGGGGGAAGATGGATGTGGAAAATCTGATGACCGAGGCACCGCCGGAGGGGAAGGAGCACCATAAGCCCGAATTATATTATGATAGTGTCCTAAAAGGATCCCGCCTTGCGGCGGAGCAATGCACCAAGGACATTATATTTCCATGAATACAGTCATGTTGTCCTTTCTAATGTTGAACAACGTCATTTCTATTATTTTTTGCCTTTTATTTTAAAGTTTTTCCTCTTGTGTGGCCATTTTATATTTTAATCCTAAGAGTTGGCCAGTCGTCGGCTTCTGCCCCCCACGTAGGAAGTACGGGGGTGTTCGGGATAAACCTGAGCACTCATTATCCCAGTTTTGGGTCCTTGAAGGAGGTGTTCAGCACAACGAACCAGGCAATCAGACTATAGGTCTTTATCACTCTCACTTAGCCATAGGAGTTTGACAAAAGAAAGGTAGGCAAGCCCCTAGTGTTCGGAAGACCGCACGAGGGGTTCTACAAGCACATGATCGGAAGAAAAGCCGATCCATCGCACGCTGCATTAGTTATCGCATAATGCGGAAGAAATCCTTCAAGATTTTACAACCTCTCGAACAGCTGACCAGCTCTCGCCGTATCATGACAGTCAGTTTTCGGCTTTCTCTACCGAGATGCTCATCCGGAAGAACCGGGACACAATCGCAGTAGTTCTCACTGTGTCTCCTTAGCCGATATAGCGGAATGTAAGGCAGCAAAACATGGGAGCCGGGCAAACCCAACTATTGACCCAAGACATGATTTGGAGCTGATGCATATAATGCTATAAGTTCAGGGTGCCGAACGACCGTGAAGGTCTTCAGACCTTATTGTCGTTATTATGGGTACAATGAACCCCTGGAATATTAAGGCATATTGCGGTGTACGGATGCCATTTGACAAAGAGTATCAATAAGAAACAACAACAGATAAGCGTCATATAAAGCCACATGTTGTAATTGAATAACACGTCAATGCGTACGAATACAAGTAGTGTGATAGAAAAAGAAATACAACTTCGGAACCTGCAGAGATCAAGCGGGAGGAGGTTGTGTGCGGATCCGGAGTGTAACTGGATGGTCATCAAGGGGCATCTCTAAGGATTCCCTTACGCATTTGAGCTGTTTCCATGTCGCCAGTCCTGGCCTACACAAAAGTGGACCTACAAAGAAAGTGCAAGAAGATTTTTATGTGGCACGGAGCGGTTAAGCCGCCCTGTGTGGCCTATCCTAGATGTTCCTCCGTTTACTGCCAGAGTGTTTTAATTGAGTTCCGAACGAGCCGGGCTATCCTGTCGCGAAGTAGTTCGGACTCCCTTGACGGTGTCCAGGAGCTTGGCCGTCGACTCGAGGTTCGATTGAAGGATGCCACTCGTTGCTTCTGCCCTTAAGGCGGTGATATGCTCTTCGGCACAGAGGGGGAGTTCAGAGTTGCCATTAACTGTTATGATGCCGCACGGACCGGGCATCTTGAGCTTTCGATAGGCATAATGTGGCACCACGTTGAATCGAGCAAATGCGATTCGTCCAAGCAGTGCATGATAATTACTGCGGAAAGGGACGATGTCAAAGGTTAACTCTTCGGTATGATAATTGTTCGGTGATCCGAAGACTACCTCTAGAGTGATGGAGCTTGTACAACGGGCTTCCACACCTGGTATAACACCTTTAAAGGTGGTTTTAGTGGGGTTGATCATCGAATGATCGATACCCATCTTGCGCACTTTGTCTTGATACAGTAGGTTTAGACTACTGCCTCCGTCCATAAGGACTCGTGTGAGGTGCAATCCGTCAATTATTGGGTCAAGGACGAGTGCGGCTGAATTGCCCTGCTTGGTATTGGCCGGACGATCCGTAAAATCGAAAGTGATCGGCCATAGTTTATATTGTGGGGCGACTGCTCCGTTAAGTCGACACCCCTAAGAGTGCACGTCCATTCCCGTTTGGGGATGTGGATGGCGTTTATCATATTCACCATTTTGATTTGCGGGGGAAATTTCTTTTGCCCTCCTTTGTTTGGTGATCGGGGCTCCTCGTCGTCGTCATCGCTTTGAGACCCTTTCTCCTTGTTTGCGGCACCTGACCTGCCGGCGTGTTTGAAGACCCAGCATTCTCTGTTGGTATGATTGGCTAGTGTTCCTGGGGTGCCATGAATTTGGCATGGACGATCGAGTATGCAGTCCAGACGGGCGAGCCCGAATTGTTATTTTGGAATGGCTTTTTCCGCTAACCGGACTTAGAGCCACTGAATCCGGCATTGACCGACGTGTCTTCGGCATTATCACCATTTTTGCGACGCTTGTGTTTGTTGCGTCGGGGCTTGCCATTGCTATCTCTCGCCTCTGATGTGCCAGGATTGCTTGTTGTGTTGTTGCTACGAGCCAACCAGCTATCCTCGCCCGCACAAAAGCGGGTCATGAGTGTTGTGAGGGCTGCCGTGGACTTCGGTTTTTCTTGTCCGAGATATCGGGCAAGCCACTCGTCACGGATATTATGCTTAAAGGCTGCTAGGGCTTCAGCATCCGGACAGTCGACAATTTGGTTCTTTTTAGTTAGGAACTGAGTCCAAAATTTCCTGGCTGACTCTCCGGGCTGTTGGGTTATGTGACTTAAATCGTCAGCATCCGGTGGTCGCACATACGTGCCCTGGAAGTTATCCAGGAATGCATCTGCCAGGTTCTCCCAACTTCCGATGGAGTTTGCCAACAAGCTATTGAGCCAATGCCGAGCCGGTCCCTTAAGTTTTAGTGGGAGGTACTTGATGGCGTGTAGATCATCCTCGCGGGCCATGCGAATGTGGAGAAAGAAATCTTCTATCCATACTGCGGGGTCTGTAGTCCCGTCGTAAGGATCGATATTTACGGGCTTAAACCGTTCTAGGAATTCATGATCCATTACTTCGTCCGTGAAGCATAAGGGGTGTGTGGCGCCTCTATGCCGGGCTACATCATGACGCAGTTCAAATGAGTCTAGTCTGTTGTATTCGGCCCGGCCGGATTTGTTTTTAGTATATCCGGCGTGACAGTCATCGTCACGGATTGGGACACGCCCCCGTGATCCGTAGATTGATCTTGACTGTCCTGCTTTGTTTTCAAATTTATCTTGCAGGTCATGCGTGTAGCCCCGGTCCTTCGTGTTTTTGCTTGTTTGGCCACGAGGTGCGGGCTGGACTTCGGGCTGATATGCCACTTTGTCTTGCCCACGAGGTGGCCGGTCAACCGCATCCTGCGCTGGTAGTGTAGGCTTTAATGCCTCCTCCTTGAGTTGAGGTAGCAACCTGCGCTTTAGGTAACTTTTGGTTGGGCGCTCGAGTCCGTATTCCTCGGCTGCCAGGACCTCAGTCCATCGATCAGTTAGCAGATCTTGATCAGCTTGAAGCTGCTGCTGCTTTTTCTTCAGGCTTTTTGCAGTGGTTATAAGCCGGTGCTTGAAGCGCTTCTGCTCGACGGGATCCTCAGGCACGATGAATTCTTCGTCGCCGGGGCTCACCTCATCTTCGGAGAGGGGCATGTAATTATCATCCTCCGAGTCTCCAACCATTGCCTGCTTATTAGGGTTAACTTGCCCATCCTCCTGTCCGGCTTGCTCGAAGCTTGGCTGGGCGGGATTGTTTTCATATTCGGCACCATCTGGAGTGCCATTATCTCCTGTGTCGGTATCGCTATTTTTGCTCTGACGAGGCTTAGAGCGGCGCCAATGACGTTGGTGCTTAGATTGCTTCTCAAGGGGATTATTCTCCATTGCCTCATTGCCATCGCTTTCTTTGAGGGTGTCCACCATGTATATATCATACGATGAGGTGGCTGTCCAGTGCCCTGTGGGTGGTGGTTCCTGTTCTTTTCCTGCATTGTCGTCCACACCGTCGATGTTTTCAGAGTCGAAATCAAGCATGTCGGTTAAGTCATCGATAGTGGCTATTAAGTGGGTGGTGGGTGGGGAACGAATTTCTTCGTCGTCCGCTTCCCACTCGAGCCGGACATAGTTCGGCCAAGAGTCTCCTGATAGGGAGAGAGACTTTAATGACTTTAGTACATCGCCCAAAGGTGAGTGCTGAAAGATATCATCGTAGGTAAACTCCATGATCGGTGCCCAATCAGAGTTGATAGGCATGGATGCACGTGGTTCAGAACCTATGACCGGAGATGAGTCCGAGGGTCCGATGACACAGATCTCTTTGGAGGTGAAGTCTGTGTTCGGCTCTAGCACCGATGAGTGTGCGGCCTCCATGGCGGGGTCTATCCACCCGTCCTCGGATGGCGCGACCTGCTCCGGATCTAAGGCCAGGGCAGCTGCAGGTGTGTTCTCCTAAACACCGTCTGATGGCAGATCTAAGTCATGCTCATCATGATTGTACGGCACACCTGTCATGGGTTCGAATCCATCGAAGATCAAGTCTCCGCGGATGTCGGCAGTGTAGTTCAAGCTTCCAAACCTGACCTGATGGCCAGGGGCGTAGCTATCGATCTGCTCCAGATCAGGGAGGAAAACCTCGCCCGGGATCGCATCGTTCCAGATGATTGAAGCAGCCATCAAGCCTTATCGTGACGGCATAGTGGAACTCTCAATGAAAGCACCAATGTCGGTGTCAAAACCGGCGGATCTCGGGTAGGGGGTCCCGAACTGTGCGTCTAAAGCTAATGGTAACAGGAGGCAGGGACATAATGTTTACCTAGGTTTGGGCCCTCTCGATGGAGGTAATACTCTACTTCCTGCTTGATTGATCTTGATGATATGAGTATTACAAGAGTTGATCTACCACAAGATCGTAGAGGCTAAACCCTAGAAGCTAGCCTATGATTATGATTGTTGTTGTCCTATGGACTAAACCCTCCGGTTTATATAGACACCGGAGGTGGCTAGGGTTATACAGAGTCGGTTACAGAGAAGGAAATCTACATATCTAGATTGCCAAGCTTGCCTTCCACACAAAGGAGAGTCCCACCCAAACACGGGACGAAGTCTTCAATCTTGTATCTTCATAGTCCAACAGTCCGGCATAAGTACATAGTCCAGCTGTCCGAGGACCCCCTAATCCAGGACTCCCTCACCTAGGCCCCCAGGCGCACCCTAGTGGGTTGTGACCCCCTTGGGGCACCCCTCCGGTACTTCTTCGGCCCATCTTGTGTCTTCTGGTCCAGAAAAAATCCACAAAAAGTTTCGCTATGGACTCTGTTTGGTTTTGATTTCTTGCTATGTAAAAAACAAGCAGAAAACAGCAACTGGCACTAGGCACTACGTCAATAGGTTAGTACCAAAAATGATATAAAATGATTATAAAATTATTGTAAAACATCCAAGAATGATAATATAACAGCATGGAAGAATAAAAAATTATAGATACGTTAGAGACATGTCAGCACCCCCAAGCTTAATTCCTGCTCATCCTCGAGTAGGTAAATGATATAAACAGAATTTTTTATGTGGAATGCCGCCTAACATGTTCATCACATATTCTTTTCTTTGTGGCATGGACATTTGGACTTTTATATGGTTCAAAGAAATAGTCTAATTTTGACATGAGGACTTTAATACTCAAGCATATCAACAAGCAGCCATGTCTTTCAAAATATCAACACTAAAGCAAGTTATCCCTAGCCCATTATGCTCAACCATTGATCCATTCATGAAACACACTCGAATACTAGCTATACCCAGTGCTCAAGTATGATCATAGTGCCCCATAGTTGGTGCTTTATAAGAGAAGATGGAGACTCAAATAAAAATAAAAATTTCATAAAGTAAAAGAAAGGCCCTTTGCAGAGGGAAGTAGGGTTTTGTAGAGGTGGTACAGCTCAAAGCAAAAATTGAGATATAAAAACATTTTGGGAGGCATACTTTTCCCACTAACGAAAATGACTTAGAGTTCCCAACACTTACCATGCTAGATATATCATAGGCGCTTCCCAAACAGAAAATAAAGTTTATTCCTTTTTCCACCATACTTTCACTTTCCATGGCTAGACGTATCCACGGGTGCCCTCCATACCAACACTTCCCAAGGAATTTATTATTTGACAACATAAATTAAATTCATTTTTCATTTCGGACTGGGCATCCCTAATACCTTTGTCGTACTCTCATGCAATGACAAGTGAATAAACACTCATCGTGAGAATAACACATCCAGCATGGAAAATATCGGCCACCCCTCACCGCCTCACGAGCGGTACGAGCACACAAAAGAGAAATTTATTTTGAAAATTAGAGATGGCACATACAAATTTGCTAAGAACGGCATGGAAATACCACATATAGGTAGGTATAGTGGACTCATATGGCAAAACTGGTTTAAACGGTTTTGGATGCACAAGTAGTGATCATACTTAGTGCAAATGAAGGCTAGCAAAAAGATTGAGAAGCATCCAACCAGGAAAGGAAAAATCTCGTAAGCGAGCATTAAGCATAACTAACACCGAATAATGCACCACAAGTAGGATGTAATTTTCATTTGCATAACTATTGACTTGCGTGCTTGCATAGGGAATCACAAACCTTAACACAAATATTCTTACTAAAGCATAATTACTCATCAACATGACTCACATATCATATCGTCATATCTCAAAACCATACAAAGAACCAAGTTTATTTTATCCAATGATCTTCATGAAAGTTTTTATTATATGTTCCTTGGATATCTATCACTTTGGGACTATTTTCATACATTGCTTTTAATAAGCTCAAACAAATTTAAGTGAAGAACATGAGCATAATATTTCTTTCTCTCAAAATAATCTAAGTGAAGCAGGAGAGAATTTATTAAAAAAATTACTAACTCCCAAATAAATATAAGTGAAGCATGATAGCATTTCTTCAAAATAACAAAGCAGGTCGTGCTCAAAAAGATATAAGTGAAGCACTAGAGCAATTCCATGGCTCTAAAAATTTAAGTGAAGCATAGGAGCAAGAATAACATAATTTTTGGCTCTCTAAAATAGGTGTCCAGCAAGGATTCAAGACTTAAAACACAAAGCAAAACAAGCAAAGACTCATATCACACAAGACACTCCAAGATATAAGTGAAGGAATACTGATGGTTGTTGAAGAAAGAGGGGATGCCACTCGAGGGCATGCCCAAGCTTAGTTGCTTGGTACTTCTTGAATATTATCTTGGGGTGCCTCGGGCATCCCCAAGCTTAGCCTTTTGCTAATCCTTATTCCTTCATCCATCGTAATATCACCCAAAACTTGAAAACTTCAATCACACCAAACTCAACAAAACCTTCGTGAGATCCATTAGTATAAGAAAACAAACCACTACTATAAGTATTGTTCCAAACCCATTCATATTTTATTTTTTCATTATATCTACTGTATTCCATCTTTTCTATGGCGAAAACACTTTAAAGAAAACCATAGAATCATCAAAAGAAGCACACAATGCAAAGAAAACAGAATCAGTCAAAAATAGAACAGTCTATAGCAATATGGAAACTTCGAATACTTCTATAACTCCAAAAATTCTGAAAAATTAGGGCAACATGGAGAATTTGTCTGCCAATCCAGTGCAAAAAGAATCAATTCAAAAGCATGTTCCAGTAATGTTTTGTGATTTTTCTACTAGACGCAAAAGTTTATGTTTTTTACTGGATCCAACCAATGTGTCTCCCGCATCATCCCACAGGTCTTACTTGGCACAAATACTAATTTAAACCACAAAAACACATCTAATCAGAGGCATAATTGTGTATTTTTTTGAAAACAGCAAGAAAACAAAAAAGCAAAAAGATAAAAGTTTGGTTGCCTCCCAACGAGCGCTATCGTTTTACGCCCCTAGCTAGGCATAATGCAACGGATCTAGGTGTTGTCATATTTGTCCTTGTTTCCCTTGGGGGTATTTTCGTCAGGGGGTTTCGCAAATAAAACATAAAACATATTATCCATGGAAACCTTAGCACTATCAAGTTGCTTATCATCATAGCCCCTTTGATTTCTGGCAGCAATCCAAGAATAGTGTTGATTAACGTCATTGAAAACTTGTTGGATCATGTCTAAAACAGGGACTTGCTTTTTAAGATTCTCATCAAAGATTTGATTACTCCCAAGAAAATGTCTCAAAGCATAGTCACTATTATAAAGAATTTCATTGATCACGGGTTTTATGATTCATACCAAAAAAATCAAAGATTTCCCTAGCTTCCCGTATTATGCAGTCAAATTCATTCATGAGAACAAGAGTGGCTAACTTTTTAGCTTTATGATTCTTTATAACGGGTAACTCATAGAAAAATATTTGCAAAATAGGACGAGTAGGAACAAATTTATATTCATGTTTCAGAACTAGTGCTGAAATAGCTTCGGCATAAGATTTAGTCTTTTTAAGTATAGGAGCATCATCAAGACTTAAATTTCCAACACAATTGAAAAACTCTTGGATATGTTCTTTTCCCATAAAATTTCCTTGCCCCAAGACAAAAGTTTTGGCATCCAGATTACCCGTAAGCTCCATTTTAGGAGTCAGGCCATCATCTGTTTCCGCCATACCAAAATCACTCATGATTGCAAGCAAAAAGATAGATCTGACAAGAAAACGGTGAACGAAAAAGGGTCGAATAAAACAACAATTTTTTTGTGAAGTGGGGGAGAGAAAAACGAGAGGCAAATGGCAAATAATGTAAATTGCAAGGAGATGATATTTGTGATTAGGAACTTGGTTGATGTTGATGATGTCTCCCCAACAACGGTGCCAGAAATTGGCACGTGGCCGGAAGACTATCTTGACTTGATCCTCCCCAGAACCGGCGCTAGAAATTCCTTTTGATGTTTGCTTGAACTACGTCGGTATTTCCCCAAGGAGGAAGGGATGATGCAGCACAACAATGGCAGGTATTTCCCTCAATGATGAGACCAAGGTTATCGAACCAGTAGGAGAACCATGCAACGCCACGTAAACAGCTCCTACACACAGAGAACAAATACTTGCAACCCTACGTAAGAGAGGGGTTGTCAATCCCTCACGGGTAAAAAGATAGATAAAATTGTAGTAGATTCGATAAATAGATCTCGCGCGAACGCAAGATAAAATAAATTACTAAAAATTGCAGCAAGGTATTTTTGTATTTTTGGTTTAATAGATCTGAAAATAAAAGAAAATAAAAATACATCGCGAAAGCAAATATATTAAAGAAGAGACCCGGGGGCCGTAGGTTTCACTAGTGGCTTCTCTCGAGAAAAATAGCAAACGGTGGAATAGCAAATTACTATTGGGAAATTGATGGAACTTCAAATACTCATGACGATATCTAGGCAATGATCATTATATAGGCATCACGTCCAAGATTAGTAGACCGCCCCTGCCTGCATCTACTACTATTACTCCACACATCGACCGTTATCCAGCATGCATCTAGTGTATTAAGTTCATGGAAAAACGGAGTAATGCAATAAGAACGATGACATGATGTAGACAAGATCTATTTATGTAGAAATAGACCCCATCTTGTTATCCTTAATAGCAATGATACACACGTGTTGGTTCCCCTTCTGTCACTAGGATCAAGCACCGTAATATTGAATCCATCACAAAGTACCTCTTCCCATTGCAAGATAAATAGATCAAGTTGGCCAAACAAAACCCAAATATCGGAGAAGAAGTACGAGGCTATAAGCAATCATGCATATAAAAGATCAAAGAAGACTCAACTAACTTTCATCGATAAAAACATAGATCTGATCATAAACTCAAAGTTCATTGGATCCCAGGAAACACACCGCAAAAAGAGTTACATCATATGGATCTCTAAGAGACCATTGTATTGAGAATCAAACGAGAGAGAGGAAGCCATCTAGCTACTAACTACGTAACCTGGTACGTCTCCAACGTATCTATAATTTTTGATTGTTCCATGCTATTATATTATCTGTTTTGGATGTTTTATATTATTTTTGGGACTAACTTATTAACCTAGAGCCAAGTGCCAGTTTCTGTTTTTTTGCCTATTTTTGAGTTTCACAGAAAAGGAATACCAAATGGAGTCCAAAAGGAATAAAACTTTCACGATTATCTTTCTTGGACCAGAAGCAAACCAGGAGACTTGGAGATGAAGTCAGAGGAGCCACAAGGCGGCCACAAGGATGGAGGGCGCGCCTAGGGTGGTAGGGCATGCCCCCTATCTTGTGGGCCCCTCGTGGGTCTCAAGACCTAATTCTTTCACCTATATATACTCTTATACCCCACAACCATCAAGGGGAGCCACGAAAACACTTTTCCACCGCAGCAACCTTCTGTACCCGTGAGATCCCATCTGGGCCTTTTCTGGCGTCCTGCCGGAGGGCAATTCAATCACACATGTCTTCTACATCAACACCATTGCCCTTCCAATAAAGCGTGAGTAGTTTAACGCAGACCTACGGGTCCATAGCTAGTAGCTAGATGGCTTATTCTCTCTCTTTGATTCTCAATACCATGTTCTCCTCGATGTTCTTGGAGATCTATTCGATGAAATACTCTTTTGTGGTGTGTTTGCCGAGAACCGATGAATTGTGGATTTATGACCAGGTTATCTATGAATATTATTTGAATCTTCTCTGAATTCTTATATGCATGATTTGATATATTTGCAAGTCTCTTCGAAATTGGTTTAGTTTGGCCTACTAGATTGGTTTTTCTTGCAATGAGAGAAGTGCTTAGCTTTGGGTTCAATCTTGCGGTGTCTTTTCCCAATGACAGTAGGGGCAGCAGGCACGTATTGTATTGTTGCCATCGAGGATAAAAAGATGGGGTTTTCGTCATATTGCTTGAGTTAATTCCTCTACATCATGTCATCCTACTTAATGCGGTACTCCGTTCTTTATGAACTTAATACTCTAGACGCATCCTGGAAGCGGTCGATGTGTGGAGTAATAGTAGTAGATGCAGGCAGGGGTCGGTCTACTTGACACAGACGTAATGCGTATGTTCATAATCATTACCTTAGATACCGTCATAATTATGTGCTCTTCTATCAATTGCTCGACAGTAATTTGTTCACCCACCGTATTATTTGCTATCTTGAGAAGATCCACTAGTGAAACCTATGGCCCCCAGGTCTCTTTTCCATCATATAAGTTCTCTTTTCCATCATATTAGTTTCCGTTCTACTATTTTGCAATCTTTTACTTTCCGATCAATAAACCAAAAATACCAAAAATATTTAATTTACCTTTTATCTATCTCTATCAGATCTCACTTTTGCAAGTATCCGTGAAGGGATTGACAACCCCTTTATCGCGTTGGGTGCAAGTTTGTTTGATTGTTTGTGCAAGTATTCGGTGACTTGTGTGTTGTCTCCTACTGGATTGATACCTTGGTTCTCAAACTGAGGGAAATACTTACTCTACTTTGCTGCATCACCCTTTCCTCTTCAAGGGAAAAACCAACACAAGCTCAAGAGGTAGCAGGAAGAATTTCTCGCACTGTTGCTGGGGAGATTTACGCCAAGTTAAGTCAAGATCTGTCTCCCGACAACCTGCCATTTTTTGGCGCCGTTTCCGGGGAGATCTACGTCAAGTCAAGCCATACGAAATATCAATCATAAAATCTCATCTCTTGCATTATATTATTCACCATGCGCCTCTCGTTTTCCTCTCCCCCACCTCTAAAACGATTTTTGAAAAGGTTCGCCCTTTTCTTTGCCCTGTTCTTTGCCCTTCTTCCGTTCGATCTTTTGTTCGCTTCTGTTACCATGTGCCTTCTTTTTGCTTGCATCTTTGCTTGCTAAAAGTTTATGGATCCTCATCCACTTGCTAATCTTTTTAAGAGATCCAATTATGATGAACCAATTGCTAGTGAGTTTTGTGCACTAGATTATTTTTATGAAGTTTTGCTTGAAATTCTTGAATCTGAAAATTGTGATGAAGAAATTTATGAAGAGATTCAAGATAGCTACTTGAATAAAAAGCATGATTGCAATGATTTTACTACAAAAAATTGCAATTGTGTTAATGATATGCAAAACCCTAAGCTTGGGGATGCTAGTTTTGCTATGTCTACTATTTGTTGCAATGATCATGATTGGGGTGATTCTTCTTATGATCTTGAAAATTGTATTTAAGCCCCATGATGAATATGAGTTTGATAATGTTTGCAATATTATTGAAAGTGGGTTTGGAATAGTGTCAACTTTAGATCCCACATATTTGGAGTATGTTCAATCTTATGAAATTTTTGATAAAAGTGGGTTTGGAGAGGTCATAACTTTAGTTAATGTTGATCCCACTATTTTGGCTTCGCATGCATGTGGATCATGTTGAGAATATGTTATGTGATTGCTATATTGTTTAATTTTCTTATGATCCTACATGTAATGATTATGAGAGAGGAAAATATGGTTGTAGAAATTTTCATGTTACTAAATTACCTCTCTTTAGGTTGAGATTGCAATCGTCTCTTTCTTCTTCCTTGCATATGCTAGTTTTGGCATGCCTTGATAATTTGTTTGCCTATAAAATGCCTATGCATAGGAAGTATGTTAGAATTAGATGTGTTTCTCACACGTTTTATGATGCTCTCTTTGTGCTTCAATTCTTGTCTTTCATGTGAGCATCATCGAAATCTCAATGCCTAGCCAAGGGCGTTAAACAATAGCGCTTGTTGGGAGGCAACCCAATTTTATTTTTGTTCTTTGTTTTTTGTTCCTATTTATTAATAAATAATTCATCTAGACTCTGGTTAGATGTGGTTTTGTGTTTAATTAGTGTTTGTGCCAAGTTAAACCTTTAGGATAGCTTACGGTGATAGTTGTGTTGATCCTGCTGAAAAACAGAAACTTTTGCGCCTAGTAAATAATTTCTAGGATTTTATTGAAACGTGCTTTTGATATGATTCTTTTTGATCTGGATTGGTGCACAAGTTTATCAGGTTTTCCTAATTTTCAGAATTTTTGGAGTTACATAAGTATTTGAGAGTTACATATTACTACAGACTGTTCAGTTTTTGACAGATTCTGTTTTCTATGTGTTGTTTGCTTATTTTGATGAATCTATGGGTAGTATCGGGGGGTATGAACCATGGAAAAGTTGAATAGAGTAAATATTACGCCAATATAAATAAATAATGAGTTTGCAACAGTACCTTAAAGTGGTGATTTATTTTCTTATACTAAGGGAGCTTATAAGATTTTCTGTTGAGTTTTGTGTTATGAAGTTTTCAAGTTTTGGGTAAAGATTTGATGGATATGGAATAAGTAGTGGAAAGAGCCTAAGATTGGGGATTCCCAAGGCACCCCAAGGTAATATTCAAGGACAACCAAGAGCCTAAGCTTGGGGATGCCCCGGAAGACATCCCCTCTTTCGTCTTCGTCTATCGGTAACATTACTTGAGGCTATATTTTTATTCACCACATGATATGTGTTTTTCTTGGAGGGTCTTGTATGATTTGAGTCTTTGATTTTTAGTTTACCACAATCATACTCGTTGTGCACACCTTTTGAAAGATACATGCATGAATCGTGATTTATTAGAATACTCTATGTGCTTCACTTACATCTTTTGAGCTAAGCAAAATTGCTCTAGTACTTCACTTATATCTTTTTAGAGCACGGCGGTGGCCTTATTTTATATAAATTGATGAACTCTCATGCTTCACATATATTATTTTGAGAGTCTTTTAACGGCATGGTAATTTTCTTTGGTTATAATTTTAGTCCTAATATGATAGGAATCCAAGATGGATATAATAAAAACTTTCATATAAAAAGTGCATTGAATACCATGAGAAGTTTGATTTTTTATGATTGTTTTGAGATATAAAGATGGTGATGTTAGAGTCATGCTAGTGGAGTAATTGTGAATTTGAGAAATGTGTGTGTTGAGGTTTGTGATTCCCGTAGCATGCACATATGGTGAACCGTTATGTAACGAAGTTGGAGCATGAGGTATTTATTGATTGTCTTCCTTATGAGTGGCGGTAAGGGACGAGAGATGGTCTTTTCCTACCAATCTACCCCCCTAGGAGAATGCACATAGTACTTCGTTTCAATGACTAATAGATTTTTTCAATAAGTATGTGAGTTCTTTATGACTAATGTTGAGTCCATGGATTATACGCACTCTCACCCTTCCACCATTTCTAGCCTCTCTTGTAGCATGCAATCTTCGCCGGTACCATACACCCACCATATACCTTCCTAAAAACAGCCACCATACATACCTATTATGGCATTTTCATAGCCATTCCGAGATATATTGTCATGCAACTTTCCACCCTTCCATTTATTATGACACGTTTCGTCATTGTCATATTGCTTTGCATGATCATATAGTTGACATTGTATTTGTGGCAAAGCCATCTTTCATAATTCTTTCATACATGTCACTCTTGATTCATTGCACATCCCAGTACACCGCCGGAGGCATTCACATAGAGTCATGTTTTTGTTCTAAGTATCGAGTTGTGATTTTTTGAGTTGTAAGTAAATAGAAGTGTGATGATCATCATTATTAGGGCATTGTCCCATGTGAGGGAATAAAAAAAGAGGCCAAAGAAGCCAAAATAAAAAAAGAGGCCAAATAAGCCAAGAAAAATAAGGAAAAAGGGGGAAAATGAGAGAAAAAGAGAGAAGGGGCAATGTTACTATCCTTTTTCCACACTTGTGCTTCAAAGTAGCACCATGATCTTCATGATAGAAAATCTCTTATTTTGTCACTTTCATATACTAGTGGGAATTTTTCATTATAGAACTTGGCTTGTATATTCCAACGATGGGCTTTCTCAAATCGCCCTAGGTCTTCATGAGCAAGCAAGTTGGATGCACACCCACTTAGTTTTTCATTTTGAGCTTTCATAAATTAATAGCTCTAGTGCATCCATGGCATGGCAATCCCTACTCACATTGATATCTATTGATGGGCATCTCCATAGCCCGTTGATACGCCTAGTTGATGTGAGACTATCTCCCTCTTTTTGTCTTCTCCACAACCACCATATTCTCTTCCACCATAGTGTTATATCCATGGCTCACGCTCATGTATTGCTTGAAAGTTGAAAAAGTTTGAGAACATCAAAAGTATGAAACAATTGCTTGGCTTGTCATCGGGGTTGTGCATGACTTGAATATTTTGTGTGATGAAGATGGAGCATAGCCAGACTATATGATTTTTTAGGGATAAGCTTTCTTTGGCCATGTTATTTTGAGAAGACATAATTGCCTTGTTAGTATGTTTGAAGTATTATTATTTTTGTGTCAATATTAAACTTTTGTTTTGAATTTTATGGATCTTAACATTCATGCCACAATAAAGAGAATTACATGGATAAATATGTTAGATAGCATTCCACATTAAAAATTATATTTTTATCATTTACCTACTCGAGGATGAGCATGAATTAAGCTTGGGGATGCTTGATACATCTCCAACGTGTCTATAATTTTTTTATTGTTCCATGCTATTATATTATCTATTTTGGATGTTTTATATGCATTAATATGCTGTTTTATATTAATTTTGCGACTAACTTATTAACCTAGAGCCGAGTGCCAGTTTCTGTTTTTTGCTTGTTTTTGAGTTTCGCGGAAAAGGAATACCAAACAGAGCCCAAACAGAATAAAACTTTTGTGATGATCTTTCCTGGACCAGAAGCAAACCAGGAGACTTGGAGATGAAGTCTGAGGAGCCACAAGGCGGCCACAAGGGTGAAGGGCGTGCCCCCCCTGTGTTGTGGGCCCCTCGTGGGTCTCATGACCTAATTCTTTCACCCATATATACTCTTATACCCCAAAACCATGAGGGGGAGCCACGAAAACACTTTTCCACCACCGCAACCTTCTGTACCTGTGAGATCCCATCTAGGGGCCTTTTCCGGCATCTAGCCGGAGGGGGATTCGATCACATAGGGCTTCTACATCAACACCGTTGCCCTTCCGATGAAGCGTGATTAGTTTACCGCAGACCTATGGGTCCATAGCTAGTAGCTAGATGGCTTATTCTCTCTCTTTGATTCTCAATACCATGTTCTCCTTGATGTTCTTGGAGATCTATTCGATGCAATACTATTTTGCAGTGTGTTTGCCGAGGTCCGATGAATTGTGGATTTATGATCAGGTTATCTATGAATATTATTTGAATCTTCTCTGAATTCTTATATGCATGATTTGATATCTTTGCAAGTCTCTTCAAATTATATGTTTAGTTTGGCCTACTAGATTGGTTTTTCATGCAATGGGAGAAGTGCTTAGCTTTGGATTCAATCTTGAAGTGTCCTTTCCCAGTGACAGTTGGGGCAGCAAGGCACGTATTGTGTTGTTGCCATCGAGGATAAAAAGATGGGTTTTCATCATATTGCTTGAGTTAATTCCTCTACATAATGTCATCTTACTTAATGCATTACTCCGTTCTTTATGAACTTAATACTCTAGATGCATCCTGGATAGCGGTCGATGTGTGGAGTAATAGTAGTAGATGCAGGCAGGAGTCGGTCTACTTGACATGGACGTGATGCCTATGTTCATGATCATTGCCTTAGATATCGTCATAATTATGTGCTGTTCTATCAATTGCTTGGAAGTAATTTGTTCACCCACCGTATTATTTGCAATCTTGAGAGAAGCCACTAGTGAAACCTATGGCCACCGGGTCTCTTTTCCATCATATAAGTTCTTTTTCCATCATGTTAGTTTCCGATCTACTATTTTGCAATCTTTTACTTTCCGATCTATAAACCAAAAATACCAAAAGTATTTACTTTACCGTTTATCTATCTCTATCAGATCTCACTTTTGCAAGTAACCGTGAAGAGATTGACAACCCCTTTATCGCGTTGGGTGCAAGTTTGTTTGATTGTTTGTGTGGGTATTCGGTGACTTGTCCATTGTCTCCTACTGGATTGATACCTTGTTTCTCAAACTGAGGGAAATACTTACTCTATGCTGCATCACCCTTTCCTCTTCAAGGGAAAAAACAATGCAAGCTCAAGAGGTAGCAGACCCATAGGTCTACAATGAACTACTCACGCATCATTGGAGAGGCGCCAATGGACATGATGAACCCCTCCGTGATGGTGTTTAGATTGGATATGGTGGTTCTGGAACTTGCGGCGGCTGGAATTGATTTTCGTCGTCTCCCCTAGGGTTTCTGGAATATTGGGGTATTTATAGAGCAAAGAAGCGGCGCGGGAGGCCACCGAGGTGGGCATAACCTACGCTGGCACGCATGGGACCCCAGGCGCACCTTGGTAGGTTTTTCCCCCCTCGGGGCACCCCTCCGGTACTTCTTCATCCCATCCTGTGTCTTCTGGTCTAGAAAAAATCCACAAAAAGTTTCGCTGCGTTTGGACTCCGTTTGGTATTGATTTCGTGCGATGTAAAAAACAAGCAGAAAACAGCAACTGGCATTGGGCACTATGTCAATAGGTTTGTACCAAAAAATGATATAAAATGATTGTGAAACATCCAAGAATGATAATATAACAGTATGGAACAATCAAAAATTGTAGATACGTTGGAGACGTATCACCGCGGAAGGCAAAGAGCTGACCGGGGATAAAGGTCTTCCTAGAGCCAATGTCATCGTTGATCCGAAGATGAGCCATCAAGCCTTTGCTACCACACAATGGACCTACATGGGCCACCAATGTCGGTGCTAAAACCGGCGGATCTTGGGTAGGGGGTCCCGAGCTGGTGGTCTTGGCTATATGGTAACAGGAAGTAGAGAAAGACACAATGCTACCAAGTCCGGGCCCTCTCGAAGAGATAAAATCCTATGTCATGCTCTCTTTGTATTGATTGTGGTGGGGTACAGAGCACAAGATATCTACCTCAAGATCATATTAATGAGTTCTAACTTGCCTCTACAGACAAAACCCCTCGGCTTATATAGGCACCAAGGATATCTAGGGTTGCAAGTATGCCGGGTACATCTAGGGACAAACTTGAACACATCAGGGACCATGGTTACATGGCCCATCCTTTAGTTGTCGGTGGGTCCTCGGCCCGGCCCATGAATAGCATACCGATGTGGTGAGCACCCACTATTAATCCAGGGCAGTGTTATATGATCAAGTCGACATGCACTGCCGCGGGCTCCGGCCCGGTGTCGTCGGCCGACCCCGTCTCCATTGTGGGGTCATTGTCAGAGGCCTCGAAGGAGCTAGCCAGCTAATGTGTCTCCAACGTATCTATTTTTTATTATTATTCCATGCTGTTATATTATCAATCTTGGATGATTTGCATTCATTACTGGCAACTTTATAACATTTTTTGGGACTAAGCTATTGACATAGTGCCTAGTGCCAGTTGCTGTTTTTTTGCTTGTTTTTTCCTTCGCAGAATATCCGTATCAAGCAAAGTCCAGATGCATCAAAACTTTTTGGAGAGTTTTTTCTGCCCAAAAGACACCCAGGAGGCCCAACATGTGCACCAGAGGGGCCCTGTGCGGCCCAATAGGCACCAGGGTGCGCCAGGGCCCCCAGGCATGCCCTAGTGGGTAGTGGGGCCCACAGGCACCCCCTCCACCACCTCTCAGCTCTATAAATACTCTAATATTCCAGAAACCCTAAGGAAGTCATCAAAACACAATTCTAGACACCGCAAGTTCCAGAACCGCGAGATCTAACCTAGGGGCCTTTTCCGGTACTTTGCCAGAGAGGTCAACGATCATGGAGGGGTTCTTCATCATCACCCTTGCCCCTCCGATGATGTGTGAGTAGTTTACCACAGACTTACGGGTCCGTAGGTAGTAGCTAGATGACTTATTCTCTCTTTTTGATCTTCAATACAATATCCTCCTTTATGTTCTTGGCGATCTATTTGATGTAATGACTTTTTGCGGTTTGTTTGTTGGGATCCGATGAACTGTGAGTTTATGATCAGATCTATCCATGAATATTATTCGAATCTTTGTTGAACTCTTTTATGTGTGATTGTTATAGCCTCGTATTTCTTCTCCGAAACTTTGGTTTGGTTTGGCCAACTTGATTAATTTTTCTTGCAATAGGAAGAGGTGCTTTGTGATAGGTTCGATCTTGCGGTGCTCATTCTCAGTGACAGAAGGAGACATGACATGCATGTATCATTGCCATTAAGGATAAAAAGATGGGGTATATTCCTATATGAATAGATCTTGTCTATATCATGTCAGCGTTCTTATTACATTACTTCAGTTTTTTATGAACTTAATACACTAGATGCATGTTGGATAACGGTCGATGTGTGGAGTGATAGTAGTAAATGCAGGCAGGAGTCGGTCTACTAATCTTGGATGTGATGCCTATATACACGATCATTGCCTTGGACATCGTCATAATTATTTGCTCTTCTATCAATTGCCCTACAGTAATTTGTTTACCCACTCTATGCTATTTTCTCGGGAGAAGTCACTAGTGAAATCTACGGGCCCCGGGTGTATTTCCTATCATATTGTTGCTGTGCTGCATCATCCTCTCTTCTTCGGGGGAATACCAACGCAGATACAAGCAATCACCAGCATGCCGGCCTCAGTCCACCTCGCACGGTGGCTCTGCCATGCGGCCGCAAGGGCGGCGACCTCGTGCTTCATATCCGTTGATAGGATCTCCTACAGAACATTGCCGCTCGCAGTCATGGTGGATGTGGCGCAAGGGAGGAGAATGTGGAGCGGATATGTTGTGGTGTGCAGTTTAGGCCGGCGTGGCCGCCTTTAAATAGCGGATTCTAGTGGAGCCAAGTGTTTGGGTGTGTCAATGCGCGGCGCCGGAGTTGGTTCCTTGGCCGTCGGGCCTGCTTAATGGCATCATACAGCCAGACGGGAATTGAACGGGTGTGGTACATATCCGTCCCGTCCACTAAACTTGTCTTCGGCGTTGAACAGGCATGGACACCGGGAACGCAATGCGGCGGCGCTCTTGGCCAGCTCGCCGCTTCAATGCCCGTGCCAGTGAGAAGTCGCATCCGCTCTAGATCGGCTTCAATGCGGAGCGGCCGCTCCACGATGGCATGAATGCAGGCAACTGGCGCCGGAAGTGAACGCACGCGGCCGTGGGAGAAGAGGTTTTGGTGGGTCAGGGTAGTCAGAAGCGGGCGTGGCAGTTCGAATGCGTGCACCCTTTTCCCTCACTTTGTCTTCAATTTGTGAGGAAAAACGCGTCTGAATCGACCTATGAAGCGATACAGAATCATGTTGGATGACAAAACACGTTCGAAGGTTTTGAGGATTAGCATTGAAGATGCTCTTATTGCACACGTTTGTGGCTAGTCAGGCCAGCCTTGTGCCACAAGGGTGTTAATAGTTTTACTGGGATGTCGTAAGTAATACGTTCATTATCCGATACTAGAATGCGCCTACCAATTGCCCACTTTCTAGAAGCCATCTCTCTAATATAGCGACACAAAATTGTAGCCATGGGTTAGAACTAAGATTAACGAGACACAATCGTGTGCCACCATGGTGCGTGTGGGGTGCTCGGCCTTCTAGTCATACTAGATGATGCCTTGCGCCTTCCTGCGAAAACGGCATATATGTCTATATTTATACATAATATTGAAGAACAGTGTATTTCTCTGTTTTTTGTCCATTCATCTATCCTAAGTTGTCCATAATATTGAAATAAATTAACCATCATACCACCTGTAAGTGAGAAAAAATCTATTCATTAATTGTTTCTTTGATTTTCTCGCCAGTCATTGAAACTGCCCTTAAAGTTAAAGAAAATTACCCCCACCACCCGTAAAAGTGAAAAAAGAACTCTTCATTAATTGTTTCTCTGAATTTTTCATCTGTCATCCAAACTGCTCCCTAAAGTTAAAGTAAATTACCAACATCGTCACCCGTAAAAGTGAAAAAAAAATGAGTGTGTCTCCAAATTATTCGTATGTCATAGGGCTCTCCAGTTTCATCCATCATGAGACTGAATTTTTCTTTTCCTTCTCATATACGCGTCGAGGATGTACTAAAAAAACAAAATATACGCATCAAGGATCACGTCCAACACCGATCCATTGTGAGCATGTTAGAATGCACATGTCTTATGTCCGCATGTGCACAGGTTGATGCACAAATGTTCAAATACATGTATATAAATGTAGTGTGAATATTGAAAACTTGATTTGAAGACCGTGATTTTATTATCCCATTATAACGCACGGGCCTTTTTGCCAGTTAAAACAAATGTCTAAATATGTGCTTGAAAACAACTAAAATTAATTGAAAAAGAAACAAATGTAAGATAGCTCTCAGTTTACTTTTTTAAAATAATAAAAGTAATGAAGTATGTGACAATAATGATGTATAAGAACCCACAAATGTATAAAAAAAACTTTTTTATTGAGCTTAATATGACATCATCTTTTAAGAAAAACATGAAGCATGAGTTATATATTTGTAGTTATCCTAATTCAGTAAGATTAAGACTGATTAGCATGCAACACAAAGAGTGCACTGTTTAAAATGCTATACTCTATACTATCACTTAACTAAAATAAAAGCTCTAAATAAACAGGCATGGGTACATATTTTCGTCAATTGTTATTTAAGGATAATCAATTAATGGGGAACAGAAGGATGATGTAGCCATTACAGAAAGACTATTGACAACTCTCCTGGATCATTGTAGTCATTAAAGATATGTCGAGAGGATGTGATATGCTAAAAATTACACCATTCTCTAGAAGCCTGGGGCTTATGTGTGGTTCCCAAAATAAGATTCCCCCTACCCAGCTTATTCTGACAGCTCCTAAAACTTTATTCTAGAAACCTATTAGATAAATTTTATCTAATAGGTTTCTAGAATAAAATTTTAGGTTGGGCTGCCAGAATAAGTTGTGTAGGTGGCAGACACCTATAAGCCCCAAAAGAACCGTCCATGAAGTCTGATTGTTTTGAGCTTGTTTCCATAGCGCTTTATGTTCAGGCTGAGTGAATATAAGTCATGGAGAGCGTGTACTCTTTAGTGCCTATGAAGGTATATTACATCAATTTAGCTGGTCGTCGGTCGCTTGAATTTGAAATTTGGGTTAGTCGATACTTTTGGGAAGGAAGCAGCAGCCACGCGGAGCACCTAGGTCACCGACGGCGATGCTGGGGCGAATGAAGCGAGGCCTAAGGACACGAGCAAGGCCTCGGCCAAGAACGTGCCATAGCCGGCGGTAGCCGTCGGAGGCGGGTAAGAAACTTGATGGTTCGGGATAGAAGGTGCAGGGCTCACTAGAAAAATCTGGTGCTTCGCCAAGGTGTCCGAGGGGCGGCATAAGAATGACTGTGGGCGTCAGTGAGGGAAGGGCGGCGAGGGGAGGCTGGCGCGGGAGCAAATTTGAGAGGAAGAATGAGAAGGCATAAGGTTGAGGAAGGCCATCTAGCCGTTGGTTTTGCATCCGACGACCGAAAATGAATCAACTAACGCAAAATAAGTTTTCATTTGGTTGACCTCTGGACTATCCGATATTATATAGTGAAATAAATGTGCTATGGATTATGTAGATGTGGAAGCAAATAAAGAAGTGTCAAAAATGGTTTAAACCAAACTGATACCACCACTATAGGAAAAATAAATAAAGCCGAGTATGAAGTATACTCGGCAAAGAGCATTTTAATCTCTGCGAAGTGTAAGGCGAGTGTTGCACTCGGCTTACAGTACTCGGCTTGATATGAATTGGCTTGGGCAATGTAAGCCAAGTGTCCTTCACGGGTACTCGGCTTATGTGTTAGCCGAGTATAAACCAGTGGCTCTCGGTAAAAAAGGCGGGATCAGGGCCGGTGCCACCTAATGGCGGTGCCATGTGGCATTTCTATAAGCTGACTAGCTATATGGCTAAGCCATGTGTCCAGCTGGCCTCGCGGCTCCGTCAGACATTGGAATGAACGGAGCACATACCACGATATCTGAAAACAGCTGTGTCTATTCTCCTCAACTAGCTAGTTGAGTGAAATGTTATGTGATTGATTCATAGAGCACCGGGAGGTGCAAGTCTGGCCCCAGAGGTCCTCGCAAGAGAAGGATACCATTATGTAGGTTAGGGTAGGATTTTTGGTAACCATTTTGGGGTAAGAGCCATGTATCAACTGTTTTCTTATTAGTGTGCACCCTTTTAAGTTCAGCTTTTGTAATTAATCCATCAGCAGGGCAGCAGGCAAAGTATTCGGTGTCATTGGTTGTTTGAACATGACATCTGGGATGCACCTTCTGCAAGTGAAAGCCGAAACATAACAAACATACGGAAGCCGACTGTCCTTTGATCAAATCGCGTTAAGATTCAAAACAACTAATCATTTTGCATGTGATCCTAATATGGGTACGCTAAGGGGTGTGAAGAGTATAGGACAATACCTTACAAATTCGAAGTGGCAAAATATTGATAATTAATTAGAGAGAAATCACAAAACTAGTGGATCGAAAGGGCGAAGAAAACTAGAGTATACAGAATGGGTAATTGGGGAAAGAAACAAAATGCAATGACTAAATATAAATGCAAATGTATAGGATTAAAAATCATTGTTTGCACTAAAAAATAGGTTTAAAAAAAGTGCATGTGTAAGCCGAGTGCCGTTTATCGAGTACTCGGCTTATATATAGCACCGTCACGGAGACGTCTGCAGCCGCCGTGATGGCCACATGATAGGAACCTTTGCCGAGCAATGGCTGTAAGCCGAGTGCCTTTCCTCCTGCATGCCGAGTATCGGTCGTGCACAGACAGCCTTTTGTGCACACACTCAGCTTACTCGTATGGAAGCCGAGTACCTATTTTTTGTTGTGTATTCTCCGGTCACTACTCGGCTTAGGTTGGTTTAAGCCGAGAATGTTTTAACACTCGACTTACACGTTAATACTCGGCAGCATGTAATTTTCCTGTAGTGCATAATACAGTACATCATTTGATTATTATTTGTACTTATTTACAAACAAGAGGTGGAGGTTATGGATGTGTGCACCGCATGATGCGGAGGGCGGGGTAAAACCTCCTTTTCGAAAAAATAAGAGATGGATGTTTCGATGTGAACATCTACATACAGAAGAATTGGCTTTGCAAAAAAGGCATAGGGAAGAATTTATTGGGATTCTGTGTCCAAGAAATAATTTATTGGGATTTTATTCCTGCTGCTTTTTCCTTTTCCACAAGCTTTTCTCTTCTGCATCGCCAGCACAACCACCTGTTGCAACCTCCCCATCACTTCAAATTATTACAGTTATTCAGTTGGTATCACTATCCCAATAACGACAGAGGAAGGTAATAAGTCACGTGTTTTATGCACGGTACAGAACAAGGAGCAGCAGCGACAGGGGGATCCTATCCTATTGGAAGGCCGACTGGACCACACAACTACAGAGAACCACCCACAGATTTGCTTTACAAGAATTATTGATGAGGCTTAGCTATCTGTTGGCTATGATGCTACGCCTGCAGCTGCTTCGCTGCATGGCATGGCTAGTACTGCATGTGTCCATGTCTCGCCTAGTAATATGCTGTTTTCATCCTTGTAACTCGGGCAGTAACTTTGTAACATACCGTATGCGGCCATTCTGGAGCAGTGTATCTCACCATAGTATGTCTTTGCCTTGCTTATGAGTAGTAGTACTTATATAGTAAATTGTGCCCCGGTAAAAAAATAGCAAAAGAAAAGGGAGAAGAAGCTCTATGCGAGGTTTCATACTTTCATTCTAGACATAAAATGAGTAAGAAATCACAAGAACCCAGTAATAAGGCGAATAGACCATAAGTTTGCAGTGACAAGAACCTCGATCCAGTAATATCAGAGCTTGAGAGACAGATCGATCTCCTCGGTGATGAGGTCCCGGCGAGCTGCCGCCGGCGGCGACACCCTCCTGTGCGAGGAGCTCCCCGCGGCATTGCTGGTCGGGTCCTTCCCTCCCCTGCTGCCCTCCTCGCCGGCGCCGACCCGGCCCGCGTGGCCGTGGCGGCGCGCGGCGGCCAGCTCCCGCGTGCGTTTGGCGACGCTGCGCTCGAACTTGTGGGCGTTCTGGTGGCCGCCCAGCGCTTGGGAGGAGTAGAACTTCTTGTCGCAGTAGGTGCAGGTGAAGTAGCCCAGCGGCTCCGGCGACGACGCCCGATGCAGGGAGAGGTTGAGGTCGATGTCGCACTCTCCCTCGCCGCCGTTGGACTCCATATGGCGAACGGCCGGCAGGCGGTAAAGGCGCAAAGGTGGTGCGAACGGGGGTCTCAGCAGGTGCAAACTAGCTAGCTAGCTTGTGTATTCTAGTTGTCGAGGAGAATCGATGCGTACGGCAGTGCCCCCAATTTCCCACCCAAATGATTTAAGCGGTACAGCACAACCCTAGAAGGGAGTAGAGAGGAGGAGAGGAAGTAGGTGTACGAGGGTAGTATTGTACGCTTGTTCTAAGGAACACACGTACTGTGCAGGATCTATCAGGGTGAGAAAGAGGAAAACGATGAAAAGGACAAGAGATTTCATGTACCGATGGATCAGCCAGTAGACGAATAGGATTGCTCGCCAGCAGATTGGGGTACTGCTATCCGCTGGATCTTGGACCGAAAGCTGTGGACCTACGACAAAGAAAGAATTGTTCACCCACTGGTCTGACCGTCACCGTATGCCCCAGAGCTTGCTCAAGTATCCGCAATATTTTCACGCGAGAATTGTACAGCCACTCATCAATTAAATAGTTAGAAATATCGCAAAAAATGTTAAAAGAAAAGAAATATGTTTACTTAAGAATTATGAAACTTTGAGTGTTTGTTTCTGATTCTTGCGGTTGCTCGTCTAACCATTGAGAGATGAGGCTCACTTTGTTTTTATTTATTTTTTCTTGGATGCTGGATACACTTGTAAGACAGACTTGTCTTGATAATAGGGATGTATGTCCATGGCACTTATTTCGGAACTGAGGGAATACAAATCACCTCACTATATATGGTAGCATGTGATAGCCCACAATGTATAGGAGACCACAATAGCCTTCGTTGGAAAGTATTTCAACCCTAATTTCTATTCGACATGATGGAAGCGAGAGAATACTTGTAAGTTTTGACAGTTGAGTTATCAATTCAACCACACCCGAAACAAGTGCTTGCTCATAGAAATTATTAGTAACAATGATAAGATGATGAATGGAGTGGTGTATGTAGCATCAAAGTAACATAAGCAGAAAAAAACAACCGATAGTTGCAAAGTACAAGTAACTTAAAGAGAGAAACCAATAGCGTGAAAAGTAAGCACAGGGGTGGATATTGGGACGTTATATGGATGATACCAAATATGTAACATAATGATCAACTAGAATAAAATCGTTACCTCATGTTCTTGAATTATTGTAGGCACGTTAGACGGGCTTATTTTCTTTTTTTTTAACACAATACAAACACATGTGCTCACATACACTTACATACACTCGTCCTTATGAGCGCATGCACGCAAACCCTACCCATGTGAGGACCTCCGAGATACTGAGCTGCCGTAACATCTTAAGATTGACGAAGTCACCACAGGCGCCTTCGTAGTTAATGGGGACGTCTCCTCCCACTGAATGAATATTGCCAAAATGCCTGAAATAACTAAATCTTGGAAAATACAAGCGCTAGTGTCTAGAATTTGAATTCTGGTGGGATGGTTCTACCACAAGGAACCTAATCATATGAGCTACGCTCAATTCACACATGCTTATTTCTCAGAACTTGCTTTTAATTTATCTGCAGTCTTCTTCAGAAACTAAGGGTAACTAAGGTGAACTTTGGGATAGACCGGAACAATGCATTACCAACAGTGAACACATAGAATTCTCAAACTATATCTACTCCCACTGATATCCCATATTGTCACCACCGGGGCCTCTAGTTCCAAACTACAGTAGGTTCATATGACTTGCGAGTATGAAAATGAACAATAATATTACAGGGACATAAATGGTTTAGATCTAAAATTGTATTACTTGGGTCCTAGTAATAAGCATTGGGCACAAACAAAATCATAGCAAAATCAATTCTTGAACAATCATGACACTTCAGATCATTCTCCCATCAGTCCAATATATTACATAATGTATCTCATCCAACACATGTGTCTAAAGTGTATTACTCACACATGGCCTGGATTCTGGAATTGTGGAATTCTACCTCTTGTTCAGGCGAGTGTCACGGCGATGCTGGTGGTCGATGGCAGTATCTCTATCGGTTGTTTGTAGGGCCCCCAAAGGACTCAGATTGTAATATCCCTTTTCTTCGGGGCTTTTTTTGGCATAATTTCTAGGGCATGTGTCCTATCCCAGCCTGTCTAGATGATTCTGCGTCTGTGTGTATTTTGTACTCTGTTATTTTGTTAATGTAATTATTAAATTATATTGTTGGGCCTTCCAGTTCAGACTTGTTGGACGCATTGGCTGGAGCATTGATTGAGCATCTCCAATAGACGGTTCATGTGTAAAAATATCTAATTTTTGGATCTTCGAGAGCAGAAAACACTGCTCTAACAGACAGTTCATATGTAAAAAAATTGGACCACCGTCATCGGAGATGTAAAATTGAAAACTTCGTGATGCAAATTTACATCACGAGATACAAGTGATGTAAAACTGTGGCCGCCCACCAAACGACCAACCGCCACTTCATTCCCCTTCCGCCTCGCGACCGCCCGCCCGCTCCCTGCCCGCCGCCGCCCGCCGCAGCTCCCCGACGCCACCCCACCGTAGATCCAGCCCCCCGCCGCCGATTCCACCCCGCCTGGCCGCCGCCTGCCGCCGCGCCGCCCCATCGCATCCGCATCCGCTCCGGCCGCCTCCGCAGCGCCCCGACCCCGTCCGCCTCCTCTCCGGTCGCCTCTGCCTCCGGTCCGTCC
>NC_041389.1:405758456-405760700 GCF_002162155.2 Triticum dicoccoides | reverse complement strand
CGCTCCGTCCGCCTCCACCCGACCCCGCTCCATCCGCCTCCTCTCCGGCCGACTCCGCCTCCGCCCCGCGTCGCATGCCACCGCCCCACTCCCCGCCGGCCCCGCTTCGGCCGCCTCCGCCTCTGGTCCATCCGCCGCCCGCTCCGTCCTCCTCTGCCCCGCTCGGCTGCCACCCCGACTCGCTCCCCGATGGCGGCGAAGAAGACGCCGAATGGCAAGTCCGATTTCTTCGACGTGAGGGCGAAGCCCTCCAGGAACTTCAGAGTGGAGTTCTTCGACGTTGGGCGGTGTTGGTGGCTAGGCACGTGTCCCACCGCCGATGAGGCCGCGCATGCTTACGACGTGGTGGTGTGGCGTGCCGGACAGCCAAAGACGGACCTCAACTTCCCGTAGGTCGAGACCCAAGCGGTGGCGGAGTGGTTCGTGCCGCAGGGCATCCGAATGGAGGAGATGCCAACGAAGAAGGCGAAGAAGAGACCAGCGGTTGTCGTCGCTCCCGGCGAGAGCGACGAGACGATGATGGCTCGGTTTGCGTGAGAGCATCCGCAGTACGTCTAGGCCGATCTGGAGCACTACTGGAAGCGCGACGTCGAGGCGAAAAATAAGGGGGTGAAGAAGGAGGACGAGGCCGGCCCCTCGACTGCGGTGACTCCAAGGAGGAGGACGAGGGGTGCGATGACCCGACCAAGGACGAGTTCTGGGAGCAGTTCCGCAGCTCTGACGACGAGGAGTAGTTTCATCTATTAGTTCAAATAAGTAGTAGTTGAATTTATGTATGAAATTATGTTGAATTTCATGTTTGAACTATGTTGAGATGAAGTAGTAGTTGGTCGTTTTAATCTTCATTTTGGACCATCTGTTGGAGTTGCTCTTTTATTTACATCTCTGTTTTAGACCATCTGTTGGAGTTGAGTCTTTTTTTGAAGATGTAAAAAGCACTTTTGATGCTTCAAATTTGGACCATCACCGGTTTGGACCACCAAAATATACATCATCTATTGGAGATGCTCCAATATATGAGATTTCTAAAAAAAAAAACTTAGCCACAATGCGGCAAACAGTGTCCTCCTTTTTTTTGTGCGGGGAGGCAAACAGTGGCCTCAACACTTCCTGCACCTCAAATCATGGGTCACAAGCATCATGCGTTCTTGCCCTTTTATGACTGACTTTTCTTTCGTTACCAACATGCCTGTCCACATTTGTACTTCTCAAGTTACATCGATGCAGTTGAGACAGGAATGAGACCAAAATAAAACTAAAAGAATGCAACAGCCGTACATCAACTATTTTCTGCATTGCTCAGGTGGGACATGAGGACATTCGAAGATCCCATAGGGCACGCGGAGTATCTTGATCATGATTAGTTACTCGGACTCATATAAAATTACCATGGCCATCTGAAAGTTCTCCTGGAAGCTGGTCCGCTGTGTTGAGATTATGATACCAGGGAAAACAGTTAAAAGTCTTGATCGTCAAACAGTGCATATTGTCTAAAGCAAGCACTGTTGATCAACATATGCTCATGTTTCGAAGATGTAGCCCACATTATTGTGGTTGCGCACAATGATCTGCAAGGACATGCACAGCGCGGGAACTCTCTTTAATTGCGATTAAAATTCAGAAACGCGAGGGGAACCTAAATCAGCAAGACAAAAATGAGATTTTTACGATGAAATCTTTCTATATGAATTTGATTAATTTTGGCCCAATCTTAAAACCCTTGCATATTTAGAAAATTAAGGTTAATTTTTATGTGGTTTGTCCACAAGCAAGTAATACTCATCAAGGACAACTTAATCAAGAGGCGATGGGTAGGTAGTTCACGTTGTTGTTTTTGTGATCATGATGAAACAATACAACATTTATTTCTTAAATCCTCGCTCGCCAAATTGCTTTGGAGAACGATTCATATAGCCTTCAACATTAATCCTTCAATTGACATTGAGTCATTATTTGGAACGTGGTTAGCTGGGGTTGAACACATTACTGCGGCTCGTATTTGAATTGGAATATGTGCGCTTTTGTGAGCTATATGAAACTGTAGGAATGATTTGGTCTTTAACAGACAACACAATTTAACTTTCTTGCAGGTCATCTTCAGAGCTACCGCATGGAACCGTACGTGGTCCTGAGCCTTTGGTTACTGGGTGCAACCAAGTGGGAGATGGTAGCACGGGCTATATTCACCCGGTGGACTCGCACCCGCAGAACTCCTCTCCGCCTCGGCGACTCCTGCCACCCCCC
>NC_041389.1:405746538-405757956 GCF_002162155.2 Triticum dicoccoides | reverse complement strand
GCCTCCTCCCCTCTCGCCGCATCGCCCCATGCCGCGGGAGTGGAATGACCCCGCCCCCCGGGACAAGAGGAAGGCGGTGGAGCTCCAATGGGAGCCTGCCCGCCCCTCCCCTGACGGCATCCGGCGCGAAGAGGAGCTCTGACGGGAGCTCCGCGACCGCCGCCGTTTCCCCGCCCGTCGCGAGGACCGCAGCAGGTCCCGGTCGCCCCGGGCTTCGTCGGGTGATTGGCGCTCCCACCGGCGCTCTCCGTCGCCGCCCCCTCGTAGGGGCTGCTCTCCATCCCCCTCCCGCGCGGCTCGGCTCAGCCCCTCCCGCCCCAGGGACGGGATCCTCCCCACTCCGGAGCCGCGCCGCTATGTGCCGCCCCATGCTTCGGCCCCCGGGGGTGTGGCCCCGGCTCCTGCGCCTGGTGGAGGCCCCGCCCGCGGTCGGTCCGGACCTGCCAAGAAGAAGAAGCGGCGCGGCGTTCGCGGCGCGCCTCCCGTGCCCCCTCCCGCGGGTCCGGGATCCTCCACCACTCCCGGCCCCGTCTCCGGTCTCTCTCGCCCCCCCTGCTTCAACTGTGGGGTGAGGGGGCACTCGCAAGTCAACTGCGTCAACCCCCAGTGCTGCTACCTCTGCAAGGATCCCGGCCACCCCGCCCTCCTTTGTCCGGATAGACCGGTGGTCTCGGAGCTCATGATGTATGGGCATGGGATCGAGGGGTTGGGTTTCTTCCACCTCGAGGTCCCTGACGCCCCTCCGCCGTCTCCTTCCCTTCAGGCGATTGTCAAGGTCGTCGATGGCGTGGCATCCCCGGAGATGATTGAGGCTGAGCACCATCTCTACCGTCACCAGTGGGACTGGGTGGTCACCCCCTCCGCCGGTCACATCTTCTCTGTCGTCTTCCCCGACTCCGTCAGCTACGGCTACGCGACGCGTAGTGGCCGGATCATTCTCGCCCTCAACCAGCTGGTTGTCGAGATCTTCGAGCTGGTCCTCGACGCTCAGGCGGTGGCCGTCCTCGACACCGCCTGGATCCTCATCTCTGGCCTCCCTGATATTGCGCGGTCCGAGCTCGTCATCCGCCAGATGTCCCGTCTCTTGGGCAAGGTGGTGGCGGTTGATGAGCTCTCTATTCGCAAGGAGGAGGAGGTCCGGGTCAAGGTCAAGTGCCTCGACTCCTCCAAGCTTCGCACCTCAGTCCGCGTCTTCTTCAACGACCAGGGCTTCGACCTCAAGTTCGCCCCCGAGCCTCCCAACCACGTTGGGCGTCCCCGCTCCTTCGACGCCGGCCCCCAGGTGGCAACCCGGGGGCCGGTGGGGACTACCATGGCCGTCACCGCTCCCGGTCCCACCGCTCGGATGAGGAGGGGGCGTTCGAGGACTCCCGCTCCCCTTCCCCCTCGCCTCGTCCACCTGCCACGGGGGGCAAGGGCCGCCAGGCCGTTCCTCTCCCTCCGCTAGGTGGCCCTTCGCTCGCGGCGGCGTCTCCCTCCGAGGGGAGCGACATCTCCAGTGTGGGCATGGTGGTCTGCCCAGCCTCCTCCCCATGCTCCCCCGCCTCGTCCCCTCCTACGGAGCGGGACTCGGTGGCCCTGCCCCTCGGCGCCCCCCTGATGCGCCGGCGGCGCCCGCGGAGGGGGAAATGCCGCCTGTGGTGGATCCCACCTCCCCGGCCGCCGGTCTCCCCGCCGCCTCGTCTCCTCCACGGCTAGGGGATGCCCCGCCCTTGCCTCCGCCGCGGGATGCCCCGGCTCCTGTCCCTGTGACCCTCCTCGCGCCACCTCCTCCGCCGGCTGCGTCGCCACCTCCTGCGCCACTCCTCCTTGGATGTTCTGGGCCTGTTCAGCTGGCCTCTCCCTCGCCCTCTCTGACGGGGGAGGGTGCGGCTCGCGTGCTCACTCCGATGGCGGCCCAGCCCCCTCCCCCCTTTCAGCCGCCTACTCCCGTCGCGGTAGGTCGACCTCCTTCCCGGTGGTTGCCTCCCGCCGGAGTGCGCGGCTGGATGCTGCCCACCCTGAGGGCAGCCCGGCTCTGCCCATCCCCAAGCGGGCGGAGCTCCGCGCTGCCGCCCGTAACCTGGAGCCAGGTACGCCCCCCGTTCCCCCCTCTGTTTCGTCTTATTCCTTCTCTGCGCTTGAGTCCATTCCTTTGGGGAACCTCGCCAAAGTGGCCTCCGACTCCGTGATCATCTTTAGAGGGGAGGCTGGCCCCCCTTTAGTCCAGATCGCGGCCATCAGAGCTCGTGAGATCCTTGATGAGAAGCTCGCGGAGGCCCGTGCAGCCCTCCTTTTACCTCCGGCCGCCTCTGCGGTGGGGGTGTCTCCCACCCCGCCTGGTCCGCGGCGGACGATGCTCCCTTCTCCGGCGGCTGGGGCGGAGATCCATGGCCGTACTCGCTCCCGCACTGCGGCTCTTCGCGCGCAAAACGCTTCTCGTGTTCTGGGGTCAAGCAGCCCCCCGATGGCTCCTTAATGCGAGTCCTCTTCTGGAACATCCGCGGCTTCGGCCATGATGGTCGTCGCCGCCAACTTGTGGAGTACATGCGAGATGAGCACATCGACATCGTTGCCGTTCAGGAGACCCTGCGTCGCGACTTCTCGCTCCCTGAGCTCGACCGTTTGAGCTCCCACCTCTTTGCGTGGCACTGGCTCCCTTCTAGTGGGAGCTCAGGCCACCCGGGTGGCATCCTTTTAGGTGTGAAAGATGCCACCTTCGAGGTGGGCAGCATGGATCGGGGGGAATTCTTCGTCAGCATGGAATTAATCTCTCAACTTCAAGTGGGAGATCATCATTGTCTACGGGCCTGCCGACCATAGTCGGTCGGCCGCCTTCCTTGAGGAGCTCCACCGGAAGATCTCGGCTGCCTCCCTCCTCGTGGTAGTGGGTGGCGACTTTAACCTGCTCTGCGTGACGGAAGACAAGAGCAATGACAATGTCTGCTTTGCCCGGATGCAGTTGTTTAATGACTTCATTGCTGACCTCGCCCTCCGGGAGATTGATAGGATTGGTGCCCGATTCACCTGGACCAATCGGCAAGCATCCCCGACCTAGTCCGTCTTGGACAGGGTCTTAGTGTCCCCGGAGTGGGACCTCCGTTGCTCCCTAGCCTCTCTCGGCGCCATCACTAGGATTGGCTCGGATCATGTGCCCCTTCTTCTCTCCTCCGCGGACGAGCGTCCGCCGATCCTCCCTCGTTTCCGCTTTGAGACCTTCTGGCTCTCCCAGTCTGGATTTACCGACGCCGTCTGCGCGCGGTGGATCGAGGCTCGGGCCCACCCCCACCCTCGGCCCCCCTCGGCTATTGACGCGTGGCACTTCTGTGCAAACGTGGCAGGCAGTTTATGAAGGGGTGGGGGGCCAACCTTGGCCGCGACGCCAGGGAGAGTAAGAAGGCGCTGCTTACCGCGATCCAGGCCCTTGACCTTAGGGCCGACGTGGTGGGTCTCTCTCCGGACGAGTGGTTGTCCCGCTATGACCTCGAAGACCAACTCTCCGTGATCTACACCGATGAGGAGGCTTATTGGCGCCTTCGGGGCATGCAGAAATGGGTCCTGAAGGGTGACGCGAATACTGCATACTTCTAGGCTATCGCCAACGGCCGCCGTAGACGCAAAACCATCCCCCTTCTCTGGGATGGGGAGACCCTCCTCCAGGACCCCCGCGACATCCGGACCCATGTCGACGGCTTCTATAGGTCCCTTTTCTCTGCCGCTCCTCGGAGTGGCATCTCCCTCGCCCCTGATTGTTGGGCCGGCCTCCAGCTAGTGTCCAACGCGGAGAACACGGCCTTGACGGCCCCCTTCTCTGAGCAGGAGGTCTGGGAGGCTATCAAGGGTATGAATGCTTCTTCTGCTCCGGGCCCGGATGGACTCCCAGTCATTTTCTTCCAGACCTTCTGGAACGTGATTAAACCAGAAGTCATGGCCATCTTCGAGGAATTCTTTGTTGGCTCTATTGACCTGGGGCGCCTCAACTACGGGATCATCTCTCTCATCTCCAAGGTCCCTGGGGCGTCCGACATCCGCCAGTTCCGGCCGATCACGGTCATTAATGTGATCTTCCGGATCCTGGCCAAAGGGTACGCCAATAGGGTGACCCTGCTTGCTGACCGGATAACCCACCCTAACTAGTCGGCCTTCATTAAGGGCTGATATATCCTAGATGGAGTCCTGGTCCTTCATGAAGTCCTTCATGAGGTCCCGGTCAAACACCTTAAGGCGGTCTTTCTGAAGATCGATTTCCACAAAGCCTACAACTCTGTTAGCTGGACCTTCCTCAGGGAAGTCCTTCTTCGGAAGGGCTTTGATGACCGATGGATCACTAGAGTCATGCAAATGGTCTCTTGCGGTCGCACGGCGGTTAACATCAACGGCGAGATTGGTCCTTTCTTCCCTACCCTTTGTGGGGTGCGCCAAGGCGACCCCTTCTCCCCGTTCCTGTTCAATATGGTAGTGGACGCTCTTGCCTCCATCCTTGATAAGGCAAAAGCCGCTGGCCACATCCGCGGGATTACCCCACACCTTTCTGGGGGCTCGGGGATCTCCATCCTCCAGTATGCTAACAACACGATCATTATGGTCGAAGGCTCGGAGGTGGACATCGCCAACCTCAAGTTCCTCCTTCTCTGCTTCCAACAGATGTCGGGCCTCAAGATCAACTTTGAGAAGAGTGATGTCATGGTTATGGGATATTCCCCCTCTGAGTCTATGGCCATCGCCAACAAACTTAATTGCCGCCTGGGCTCTTTCCCCACCTCCTAACCGGGGACACACATTAGCGACTTGTGACTCTCTGTCGCGGACCTGCGGCCCTCCGTGACTAAGCTCCAATCCCGTTGCGAGCCCTGGCAGGGGGGATGGCTATCTAAGGCGGCCCGGACTATTCTCATCAACTCTTCCCTCTCCAGTCTCCTTCTGTTCCTTATGAGTTTCTACAGCCTCCATGAATCTCTCCACAAGGAGATCGCCAAAATTCAGTCCCGCTTCTACTGGGCTAGCGAGCATGATAAGCAGAAGTACCACATGGTCAGCTGGCCTGACATCTGCAAGCCCAGGGAGCAAGGTGGTCTGGGCATCATGTGCTCTAAAAGGATGAATATTGCCCTTCTCTCCCGTTGGCTCTGGCGCATCGCCCAGGGTCAAGGTGGCCTCTGGCTCGACATTATCCAGAATAAATACCTGCGGGGTCAGCCCCTAGCCTTCTGCCAGAAATCGGGCGGCTCTTAGTTCTAGCAGTCTATTGTCCAGCTTCTCCCGGTGCTCCGCATTGGGACCTCCATCTCGGTGGGATCCGGCCTCTCGACGCTTTTCTGGTTTGATCGTTGGGCCGGAGATGCTCCCTTTGCGGCCCACTTCCCCGCCCTCTTCTCTATCTCCGTCGACCCCACGATTTCGGTCAATAGGGCCCTTCTTGACTTAGGGCGCCTTGCTTTCCGTCGGCCTTTTGGGCCGGCGGAATCCGCCGCCTGGCATGAGTTTCTTGATTGCGTTGCGTTGCATGAGCCATTGGTGGATGGCAGACCGGACCTTGTGCGGTGGCGTCTGGATCCATCGGGCTTGTTCTCCACCAAGTCGCTGTACCCGGCCATTGCCCCATCCTCCGCTCCCCTCCCCCTATCGATGGTGTGGTCTCCGCGTTCCCCTGAAGATCCGCATATTCATGTGGCAGTGGATTCGCGGCCGGGTCCCGTCTGGAGTGGAGGTCTGCAAGCGCAATGGCCCGGGCACCGGTATCTGCCCGCTCTGTGGAGTCCCTGAAGACTCGAACCACATCTTCTTCTCCTGCGTCTCCGCCCAGTTCCTCTAGAGCTGCTTTCGCGAGGTGGTCGGTGGTAGTTGGTGCCACACCAATTTCCCGGACCTTTTTGCTGAACTCCAGTTGTCCCCCGCGTCCTCTCGCCACATTAGGTGGCTTGAGGTTGGCGTTCTCGCCTGGACTCTTTGGACCGTTCGCAATAAGCTTGTGATTCAGCACGCTCCCCTTCGTCGCGCTACTGACTCTCTCTACAAATTCTCGGGTTTCTTGCAGCTTTGGCGGCCGCTTAGCCGCCCCCCGGACCGTGACGCCATCTCCGCCTTCATCGCCGACATCCGTTCGATGGCCGTCCGCCTGTCGCCGCCGCCCCCGCCGCCTCCGCCGGATCCTGACTAGACGCCTTGTGTTTGGTGTGTGGGTGTTGTTTTTCTTTTCCTTTTGGGCTTGTTGAGCTGTGCCCTCAGCAGAACCTATGTACTTTGTCGTGAGTCTTAGGTGGGTGGGTGTGGACTTGCTTCGGTTTGTATGCTCTGTGGCGATTTGCTTTATTTATAAAGCGGGGCGAAAGCCTTTTTCGGTATATTCACCCGGTTCGGATTGCGGTCTCATAACAGGAAAGGAGTCTAGGAAGTTTATCCTTCATATTGTCATACCGGTGGTGATTGTTAGCCTGTTTTTTCACTTTTATTTATTTGCTTCGTTCCGTTTGCAAGCTTTAATACTTTTAAGACTTTATGATACTTCATGGTTTGTTTAATAAAATAGCTGCATGCATCATCATGATGCAGAGCCAGGGGCACGCCTCCATTTAAAAAAAAAATATAAGGCATGTCGCTTTGGTCTGCCGTTAAGGTGTCGCAACTTCAAAACTATGCCTTGATACCCCGGAGCTAAATATAACTGCCAGCACCTTGTGGCCTTGCTGCTGGAATAGTGCCTCGATTGCGTGCACAGTTGCACGTGAGAAGTTGGTGAAGCTTCAATTTCCGTGGAACAAAATAACGGTAACATCTCGTTTGTACGAACACATGAATTTATTAGCTTTCATTGTATTTTATTTCTGTATATGGTCATTGATGATCTGGCTTGCAGTACTACATAAGTGGGCCAGAACATATCAACGTCGATTTTGGTTCCGAGTATATCACTGCAAGAAATACAACGCGGAAATGGTTTGCAGTTTGAACATCCAGTTTATAAGTTATTTCGGTTTGAAAGTTTAATAACCCTACAAATTAATAAATACATTGAAAAGCAACGAGCACAAACCGCCCAGTCCCCGCTGCTAAGCTCCTGCGCCCCTTATGTATGACACATGGCGAGTGAGGAACGTAATCACCGGATCTCTTCTTTTCAAAACGGAGAAATATCCTCAGCATCTGCATCAAAGCGATGCATACATCCATCTTATTATTATTGCACAGAACCAAACAAAACAAATACATGGGTCAATCAAAAGCCACCTTCCTGACAACTACTGTCGCTACACCTACAATCTTGGTAACTTGCCTTGACCGCATATCAACACACTACATTTATTTCGGTGGCCTCAACATGCCGCCCACTGGCAGGCCAGGAGAACCAATGGGTCTAGCTTGAACCTTTGCACGCACCGCATGCACACGCTCTAGGGTCATCAGCCACCATCTTCCGCCGTCCCACCTTCAGGAGTCATCAACGTATCCACCTCATCATGCACTGGTGGAAAAAGAGGCTTCCGTCCAGCCCCATTAGTCGCGAAACTGTAGGAACCGCGACTAATGAAGTCTTTAGTCGCGGTTCGGCAGACGAACCGCGACCAAAGGCTTGGGCCAGGGCGCTCGGTGGCCAGCTGGTGCACGTGAGGGGCTTTAGTCGCGGTTGGCCAGGCCAACCGCGACTAAAGGTGCCCAAAGGCCTTTAGTCGCGGTTGGCCTGGCCAACCGCGACTAAAACTCCTCCCCTATATATACCAGTTCAGCGCACTCACTTAGCCATTTGGTGCCACTTCTCTTCACAAGGGGGTGTAGGTTTGCTTTTGGTTCCTCTTATGCACACAAGGTGTTTGATGAAATGCCCAACAGCGTGAAACAAACATGATATGAAGTGTTGGAGCCACACTTGAGGTTCCTCCTCGATCGCGGTTAGCAACTTGAACCTTTCATGCATGTGTGTCATTGATAAAATATGCATGTGTGTTGTTCATTGTTTAATTTCTATTGTTTATAGCTAGTTACTTTAACAAATGCATGATGGTTAATTATATATTTTATATTATAATAATGCAGATGAATCGGCAATGGATGTACGGTAACCGACTCTCCCGCGAGTTCACTACGGGTTTGAAAGATTTCCTCGTAGTGGCTAATGCGAACAAGCAGAAGGGTTTTCTTATCTGTCCATGTGTTGACTGTAAGAATCAGAAGGGTTACTCTTCCTCAAGAGAAGTTCACCTGCACCTGCTTCGGCACGGTTTCATGCCAAGCTATAATTGTTGGACCAAGCATGGAGAAAGAGGGGTTATAATGGAAGAAGATGAAAAAGGGGATGATTTCATCGATGAAAGCTATCTTGCTCATTTCGGTGATACTTTCATGGAGGATGCTGAAGGTGAAGGGGCAGGTGAAGGGGCAGGTGAAGGGGAAGGTGAAGGGGAAGGTGAAGGTGAAGGTGAAGAAGAGGCACGTGATGAGACCGTTGATGATCTTGGTCGGACCATTGCTGATGCACGGAGACGCTGCGAAACTGAAAAGGAGAGGGAGAATTTGGATCGCATGTTAGAGGATCATAGAAAGTCGTTGTACCCTGGATGCGATGATGGTCTGAAAAAGCTGGGCTGCACACTGGATTTGCTGAAATGGAAGGCACAGGCAGGTGTAGCTGACTCGGCATTTGAAAACATGCTGAAAATGTTGAAGAATATGTTTCCAAAGAATAACGAATTGCTCGCCAGTACGTACGAAGCAAAGAAGGTTGTCTGCCCTCTAGGTTTAGAGGTTCTGAAGATACATGCATGCATCAACGACTGCATCCTCTACCGCGGTGAATACGAGAATTTGAATGAATGCCCGGTATGCACTGCATTGCGTTATAAGATCAGAGGCGATGACCCTGGTGATGATGTTGAGGGCGGGAAACCCAGGAAGAGGGTTCCCGCCAAGGTGATGTGGTATGCTCCTATAATACCACGGTTGAAACGTCTGTTCAGGAACAAAGAGCATGCCAAGTTGTTGCGATGGCACAAAGAGGACCGTAAGTCGGACGGGGAGTTGAGACACACCGCAGATGGAACGCAATGGAGAAAGATCGACAGAGAGTTCAAAGATTTTGCAGCTGACGCAAGGAACATAAGATTTGGTCTAAGTACAGATGGCATGAATCCTTTTGGCGAGCAGAGCTCCAGCCATAGCACCTGGCCCGTGACTCTATGCATCTACAACCTTCCTCCTTGGTTGTGCATGAAGCAGAAGTTCATTATGATGCCAGTGCTCATCCAAGGTCCGAAGCAACCCGGCAACGACATCGATGTGTACCTAAGGCCATTAGTTGATGAACTTTTACAGCTGTGGGGCAGACCTGGTGTCCGTGTGTGGGATGAGCACAAAAAAGAGGAATTTAACCTACGAGCGTTGCTTTTCGTAACCATCAACGATTGGCCTGCTCTTAGTAACCTTTCGGGACTGTCAAATAAGGGATACAATGCATGCACGCACTGCTTACATGAGACTGAAAGTGTACATTTGCCAAATTGTAAGAAGAACGTGTACCTTGGGCATCGTCGATTTCTTCCGAAAATTCATCTAGTAAGAAAGAAAGGCAAGCATTACAACGGCAAGGCAGATCACCGGCCGAAGCCTGCGGAACGCACTGGTGCTGAGGTATTTGATATGGTCAAGGATTTGAAAGTCATCTTTGGAAAGGGTCCTGGCGGACAATCAGTTCCGAAGGGAGCTGACGGGCACGCAGCCATGTGGAAGAAGAAATCTATATTCTGGGAGCTAGAATATTGGAAAGTCCTAGAAGTCCGCTCTGCAATCGACGTGATGCATGTTACGAAGAATATTTGCGTGAACCTCCTAAGCTTCTTGGGCGTGTATGGGAAGACAAATGATACAAAGGAAGCACGGCAGGACCAGCAACGTTTGAAAGACCCTGATGACCGGCATCCGGAATGGTTTCAAGGTCGTGCCAGCTACGCTCTGACCAAAGAAGAGAAGGTCATCTTTTTTGAATGCCTGAGCAGTATGAAGGTCCCGTCTGGATTCTCGTCCAATATAAAGGGAATAATAAACATGGCAGAGAAAAAGTTCCAAAACCTGAAGTCTCACGACTGCCACGTGATTATGACGCAATTGCTTCCGATTGCTTTGAGGGGGCTCCTGCCGGAAAATGTTCGAGTAGCCATTGTGAAGCTATGTGCATTCCTCAATGCAATCTCTCAGAAGGTAATCAATCCAGAAGATCTACCATGGTTACAGAACGATGTGATCCAATGTCTTGTCAGTTTCGAGTTGGTGTTCCCGCCATCCTTCTTCAATATTATGACGCACCTCTTGGTTCACCTAGTCGAAGAGATTTTCATTCTCGGTCCTGTATTTCTACACAATATGTTCCCCTTCGAGAGGTTCATGGGAGTATTAAAGAAATATGTTCGTAACCGTGCTAGGCCAGAAGGAAGCATCGCCAAGGGCTATGGAAATGAGGAGGTAATTGAGTTTTGTGTTGACTTTGTTCCTGACCTTAAGCCGATTGGTCTTCCTCGATCGCGGCACGAGGGGAGACTAAGTGGAAAAGGCACGATCGGAAGGAAATCAACGACATGTATGGACGGCCATTCTCTGACTGAAGCATACCACACTGTACTGACCAATTCCATCTTGGTGGCTCCGTACTTTGAGAAACACAAGAATATTTTACGCTCGGACAACCCGGGGAAGCCTGAATCCTGGATTAGGAAGGCCCACATGGAGACTTTTGGCAGTTGGTTGAGAAAACATTTAATGAATGACAATGATGTTGTAGATCAGCTGTACATGTTGGCCAAGACACCATCTTCGACTATAATGACTTTCCAAGGGTACGAGATAAATGGGAATACATTTTACACGATCGCCCAAGATAAACAGAGCACCAACCAAAACAGTGGTGTCCGCTTTGATGCAGCAACCGAGAATGGGCAAAAGGTCACATATTATGGTTACATAGAGGAGATATGGGAACTTGACTATGGACCCTCCTTTAAGGTCCCTTTGTTCCGGTGCAAATGGTTCAAGCTAACAGGAGGTGGGGTAAAGGTGGACCAGCAATACGGAATGACAATGGTGGATTTCAACAATCTTGGTTACCTTGACAAACCATTCGTCCTAGCGAAAGATGTCGCTCAGGTTTTCTATGTGAAGGACATGAGTAGCAAACCGAGGAAACGGAAAGATAAGAAAACGATCAGTACATCATGCGATGATCCAAAGCGCCACATTGTTCTTTCAGGGAAAAGAAACATCGTGGGAGTGGAGGACAAGACAGACATGTCAGAAGATTATAATATGTTTGCTGAAATTCCGCCCTTCAAAGTGAACACCGACCCAAGCATTAAGTTAAATGATGAGGATGCTCCATGGATACGGCACAATCGTAAGCAAGCAGGGACACAAGGGAAGAAATGATGTGTAATAATTTATTGTACCAAACTTTGTTGAATG
>NC_041389.1:405689327-405745296 GCF_002162155.2 Triticum dicoccoides | reverse complement strand
CCCGCCGCCCCCTCTCGCCCACGTACGGCGCCCGCCGCCCCCTCTCGCCCTCGTACGCCGCCCGCCGGCCTCCCTCGCCCACCGCGCCGCCTCTCGCCCGCCCTCAACGCCGCCGGCCGGCCTCGCTGCCCTCAACGCCGCCGGCCGGCCTCGCCGCCCTCAACGCCGCCCCCCAATCCACCTCGGGCCGGCCTCGCCGCCCTCAACGCTGCTCTACAGAGAGCGATCGAGATCGTGGAGAGAGAGAGAGAATTTTTTTTGTTCTTTTTAATTTTAACTAGTTAATTAGTTTAACAAAAACGGTAAAATAACTTAAAACTTGATAATTAACAAAAAAAAACGTAAAATTTGATAATTAACAAAAAAAACGTATATACGGAGAGGGGGCGGTGAGGGGGGCGGCGATGCGCGCGGTGTTTTTTTTAGGGATCGAGAGGGGACGGCGAGGGTTATAAATGTGTGTTGTCCTCGCCTCCCTCTCCGTGACGCCGTCGTCTGCCGCCCCATCTCGCGCTCTACCGCGACACCCTCTCCCACCCCTTCCTCGCCTCCCTCTCCGTGACGCCGTCGTCTGCCGCCCCGTCTCGCGCTCTACCGCGACACCCTCTCCCACCCCTTCCCCGCCCCCTCCTTTTGCCACCGCCCTTTCTCCACCGCCACCGCCACCGCCCCCCTTCTTCACTTAATTAATTTGTTTTTACTACATGTTTTCAGGACTGACATAATGGCGGACGATAAAGCTGACCCGATTATGGACAACTATGATCCGGACGGTGAAGCACATATGTTCAGCATCATAAACGGCGATATTCTATATGTGCCGACCGGACAAGAAGAAGATGATATCTCTTCTTATCTGAACCTTGACGGTGAAGATGAAGGGCGCCGTCAGCAAGATGATGCCGAACAAACGTCGATAAACGACGATCTTCAAATGGAAGTAGCAACCACCTCCGGCGCCGAGGTATATATATATACATTGAGCCTCTGGTGATACAAACTAACTGATTTGAATAAATATGTGTGGACTAACGCGCGCGACTCTCTTTCTTATTTTAGCCCTCGGCCGGATCGTCGAAACAATCGAGTACGTCGTCAAAGCGTGGCGCAACCAAGACGATGAAACAAGGAGAAACATGCACCATCGAGGTTGTCGACAGTGCAACCGGCAGGCCGCTGGAGCCCCGCAAGAACGCCACCAAGTTTGTCAACCAATGCGGAGCCATTGTTAGAGAAAACGTCTCGATCACCGTCCAGGAGTGGAATAAGCCAAAGAAGGCACGAATTGCTGGTTTCACTTTTGTCGATAAGAGAACAAAAAAAGATTGCTTCAAAAAGCTTATGGAACATTTCGTTCTACCTCCGGAATACAACAAATTCGATGAGGAGGGTAACAAGATTGAGGAAAACAAGGAGAGGAGGAGGCTAGTCAAACAGTTCGCTCTTCATAAGATGGCCGACGCATTCCGGAAATTCAAGCAAAATCTAGCCCATGACTTTGTCAAGCAGAACAAGACTCCGGATTTCAAAGGACAATATGAGGAACTGAAACATGATTGGCCAGAATTTGTGAAGCAAAAGAAATCGGAGCAGTTCATTCAAATATCCAAAAAAAATAAGGAAAATGCGGCTAAGAAGGAGTACAATCATATTATGGGGCCAGGAGGGTATCGCCTTTGGGAGCCTAGGTGGGAGAAGATGGAGAACGAGCTGAGGGCGCGAGGAATCCGTCCAGGTACGGAGGGATGGGACCCAAGGGCCGAAAGCTGGTGGTACGGGCATGGGGGAACGCTGAACCCGGAGACAGGGGACTGTGTTTACCGGGGCAAAATAATTAAACCCACCCAAGCCCTTATTGACGCAATGAGGGATGCTCAAGAGGGGAAGATCAAGTTCAACAGAGAGAACGACGCGCTGACAAAAGCCCTCGGGAATCCTGAACACGGAGGACGTGTACGAGGCATGGGGCACATTCCGTGGAAAATAGGGTTCCCCCAGAACGATGACCCGTACGGTTACAGAAGCCGGAAGAGAAAGATGGATCGGGAAGCAGATGTTGTGGCGCGGTTGGCATCGGAAATGGATGTGATGAAGAAAACCGCGAGTGTACTAGTAGCCGAACGAGATGCAGCTCGGGCGCAGCATGAAGATCATCCAGCGGATCTTAGAAGCCAGCAGCGGAGAAGCAGTGTGGCTTCCACGGAGGCCCCACCGGCTGGTGCAGATGCACCGACGATCGAAATTACTGCACCGGAGCCTCTGGTGGTCGAAATTACTGCACCGGAGCCTCCTCGCTACCCCGTGGACGATATAAAGGAGATGAAAGAATGTCATCTGTATTATCCTATCGGGAACATGTCCATGAAGGTATCCATCGGCAGTGCTTTACCATGTTTACCTGGAGCACTCCACCACAACACCCCCATTCAAGATGGCTATGCTCGTGTCACGGTGGAGGACATAGTCCAAGGGTTTGAGGACCTGGAGATTGACATTGCTACACCTGAAGGGGAGAAAAGACTTGGAGATGTCAAGCGCCATTTCATTCTATGGCAAAAGAAGTTTATCAAGTTTCCAGGCGAGGCGCCAAGGACAACAAGTCCACCCCCCTACGGTGGTGGCGGTTCACCTACACCTCCGTCACGTCAGCCGACGCCCCCCAGTCCACAACGTCCGGTGGGTGATCAGACGCCGCCCCCCAGTCCTCGTCCGGCGGGTGATCAGACGCCGCCCCCCAATCCACCTCCGGCAAAGAAGCAGAAGCAGTCCTGGATTATTAACCCGGACCCTTATGTACCTAAGACCACAAAGGTACCGGAGCCATCATTGAAGCCTCTCACCACAAGGCCTTGGGAACGTAGTGCCGAGGAAACTGCCGCGGCCGCGGCTGCTGATCATGAGAAATGGAAGGCGGACTGCAAGAAGAAAAGAGAGCCCGAGCCGAAGCCAGTATTTTCTGATGAGCAAAAGAAGTGGGCTAAGTCATTTTTGAGCACACCGTCCCAAGCCGCGAAGAATCTGCCTGACGACTATGCACGTGAACTTCGTAGGCAGGCACTCATGTTGAAGGAGAAGAAAGAGCGGGCGGAGAACCAGGAGAACAAAGCCTTGGAGGAGGCCGAGAAAACGGAATTAGAAAGTAAAAAAAGCGGGAAACGAGTTGCCTAGCTCGGGGAACAAAGTAAACAATCGATTGCCCCGCTTATAGTGAAAGCCGCCGGTCCGGATGACCCCGATATCATAGCAGCTGCGGCAGCACATGGATTGACTGTAACGAGTGCCAGAGAACAAGCGGCCAACTTAGGTATTACTCTTCGTGAACTGTTAGGCCTTGATGAGGCGCTAGTGAAGGAGGTAGTAATTACATATGTGAAGAATGGGCCTCTCGTCGAGCCTGCGCAGGAACAGGATCTACCTCCACAAATGAAAGGTCTGCTGAAATGGTACAAGGGTTACATAAAAAATAAAAACGCCAAAGAATATATTTATGCGGAAGTTAGATATGAGCATCACTTCAAACATTACTATGTACAAATTCATCTGAGTGAATTGTTCCAGCTTTTCAATCTGCGCGAGCTCGACAAATCTATCATCAGTTGCTACGTTCTGTAAGTTATTTATTTCTACCCCATCTCGTTCATATTGCCTGCACTATATATATGTCCTAACTATATTGTTGTGTCCGCTATTATACATGCAGAATGAAGATTAAGGAATGCAGAGTAAGGAACATCCATGATGTTGGGTTCATTGACCCACACATCGTTAATGGATATGTGTTGGAGCATCACCCCGCCGACATGGAGGCAGACCTGTGGCAGTTTCTTACAAAGCAGGAACTCAAAAGTGATATTCTATTTCCTTACCATTTTGGGTGAGTGTTTCTGTCTTGAGCACATTCTCTTTTGTTTACTCCATGCATGGTATGTGGCCGGCTAATCGATGAGTTATGCATGACGTACTGTGCATGTATCGTGTCCGCAGGTTCCACTGGATTCTGCTAGTAATTAAAGTTGACACCTCAGAATGTCTCGTCCACGACTCTCTGAATAAGGATCCAAAGCTTTGGATCGACATGAGAAGAATGTTGCAGAAGTAATTATTTTCATTCATTTGCGCTCTATATCGATCGGCCTATTTCGTTCATTTCCTAATATCAAGTAACTAATAACTCTCTTGTTCATTTAATTTTCTTTGCCTCGTAGGGTTTGGAGACGGTTCGTAGATACAAAGGTCGGTGAATTCAAAAAAGAGCTAGAATTCAAAAGGGCAAAGGCTAAGAATGGTGAGGATATTCAGCCAGCGGGGACCAATCTATGTGCATACTATGTCTGTGAGATGATCCGGAGATACACCTCTGAGCGGGTTCCGAGTGATACCAATGCTCAGAGGAATAACCTCCGGATGATGCTTAGTCCAGAAGCTCGCTTCCGACCACTTCAAGAGGAACTAGCTGGATGGTTCAAGAGGGAAGTCCTCCATCCTAAAGGAGAACACCATTACGAGGACGTAGAACTTTATATGCATTAAATTATGTATGGAAACTTGTTCAAAATTGTATATGGTCATCCGATGATATTGAATATATATTGTATATTCCTCTTGAATTCTTTTTGGTTCTAATTTCAAATTTGTTTGAAATTGTACATTCATATGCATGTATGTAGTACCGTAGAATATGTGAAACTCCTTCAAAATTAAAATAAAGCACAAAAGAAATAAAACAATACAAATTAAACAGAAAACAGGTTTAAGGGGGGGGGGCTAAAACCCTAAACCTGCGGCGGCCTTTAGTCGCGGTTGGCCAGAAGAACCGCGACTAAAGGTCCTCCGCCCCGACGGCCACCTGGCGCCCACGTGGACGGGCCTTTAGTCGCGGTTCTTAAGCAACCGCGACTAAAGGGTGGGGCCTTTAGTCGCGCCCGTTCGGTCGCGGTTGCGCAACCGCGACTAATGGCAGTTGCGAACCGCGACCAAAGGCCCTTTTTCCACCAGTGATGCCATACTGTTGTCCACGTCACCGCGACCGTCAGACAACACCACCATCCTGCACGTATCCATCGACACGCACCTGTCGACGAAACTCTGCTGCACCATGCCGCCGAGATCAGCATTCGGCCTTGCGGTAGATGTAACACCGTTCCTTCTATTGTCCCCTCCAACCAGCACATGCTCCAAAATGATGCCCCGGGGAAGGAGAACGACACCAAAGGAGGCGCCATCGTCCGATCCGGTAGACCCAGATCTAGGGTTTCCCCCGGAACATCCCGGTCAAGATAATGTGACCTACAACAATGATGCCTCGAGAAAGAAATGACATCAGAGACGCTGCTGTCATCCGCCAAGACCACAGTCAGGCGCGATTTTCATCGGAGCTACGTTGTCCCCATCTCGTGGCTCGCTGGAACCGCACATAGCCTCGTCATGAAGACGTATGCCGCCATTGGTACTTCGGGAGAGATCCTCCATCCCCTCACCGGACCCCTGATCGCGCCACTGGCCATCCACATGAGGAAACGATGACAGATCTGGGTGGGATCCAGATCTGTGGCCGCCGTCATGCCCACCATCGCCAAAGAACCCGCCGGTCCCAGGCGGCCATGGGGGCTAGCACCGCCGCCGCACGACCAGGGACGCCGCCCTGGCCGATGCACGCATGCTCCCCAATGGCACCACCCCAGCTGCTCCATGGAGATCGCCGCTTCATCCATCACCCCAGCACTTCGGCACCAGGCCCGCCACCACCGCGCCCTATGCCGGTGACAACAGCTTAAGGGAGGGGCGTCCTGAGGATCCGCTGCTGGTGGCGCCCTGGCAGCGCCCTGGGGAGGCATCACGATTGGTTGTGTCGGGAGAGGAAGAGGTACATAACAAATTTATTCTCCTGTTTTAGGAATTACACCCTCTGTCCGAACATATTTGAACCCATAGAATTTTGAATTTTGGCCAAAACTTTGACAAACAAAATATGATGTTTGCTATAAAAGCCATACCATTGAATACCTCTTTCAAATATAATCCAATGCTATAGTTTTGTGGGAGGTAACTCATGTCTTGTTTGTTAAGTTTATTACCAATCTTACAACATTTCGAGTGGGCCTTATATATTCGACCGGAGGAGTAGTATTCTTTTTTCCATTTTAGGATGACGCTTGGACGATAAGTGGCAAGACATGCACTCTTTCTTTCTTTTTGACAGAACTACATAAGGCATGAGCTCTACTTTATGAAACTTTGTATTTTTTTTATCATATGGTGGCTTTAAACCACCACAAAGCTCATGCATGTATGTCTCCCGTAGGTGAAGCAAATCAATCTAAATGCATGTCATCACCAAGAATTTCTCAACTTTAGGACTTCAAAAATATTTTATCATTCAAATTTTGCCCATGATTGACGAATACTTGTTTGCACCGGCTTGACTGTGACATGATTTTCAAAACTAGATACATATTGACATGTTCTGATGATCTTTATTAGTATGTATTGTCCGTAAATCCAATTCGGCTCTTGGGAGTATATGTTCATGTGCATCAAAAAATTTGCAAACATCACAAAATATAGAAAAAAAGATGGGTTTATTGTCACACTCAAATGCTACCTTTAAATTTTTAGGAGGAAAAGCTTAAGCATTTTGACCTACGCCAAAAAAAAGTCAAATGACAAGTGTTACCACTACTAGAAAAAGGCCTACTAGTGGCGCACCAGTTTTGCCTACTAATGGAGCACTATGGTGCACCACTAGTACCATGCCACTAGTATTATATACTAATGGCGCACCAGGGAGTGCGCCATTACTAACCCTTAGGTGCTCCACTGGTATTCCCTCTAGGTGCGCCACTAATAGCCTTATAGGTGCGCCACTAGTAATAAAGGATGGTGCGCCACTAATAGGGCTGAAATGCGCCACTAGTAATGTATTTGGAAAAAAACTCCAAATTTACAGAAAACAACCTATAACGAAAAATAATTTAAAAACAAAAAATGAAATAGAATCATAATTTTTGTTATAGTAAGAATATTACAATGTCTTTACAAGTACCAAATAAAAGAAAAATTACAAAGAAATGAAAGGAAATTCTAAAACTAATCTTCGAGTAATCTTTTCTTCTTTTTCTTTACTTTATCCCTTCAAAGAATGATAGAAATATGTGAGAATGAACATTGCAGAGAAGTGAAATTGAGCAATTATTTGCATCCGACATCGAAGATCTAAGATAGCTTGAATCATAGACATGGGTCATTTCATGAAGCCAAGAGTCTATGCCATTCAGGATGCACAGTTCCCTGTCAGAAGAACTTAATTATTCAGTAAACACAGTCCTAAGCTTTTTACACGAGATAAAACATAAGGTACATGCTTGACCTAAGCTACGGCCACGCTAATCCTGCTAACAACACACATGCAACTAGCTAATCAAGATTACTACTAACATAATTCACCAAAAAGAGTAACAGGTGATGCATCAAAAGGAATCTGGCCAGATCCGATCACATTAGACGAGCCTAGGTGTGTGGATCCAAAACAAAGTGTGCTAATCTTTGATAAATGAAAGTTAAGGTTAATAATCTAAACTTTTATATTCTGAACTTCGTTACAGTTTAGCCCAAGGAGAGATGCTCTATTCCTAAGAAATTAACTATTTAGTGACATAAACGTTGTGATTGATGTGACGATGAAGGAGTTTAAGTTCTGTACCTCATGCATTGTGCCACCGTCCAGTGCGGCTCGCTGTGCCGTAGGGTCCTCATCTCGACAGTGTGTGCATTTTGAAATGAGAATGTGTTCTATTCTAGAACCATAACTGAATTCTTCAGCTCCAACGGTTTGATTAAAGAAAGTATAAGCTCCCTCCCTGCACAAAACAAATGAAGGAAGCATACGGTACATCGTTAGCATGTGATTATCATGAAGTACACTATAGTTGTAATAATCCTATATAATTATAAAGTAAATCCCCACTGAACATTTTTCCTGCCCTCACAGCCTACCACATCAGCAAATTACTAACTTCTTTTAGTTGTTCAAAGATGCAAACCAGCACTGATATACGTGCAAAGTTCTGAGGACATTGTTTAACCAATAGTAAAATATGTACTTACATTGTTGCTTCTGAGGACATGGAGTAATAAGCTATAATAAAGTTGCAAAATTATGAGAAGAATAAGAGTAGCAAGTAAAAAACAGGAGCCGCGATACCTTTCAGGGTATTTTGATCTGAAAGCATCCAATAAGGGACCTCCATGTTCTCTCAACATGTATGTCAGCCACTCACAAAACCTTGACTCAGAAGTAAAATTCAGTAAAACACCTACACATGTTCTACTGCAACTAGGACATCCTAAGCAGTACATAGATTCCTATATACCTAAGCAACTACTGAATCGATCTAAACATCTAAAAATTCAGAGCTTGAACCCTAGGCTAGTGGCAGTTCAATACAGATTGCAGAAGCAGAGTAGAGAGAGAAGAAGGAGGATTACCTGGAGATCTCGATGCAGAAGGAGCGTCGACGTAGTGAAGAGGCGAGGAATTGAAGGCGTAGCACCATAGTACCATCCATGGCGGAACCCTCTGTTGCACCAGCAAACGACACCAGCCACGGAGGGCACCACAGCGCCGAACGGCGGCACCAGAGACGCCAGCACCACCAGTGTATACAAAAAAAAGTTAGGGCTTGCAAACAGGTCACTCTTCTACTCTTCCTTTAATACAAATATACAATGTTTACAAATATATTACAAACGTAATTTTTAAAAATCCTAATTTTTATTGCTTTAATACAAATACAATGTTTACAATATATTACAAAAGCAATAAAGCCCCAAAGTCAAAATAGGGCCTATTCGTATACATGAGACTAGAAGCGAGCCTTCTCAAATCCTTGCTCCTTGCTCCTCACAGGCATCTCGCCCTCCAAACCACCGACTTGAAGAACCTGCAAAAGAGTAGTAGCAGCATTGGCAGATCAAATCTCCAAAACCAGGTAGTATTGCTTCAAGTATCATGCGGCATATTCTTCATGATCAATATGAATTCTTATAACTAACCAATACCGTTGTTGCCAAATGGCTAAGTCTACTGCCTACTGCCAATGCATAATTAGCACACACAAGGATTTTATTGAGTGAAACAAAATTACCATCCATACTTCCTCTACTGCCTACACATCCAACAGGATAAAAAGAAACATTTTTCAGCAAAATCGAGTTAAATAGATGGATGAAGCTGGTATCTCACGAGCCTGTACATCGTGAGTAATAAGTACTACACACATCGTGAGCTGGGTTTCTCAGTATCTCAGTTTCCTTCCGACGAGTACAAACTAGTAATGGGATGTACTACGTACCAACTAGAACCACTGGTCATCAGGGGAACACGAGGCGCCTATCTGCTTCGAGAACTAATTATCAACAAAGGTTTCAGATGTTCAGCCCGTCATCTCCTAGTATAGTAGTAGTAGGCAAATTAATTAATTCACTAGCAGTTTTTGAGCATGGTCCTATGATCCTCCTGAAGAAAGATAGATTGATACACTAATGAGCAAATCAAATTCGGGAGGGAGAGGAATAAAACTCACAGCCAGGTAGATTCCTCACCGCCCACCTCACAGTCACACCTCGCTGCCGGGCAGATTCCCCATGGTCGCCGCCCCCACCCTCTCACCCTTCACCTCCACCTCCCCGCGCGCAACCGCACTGATGCGTCGTCACCCAAGCAGAACAACCACACAGAGGAAGCCACCCCCTCCTCTCCCGGCGGGGTGTAGCGCTGCAGCCGTCGATCTGGGATCCGCCTGGCCGTGGCCGCGGGGATCCCTGCCCGATGGAGGACGGGGACAAGAGCTGGAGATGGGGGAGAAGGAGATGTGGAGAGGGAAGGGGAGGGCCGGCTGGCCACTAGGTGGGCGGAGAACGGCGGCGGAGGAGGACGAAGACGACCGCTAGGTGGGCGGAGAACGGCGGCTTTGGCAGAAGAAGAGAACAGACACGGACGCCTCCACCAGCACGGACACGGCATCCAGATGCGAGGTCCCGGCTGGCCTAGGGTTTTGTGGCGGCGCGCTTGAGGCTCGATTGGAGGCGTGTCCGCGAGGGAATCTGTAGGGGGGCGGCGTCGGAGCTTCCCCGGACGGTGGCGAGGTTCGGAGGGCTGGTAGGCGGCGGGGCGGAGGTGGGGCGAGGCTGGGTCTCGCACGAGCTCAGGGACAAAGGGGGATTCGGGAGAGGACTGGGAGGCGGATGGGGTAGGAGAGGTCTAGGGCCGGCAGCGGAAGGAGGGCTGCGGTGGCCGGCCGGCTGCGTAGGTGAGGGGACGTGGTGGCTGGCGGCTGTTGGTGGAGTTGAGGAATCGTGAGAGGGAGATTGAGCTATGCGGTGGATAGGTGAGAGGGGAAAAGAAAAGAAAAAGGCGGGTCGGTCGATGCAGCACATAGCAATGGCGCATCACGGGGTGGTGCGCCGTTGCTAGCCAAAAATGCCCACCTCCCCTGGCTTACCAATGACGCACCTTTGCCAGGTGCTCCATTGCTACCTAAAATAGCAATGTCGCACTTGACAAAGGTGCGCCATTGGTAAGCCTGTGGAAGGGGGTGGACCCGGGGAAAAATAGCAATGGCACATTGGACTAACGGTGCGCCACTACTAAAAAATAACAATGGCGCACCTGTTTTTGGTGCGCCACTGCTATATAGTAGTGGTGCACCATCACCATAGTGCGTCATTAATAGGAATATTGGCTATAGCCATTTTTCTAGTAGTGTACCTGCAAATATTACAATTAAATTTCTTTTTTTTTTACCAACAGAGCACAACTATCCTGTTTCGCAGGAAGATTGTCAAACACTCGTGTTACACTAACAAGAACATGTACACAAAAAATCAGATTTTTTAAATTTTATTTACTATTTATTTTGATTTTCCTGTTTATCCAAGAGCTTATGCAGCCCAAAAACAAAATTGCCATCCCATAATTGCCAGGTTATATTCACTTGCTTATTAGGTTAAGCGGGTTATGGGTACTTGGTTACCAGGTTACTAAATTCCAGTCCTACACATGCAACACATGTATGAAACTACTTTTATAAGTTACTTATTGGGTCACATTTTAGTACTCATTCCCTGCACTTCCATAACAATGCAATGCCTAAATATTGTAGATTATCATAACTGCCAAATTGTGGCCGCCAAGTTAGAAAACATATTTGTTTTGTAAAATTCTAGACATTTTGGTGAAGTTGTAATGATTTTTTTCCTTACCTGTTTAGATTTGATTTGTTGCAGTTGCATACTTTTATGCAATAACACTTTGTTTTCTGTGTAAATGAATTTATAATTATTCACTAATTTTAATTCGATAATTTTTTGTATTCATGGAAATTGCACTTTCATTTATGCACTCCACTTTTTATGTGTGTAATTGCACTTAATTGGTGAGGCACAAAAATGGTTAAAAGTTTCATGAAGTTCAACCACCTAGATCCTAAACACTTGTAAATTATTTCTGGTAACTGTTCACGAGTAGCATGGTAATGGTGCTCTACTAACATGATTGCCATGATATTATAATCTGGTACCTAGTGGCAACAAACACCTAATAAATTATATCATATTTAAAATTGTCATTCAGGGAACATACGTTGAACACATGGCACTAAACGGATTAAGTTTGGAAGACAAATCATTTTGAATTTTCAGATTCAGCGATTAATTCCCATTATATATGTAACTCACTCTCTCTGTCTCCTATGAAGTAACAGTGTGGGCTCTTATTTGGCTTATACCTAAATCCGTAATGGGTTGGCACACACTATGCAACCAACCTTTTGCACTTTACCCTCATCTCATACTAAATGCTTAACCCATATGGTTAGTTGTTTTGAAACCCTTGCCCTTCGATGTTGGTGGTGCTCTTACCCCCTATGAAATATTGGACTGTTATTTCATACTAGCACAATGCTCATGTGTTGTCATCATGATCGCAATTATATTTATAATTTTTGGCCTCGCGAAGGAGAAAGTATCGCTCAAGCTTGGGGGAGGCTTAAGTCAATGTTATATTCATGCCCCAATCATGAGCTTTCAAGAGAAATAATTATTCAAAACTTTTATGCTCGGCTTTCTCTCAACAATCGCACCATGCTTGATACTTCTTGTGCTGGGTCTTTTATGATGAAGACTATTGAATTCAAATGGGATTTATTGGAAAGAATTAAACGCAACTTTGAAGATTGGGATTCCGATGATGGTAAGGAGTCAGGTATGACACCTAAGTTTGATTGTGTTAAATCTTTTATGGATACCGATGCTTTTCATGGATTTAGCACTAAATATGGACTTGACTCTGAGATAGTAACTTCTTTCTGTGAATCATTTGCTACTCATGTTGATCTCCCTAAGGAGAAGTGGTTTAAATATAATCCTCCTACAGAAGTAAAAGTAGTTGCACCTATTACAGTTGAATAAAAGACTATCACTTATAATGATCCTATTGTTCCTTCCACTTATATTGAGAAACCACCTTTCCTTGTTAGGATATAGGATCATGCTAAAGCTTCAACTTTGGTTCGTAAGAGTAATACTAGAACATATACACCCCCTGAGCAAACTAAAGTTGAACCTAGTATTGCTATGGTTAAAGATCTCTTGGCTGATAATATTGATGGGCATGTTATTTATTTCTGTGAACAAGCTGCTAGAATCGCTAGACCCGATCTAAGAAACATAGACCTGTTGTAGGCATGCCTGTTATTTCTGTTAAAATAGGGGATGATTGTTATCATGGCTTATGTGATATGGGTGCTAGTGTTAGCGCAATACCTTATTCCTTATATGAAGAAATTATGCATGATATTGCACCTGCTGAGGTAGAAGAAATTGATGTCACAATTAAGCTTGCCAATAGATATACTATTTCACCAATTGGGATTGTTAGAGATGTTGAAGTCTTGTGTGGGAAAGTTAAATATCCTGCTGATTTTCTTGTTCTTGGTTCCCCACAAGATGACTTTTGTCCCATTATATTTGGTAGACCCTTCTTGAATACTGTTAATGCTAAGATAGATTGCGAAAAGGATGTTGTTACTATTGGTTTGGGAGATATGTCTCATGAGTTTAATTTTGCTAAGTTTCGTAGACAACCCCATGATAAAGAATTGCCTAGTAAGGATGAAATTATTGGTCTTGCTTCTATTGCCATGCCTCCTAAAGATCCTTTAGAACAATATTTGCTAGACCATGAAAATTATATGTTTATGAATGAAAGAAGGGAAATAGATGAAGTATTCTTTAAACAGGGACCTATTTTGAAACATGACTTGCCTGTTGATATCTTAGGGGATCCTCCACCACCCAAGGGTGATCCTGTGTTTGAGCTTAAATCATTACCTGATACTCTTAAATATGCTTATCTTGATGAAAAGAAGATATATCCTGTTATTATTAGTGCTAACCTTTCAGAGCAGGAAGAGGAAAGATTATTGAAAACTTTGAAGAAGCACCATGCTGCTATTGGATATGCTCTTGATGAACTTAAGGGCATTAGTCCCACTCTATGCCAACACAAAATAAAGTTGGAGGAAGATGTCAAACCAGTCATTGATCATCAACAACGATTAAATCCTAAGATGAAGGAAGTGGTAAGAAAAGAAAGACTAAAGCTCCTCGAGGCAGGTATAATTTATCCCGTTGCTGATAGTCAGTGGGTAAGTCCTGTCCACTGTGTCCCTAAGAAGGGAGGTATTTCTGTCATTCCTAATGATAAAGATGAATTGATCCCACAAAGAATTATTACATGTTATAGGATGGTAATTGATTTCTGCAAATTAAATAAATCTACTGAAAAAGATCTTTACCCTTTACCTTTTATTGATCAAATGCTAGAAAGACTATCCAAACATACACAATTTTGCTTTCTAGATGGTTACTCTGGTTTCTCTCAAATACCTGTGTCAGCGGAGGATCAAGAAAAGACCACTTTTACTTGCCCTTTCGGTACCTTTGCTTACAGACGTATGCCTTTTGGTTTATGTAATGCACCTGCTACCTTTCAAAGATGCATGATGGCTATATTCTCTGAGTTTTGTGAAAAGATTTCTGAGGTATTCATGGATGATTTCTCCGTTTATGGATCCTCTTTTGATGATTGCTTGAGAAACCTTGCTCGAGTTTTGCAGAGATGTGAAGATACTAGTCTCGTCTTGAATTGGGAACAGTGCCACTTTAGGGTTAATGAAGGCATTGTCTTGGGGCATAAAATTTCTGAGAAAGGTATTGAAGTTGATAAGGCTAAAGTTGATGCTATTGAAAAGATGCCATGTCCCAAGGACATTAAAGGTATAAGAAGTTTTCTTGGTCATGCTGGTTTTTATAGGAGGTTCATTAAGGACTTCTCTAAAATCTCTAGGCCTCTGCAAAAAGATATTCCTTTTGTCTTTGATGATGATTGTGTAGAAGCATTTGAAATACTTAAGAAAGCTTTGATTTCTGCACCTATTGTTCAGCCACCTGATTAGAATTTACCCTTTGAAATTATGTGTGATGCTAGTGATTATGCTGTAGGTGCTGTTCTAGGATAAAGAGTTGATAAGAAACTAAATGTTATTCAATATGCTAGTAAAACTCTAGACACTGCCCAGAGAAATTATGCTACTACTGAAAAACAATTCTTAGTAGTTGTATTTGCGTGTGATAAGTTCAGACCTTATATTGTTGATTCTAAAGTAACTATTCCCACTGATCATGATGCTATTAAATATCTTATGGAAAAGAAAGATGCTAAACCTAGACTTATTAGATGGGTTCTCTTGCTACAAGAATTTGATTTGCATATTATTGATAGAAAGGGTGCTGAGAACCCCGTTGCAGACAACTTGTCTAGGTTAGAGAATGTTCTTGATGACCCACTACCTATTGATGATACCTTTCCTGATGAAAAATTAGCTGTCATAAATGCTTCTCGTACTGCTCCATGGTATGCTGATTATGCTAATTACATTGTTGCTAAATTTATACCACCTAGTTTCACATACCAGCAAAAGAAAAAGTTCTTCTATGATTTAAGACATTACTTCTGGGATGACCCACACCTTTATAAAGAAGGAGTAAATGGTGTTATCAGACGTTGTGTACCTGACCATGAATAGGAACAGATCCTATGCAAGTGTCACTCTGAGGCATATGGAGGACACCACGCTGGAGATAGAACTGCACATAAGGTATTGCAATCCGGTTTTTATTGGCCTACTATCTTCAAAGATGCCCGTAAGTTTGTCTTATCTTGTGATGAATGTCAAAGAATTGGTAATATTAGTAGACGTCAAGAAATGTCTATGAATTATTCTCTTGTTATTGAACCATTTGATGTTTGGGGCTTTGATTATATGGGACCGTTTCCTGCCTCTAATGGATATACACATATTTTAGTTGTTGTTGATTATGTTACTAAGTGGGTAGAATCTATTCCAACTAGTAGTGCTGATCATAACACCTCTATTAAGATGCTTAAAGAAGTTATTTTCTGAGGTTTGGAGTCCCTAGATACTTAATGACTGATGGTGGTTCACATTTTATTCTTGGTGCTTTTCGTAAAATGCTTGCTAAGTATGATGTTAGTCATAGAATTGCATCTCCTTATCACCCACAGTCTAGTGGTCAAGTAGAATTGAGTAATAGAGAGCTCAAATTAATTTTGCAAAAGATTGTTAATAGATCTAGAAGGAATTGGTCCAATAAACTTGATGATGCATTATGGGCCTATAGAACTTCATATAAGAATCCTATGGTATGCATCCATATAAAATGGTTTATGGAAAATCATGTCACTTACCTCTCGAACTTGAACATAAGGCCTATTGGGCCATTAAAGAGCTCAATTATGATTTCAAACTTGCCGGTGAGAAGAGGTTATTTGACATTAGCTCACTTGATGAATGGAGAACCCAAGCCTATGAGAATGCCACACTGTTTAAAGAAAAAGTTAAAGATGGCATGACAAAAGGATACAAAAGCGTGAGTTTAATGTAGGTGATTATGTATTGCTATTCAACTACCGTTTAAGATTTTTTGCAGGAAAACTTCTCTCTAAATGGGAAGGCCCTTACGTTATCGAGGATGTATACCATTCCAGTGCCATAAAAATCAACAACTTAGAAGGCACAAATCCAAAGGTGGTGAACGGTCAAAGAATCAAACATTACATCTCAGGTAATCCTATAAATGTTGAAACTAATATTATTGAAACCGTAACCCCGGAGGAATACATAAGAGAAACTTTCCAGAACATTTCAGACTCCAAAAAGGAATGGGTATGTGGTATGGTAAGTAAACCGACTCCAAAATAGTTCTAATAGCAATTTTTCTCCGTTTTGGAATATTTAAGAAAATAGGAAAATAAGTAGTCCGGGAAGGACACGAGGCATCCACGAGGGTGGAGGGCGCGCCCTACCCCCTGCGTGCGCCCCCTGCCTCATGGGCACCTTGTGCGCTCTCCGGACTCTGTTTTCTTGCACGATACTTCTTTCGGTCGGTAAAAATTCATTATATAATCTCTCGAAGGTTTTGTCACGCTCAATATGCGACCCTATCCAAAAGGAACTCGAAGGTCCCACCAAGGATAGGCCCGCATATTGAAACGCTTTTGCAAGGTGGATATCATTACATCAACATTACATAATAGATGGGGATACATACCAGAGGCATACAATGCCACATGAATACAACATCAATTCATCATACATAAGAGCCACATCCGACTACGGATGAAACACAAACAGAAACTCAAACGACATCCACCCTGCTAGCCCAGGTTGCCGACCTGGAACCTATCCCCTGATCGAAGAAGCAGAAGAAGAACTCAACGCACACAAGCATCGCTCTCGCGTCATGATCATCGCACAACCTGTACCTGCAACTGTTGTTGTAGTAATCTGTGAGCCACGAGGACTCAGCAATCCCATTACCATGGGTATCAAGACTAGCAAAGCTTAAAGGGAAAGGAAGGGGTAAAGTGGTGAGGCTGCAGCAGCGACTAAGCATATATGGTGGCTAACATACGCAAGTAAGAGCGAGAAGAGAGCAAGCGGAACGGTCGTGAAGCTAGCAATGATCAAGAAGTGATCCTGAACTCCTACTTACGTCAAACATAACCCAAAAACCGTGTTCACTTCCCGGACTCCGCCGAAAAGAGACCATCACGGCTACACACACGGTTGATGCGTTTTAATTCGGATCTGGTGTCAAGTTATCTACAACCGGACATTAACAAATTCCCATCTGCCTATAACCGCAGGCACGGCTTTCGAAAGATTATACCCTGCAGGGGTGTCCCAACTTAGCCCATGATAAGCTCTCGCGATCAACGAAGGATATACCTTCTCCCAGGAAGACCCGATCAGACTCAGAATCCCGGTTTACAAGACATTTCGACAATGGTAAAACAAGACCAGCAAAGCCGCCCGATGCGCCAACAATCCCGATAGGAGCAGCGCATATCTCGTTCTCAGGGCAACACCGGATGAGACTAGCTACGAGTAAAACCAACCCTCAAGTTTCCCCGAGGTGGCCCCGCAGGCAGCTCAGTTCGGACCAACACTTAGACAAGTACTGGCCCGGGGGGGCTATAATAAAGATGACCCTTGAGAGAGAGACTCCCAGGGGAAAAGTAGGTGGTGGTGAGGCAAATGGTAAAACCAAGGTTGGGCCTTGCTGGAGGAGTTTTATTCAAAGCGAACTGTCAAGGGGGTCCCATAAATCACCCAACCGCGTAAGGAACGCAAAATCCGGGAACATAACACCGGTAAGACGGAAACTAGGGTGGAAAGAGTGGAACAAAACACCAGGCATAAGGCCGAGTCTTCCACCCTTTACCAAGTATATAGATGCATTAATAATATAAGAGATATTGTGATATCCCAACATAATCCTGGCCACCATGGAGAAATCTTCAACTTCACCTGCAACTAGCAACGCTATAAGAGGGCTGAGCAAAGCAGTAACATAGCCAAACAATGGTTTGCTAGGAAGAGTGTCAAAGGTTAGAGGTTCATGGAAATTTGGGATGGCTTGAAGAACAAGTGATAGGTAGCGCAGCATAGCGACAGAATGAAACAACTAGCATAGCAATGATAGTAGTGAGATCCAGGGTAGCGGTCATCTTGCCTGAAATCCCGCTAGGAAGAAGAACGAGTCCATGAAGAAGATGAAGCCACGAAGACGAACCAAGCGTAGACGAACGAATCCTCACGATCGCAACGATACGGGAACTATCGAGAAGAAGCACACAACATGGTAAACACACCACACATATACAAGACATGATGCACAACCAAGCATGATGCATGACAAGGCTACATGAAGCTACTCATGGCAAGAGATGATGCAAACAATAACAACACATCAAAGCAAGTTTAAATGAGGCCGGGAACAACATATAACAATTCCGGTAAGTCCTCATATGCATATTTCGAAATTGGTCCAGATCTGAACAAACCTTATGTTCAAGTTGTTAAAAATCAAGTTAAGATGCACCAAGATGATCTACACGAGATTCTAGTCAAGTTACATATAAAGTTCACTTAGTTCGGGGCTACGACCTAGAAGATATGAGCAAAACAAGTTAAACATGGCATTGATGCAAAATGCACTCAAACATCAAGCAAACACCTCAAAACATGGATGCAACATGATAATATTAAACTACATGCAAAACTAAGCAAGTTTCATATAGAGCACACTCAAAACGGAGCAACGGTTCAACACACACACATGAAACAAGTTATAGCAACAATCTGTCCAAAACAGCAACTAGGCATATTGCAAGCATCAAAACAATAAGCTACAACATCTCAACATGAAAACAAAAGACATGAGCATGATGTACAGGTAAAGCATAACAAAACATGAACACTGAGCTATCTCCAGAAATCACTAGAACATGCTCAAACACACATAGCAAGATTGCAAGTAATAACAATTCAGACTTTGCAGAGTTAACATCAGGTTGCAATGTTTAGAGCTATCAAACAACATGTTACAGGAACTTATCATGGCAAACAAAGGCATTTCATGAATCTACTAAACCCATAGATCAAAAGTCCCTTACTGACCATGAGCCAAAAAGGATCAGAAAATATGATGGCACCCATGTAAACATAGCAAGTTATAATACAGATTCAAACATGGCAGAAACAGAATTATGAAGGCATGTTGGTGAGCTTGAACCACTCACCACAGAGCAATACATGGCATGGCAAGGCAACCGACAGCAAGCTCATAGGGTGCATGGATCACTTGCAACAATCATGGCAAAAACTGAACTTAATGTTAACAGGCTGACAGCAACATTATATAGCAACTTTGGAGCAAGATATGAACAAGCTACAGCAAGCTATAATTGCAACCAGGGGCATTAATGGATAGAGCATGACATGTAGAACAAAACATATTTAGTGAACATCTCCAGATTATGCATAGAATGATTTGTAGAAGCAGGTTTACATAGCATCGCGAAATAACAGATTCAGCCTAGCAAAACAGCAACAGCAAGTACCCTACTTAACAAGCTCGATTCACTCACCACAAGTCATTTCATGACAAGATAAGCATAGCATCAGCAAGAAGACATGTTTGTGAAACAAACCAAGGCAAGAACAAGTTCATAGCATGCAAGGATCAACTACAACAACCTTGGCAAAATTGAATAACATGTAAACAATCTGCCAGGAAACATTTTGAAGCACAAGTAGAGCACAAAAATGACATGCTAGACTACTCCATAATTGCAAACAGCGGCATGAATGGATAGAGGAAAACCATATGTTCAAAACATTCTTACTGAAGTATCTCAAAATATGCATGGATCTCTCTGTAGCATCATGTTTACATGGCATCAAAATAACAGCAGAACAGGGACTAAAATCAGCAACATCACGATGCCTAGTTTGCATGCTTGTGCTAGTCACCACATTGATCACAAAAACATGGTAAGCACCTATGTAAAGAAGACATGGCATAGTTCAAAACACATGTAGACATCAACCTCATAGGATGCACACATCAATCATGGCAAAAATGACAAAAGAGCATGTTATAACAGATTCAGCAGATTAACATCATGAAGCACTCTTGCAACGATCAGGCATCAAGATGAGCTCAAATGAACATGATGAAATGGAATGAAATAAGTACTCGTTGAGACGAACAACTTGACATATTACACGCACAAAACGGAGCTACGGATGCAGAGATATGATGCGATGAACATGACATGATAATAACAAAATATCAGGGACTTGGACGAAAAAAACGGGGTCAACCTCCGAATCTGGATCTGCACGGATTCGAGGCGGCCGGAGATGCTCGCCGGAGTCGGGGAAGAAGATGGCCGGAGAGGCTCGGGGTCGCCGGATCCGGGCCGGACCTGCCCGGATCTGGCGCAGGGCGGCGCGGATGAAGCCGGAGGAGGCCGGCGCGGCGGGCGCGGACGACGCGCGGCGGCGAGCCGCGGGCGGCTCCGGTGGGGAGCTCGCCTGCGGGAGGCGGAGCACAGGGCGAGGCCGGCGCGGCCAGGGGCGCCTCCGGGCGCGGCGACGACGAGGGGAGCCGGGGAAGCGGAGGCGGGGCGGCGAGCGGGCGGTGGAGGACGGCGCCGGCGGGCGGCGTTGCGGGGTTGCCGGCGGGCGGATTCGGCGGCCGGAGGCGAGGCGCGCCGGCGAACAGCGGCGGAAGAAGCGCCGGCGGCGGGACGGAGGTGCGCGGGGCGGGGGAGGCGCGCGGCCAGCGCGCGACGGCGGACGGGCCGGGCGGGCCTGATCCGGGCTCGCCGGGCCGCGGCGGCGGGTGGCGGCGAAGATGCCACGTGGCAGGCGGGGATTGGTCGGAGGGCGGCGGCGGACATGTCCAGCCCCAGTCGGACGCGTCCGGCGGCGGGATGGGGAGGTAGGCTAGGGTTCATCCGGGATTTTCATCCGCGAATTTGGACGGGAGGCACATATTTATAGCTAGAGGGAGTTTGGAGAGTCCAAATGAGGAGCAGTTTTCGCCCACACGATCGTGATCGAACGACCGAGAGCATGGAGGGGAGTTTGGATGGGTTTTGGGCCACTTTGGAGGGGTTGTTGGGCTGCACACAAAAGAGGCTTTATGGTTACCCGGTTAACCGTTGGAGTACCAAACGACATCCAAATGGAACGAAACTTGACAGGCGGTCTACTGGTGGTGTACCAAGGCCGCTTGGCAAGACTCGGTCCATTCTGAGAAAGTTTAACACCCGCTCACAACGAGAGACAAAAGGGGAACGCTGGAGGGCATAGGAGTGCCGGATTGCAAAACGGACTACAGGGAAAATGCTCGGATGCATGAGACAAACACGTATGCAAAATGAAATGCATAAGATGACATGATAAAATGCAACACACAATCAAACGACATGGCAAAGACAGCGAAAAACTGGCGGACACCTGGCGCAACGAATCCGGGGCGTTATAGGTTTTGACCACTGTATCACGCAAAAATCCTCTGCCTTTGTTTCAAGCTGTTTTTCTGACAGATCTAGAGCACCATGACGTCTTCAAGCGCCCCCAAGGACATGTTTTTCGAGAGGGTCATCAACCCCTACCTCGTGGAGGTCCTGCATCACCCTCAAACCATTGAGATGCGTGAGGGGGTGCTGCACATCCGTGATGTGGAGGGACCAAGGAGTACCGGAAGTGTGGAGACAAAGCTCGAGACAATGGAACAACAAGTTTTCAAGTGCCAAGGGATGGTGGAACGCGGACTCAACGCCAACCAGATGATGATCGCGGAGTTCACCAACAACCACAAGCTGGACGCCAAGAACATTGAGGAGACCATCTTCAAGCTTCATGAGAAAATCGAGCACCTCCAAGCCCAGTTCTATGACCTGCAAAACCAAAATAGTGAGTATGAATATAGATTCAAGAGGATGAGTTTGGCTGCAGATTTGAGGATTTCGGAGACTCGATCGTCCTTCTATGATGGTGATCCTTCTCCTTGGAAGATGGACGACAAGCCCACATCATCAACAACTCCATCATCACCACCTCTGAGGACATAATCACATGGGTATGGGCACTCCCCTTGGCAACTACCAAGCTTGGGGGAGGTGCCCCAGTATCGTATCACCATCACACTCCTATCTTTACCGTTTTACTTAGTTTGATCCTTTTGGTAATATCTTGATATAGTAGAATAAAGTTTTGGTATGAATTAGTTTTGAGTTTTGCTTTGTGATCCCTCTATGTAATCGAGTCTGTGAGCTTTATATAATAAAGATTAGTGCTGAGTCAAGGGCTTTGCTATCTTGCTATGATCTTGAGGAAATAAAAGAATAAAAAGAAATAAAAGAGTTCATGTTGATCTTATGGATAGTAATGACTTCACATATAGAGAGTATGATGATTAAAAGTTGTTGAGAGTTGGCAAACGTTGTTTTGGTCATCGTTCCAATTAATAGGAAGTAATAAAGAAAGAGAGGTTTTCACATATAAATACACTATCTTGGACATCTTTTATGATTGTGAGCACTCATTAAAGTATGACATGCTAAAGAGTTGATGTTTGACAAGGAAGACAACGTAATGGGTTATGTTTTCTCACATCTCAGTTAAAGTATATTGTCATGGATCATTCAAACATGTTGAGCATGCCTTTCCCCCTCATGCTAGCCAAATTCCTTGCACCAAGTAGAGATACTACTTGTGCTTCCAAATATCCTTAAACCCAGTTTTGCCATGAGAGTCCACCATACCTACCTATGGATTGAGTAAGATCCTTCAAGTAAGTTTTCATGTTGCATGCAATAAAAATTGCTCTCTAAATATGTATGACTTATTAGTGTGGAGAAAATAAGCTTTATACGATCTTGTGATATGGAAGTAATAAAAGCGACGGACTGCATAATAAAGGTTCATATCACAAGTGGCAATATAAAGTGACATTCTTTTGCATTAAGATTTCGTGCATCCAACCCTAAAAGCACATGACAACCTCTGCTTCCCTCTGCGAAGGGCCTATCTTTTACATTATGCAAGAGTCAAGGTGATCTTCACCTTTCCTTTTTACATCTTATCCTTTGGCAAGCACCTCGTGTTGGAAAGATCCTGATATATATATCCAATTGGATGTAAGTTAGCATGAACTATTATTGTTGACATTACCCTTGAGGTAAAAGGTCGGGAGGCAACACAATAAGCCCCTATATTTCTCTGTGTCCGATTAAAACTCCATAACCATAAGTATTGCTTGAGTGTTAGCAATTGTGAAAGACTAAATGATAGTTGAGTATGCGGACTTGCTGAAAAGCTCTTCTGTTGACTCTTTCCTATGTTATGATAAATTGCAATTGCTTCAGTGACTGAGATTATAGTTTGTTAGTTTTCAATGAAGTTTCTGAATCATACTTGACATTGTGAATAGATTGTTACTTGAGAATAAGAAATCATATGACAATATATATATATATATATATATATATATATATATGTTGCTGTTATATGAATGATCATGATGCCCTCATGTCCATATTTTACTTTTATTGACACCTCAATCTCTAAACATGTGGACATATTTATCGATATCGGCTTCCGCTTGAGGACAAGTAAGGTCTAAGCTTGGGGGAGTTGATTTCTACGCCTTGAGCTTGCATTGGTTTTCCTTAAAGAGGAGAGGGTGATGCAACAATAGTAGCGTAAGTATTTCCCTTAGTTTTCGAGAACCAAGGTATCAATCCAGTAGGAGGCTCCTCAAAAGTCCCACACACCTACACAAACAAACAAGAACCTCGCAACCAACGCAATAAAGGGGTTGTCAATCCCTTCACGGTAAATTGCAAAAGTGAGATCTGATAGAGATATATGATAAGATAAATATTTTTGGTATTTTTATGATATAGATGGAAAAGTAAAGATGCAAATAAAAGTAGATGGAAAACATATATGATAAAAGATAGACCCGGGGGCCATAGGTTTCACTAGTGGCTTCTCTCAAGATAGCATAAGTATTACGGTGGGTGAACAAATTACTGTCGAGCAATTGATAGAAAAGCGCATAGTTATGAGATTATCTAGGCATGATCATGTATATAGGAATCACGTCCGTGACAAGTAGATCGAAACGATTCTGCATCTACTACTATTACTCCACACATCGACCAACTCCTACCTGCATCTAGAGTATTAAGTTCATAAGAACAGAGTAACACATTAAGAAAGATGACATGATGTAGAGGGATAAACTCATGCAATATGATATAAACCCCATCTTTTTATCCTTGATGGCAACAATACAATACATGCCTTGATGCCCCTGCTGTCACTGGGAAAGGACACCGCAAGATTGAACCCAAAGCTAAGCACTTCTCCCATTGCAAGAAAGATCAATCTAGTAGGCCAGACCAAACTGATAATTTGAAGAGACTTGCAAAGATAACTTAATCACACATAAAAGAATTCAGAGGAGATTCAAATATTTCTCATAGATAAACTTGATCATAAACCCACAATTCATCGGATCTCGACAAACACACCGCAAAAAGAGTTACATTGAATAGATCTCCAAGAAGATCGAGGAGAACTTGGTATTGAGATTCAAAGAGAGAAAGAAGCCATCTAGCTAATAACTATGGACCCGAAGGTCTGTGGTAAACTACACATAACTCATCGGAGAGGCCTTGGAGATGATGTAGAGGCCCTCCATGGTCGATTCCCCCTCCGCCGGAGCACCGGCAAAGGCTCCAAGATGGGATATCGCGGATACAGAAGGTTGCGGCGGTGGAATTAGGTTTTCGTGGTGCTCCTGGATGTTTTCAGGGTATGTGGGTATATATAGGAGGAAGAAGTAGGTCGGTGGACGTTCGAGGGGCCCACGAGGGTGGGGGACTCGCCCACCCCCAGGGAGCGCGCCGGGCACCCTCGTTGCTGTTGGGGAACGTAGTAATTTCAAAAAAATTCCTACGCACACGCAAGATCATGGTGATGCATAGCAACGAGAGGGGAGAGTATTGTCCATGTACCCTCGTAGACCGAAAGCGGAAGCGTTATGACAACGCGGTTGATTTAGTCGTACGTCTTCACGATCCGACCGATCCAAGTACCGAACGTACGACACCTCCGAGTTCAGCACACGTTCAGCTCGATGACGATCCCCGGACTCTGATCCAGCAGGGTGTCGGGGATGAGTTCCGTCAGCACGACGGCGTGGTGACGATGATGATGTTCTACCGACACAGGGCTTCGCCTAAGCACCGCAACGATATGACTGAGGTGGAATATGGTGGAGGGGGGCACCGCACACGGCTAAGGAATGATCATGAAGATCAAGTTGTGTGTTCTGGCGTTCCCCCTGCCCCCATATATAAAGGAGCAAGGGGGGAGACCGGCCAGCCCTTGGGGCGCGCCAAGGAGGGGGGAGTCCTCCTAGTAGGAGTAGGACTCTCCTTTCCTAGTCCAACTAGGAAGGGGGAAGGGGAAAGGAAAGAGGGGGAGAGGGAGAGGGAAAGAGGGGCCGCGCCCCCCTCCCTAGTCCAATTCGGACTCCCCATGGGAGGGGGCACGCCACCTCCTTGGCTGCTGCCCTCTCTCTCCCCTTAGGCCCACTAAGGCCCAATACTTCCCCGGGGGGTTCCGGTAACCCTTCCGACACTCCGGTTTTCTCCGAAATCACCCGGAACACTTCCCGTGTCCGAATAAAGTCGTCTAATATATCAATCTTTATGTCTCGACCATTTTGAGACTCCTCGTCATGTCCGTGATCACATCCGGGACTCCGAACAACTTTCGGTACATCAAAACATATAAACTCATAATGAAACTGTCATCGTAACTTTAAGCGTGCGGACCCTACGGGTTCAAGAACTATGTAGACATGACCTAGAACTGTTTCCGGTCAATAAACAATAGCAGAACCTGGATGCTCATATTGTCTCCCACATATTCTACGAAGATCTTTATCAGTCAGACCGCATAACAACATACGTTGTTCCCTTTGTCATCGGTATCTTACTTGCCCGAGATTCGATCGTCGGTATCTCAATACCTAGTTCAATCTCGTTACCGACAAGTCTCTTTACTCGTTTCGTAATACATCATCTCACAACTAACTCATTAGTTGCAAGGCTTAAGTGATGTGCATTAGCGAGAGGGCCCAGAGATACCTCTCCGACAATCGGAGTGACAAATCCTAATCTCGAAATACGCCAACCCGACATGTACCTTTGGTGACACCTGTAGAGCTCCTTTATAATCACCCAGTTACGTTGTGATGTTTGGTAGCACACAAAGTGTTCCTCCGGTAAACAGGTGTTGCATAATCTTATAGTCATAGGAACATGTATAAGTCATGAAGAAAGCAATAGCAACATACTAAACGATCAAGTGCTAAGATAACGGAATGGGTCAAGTCAATCACATTATTCTCCTAATGATGTGATCCCGTTAATCAAATGACAACTCTTTGTCCATGGCTAGGAAACATAACCATCTTTGATTAATGAGCTAGTCAAGTGGAGGCATACTAGTGACACTTAGTTTGTCTATGTATTCACACATGTATCATGTTTCCGGTTAATACAATTCTAGCATGAATAATAAACATTTATCATGAAATAAGGAAATAAATAATAACTTTATTATTACCTCTAGGACATATTTCCTTCAGTCTCCCACTTGCACTAGAGTCAATAATCTAGTTCACATCATCATGTGATTCAACACCAATATTCACATCTGTATGTGATTAATACCCATAGTTCACATCATCATGTGATTAACACCCAAAGGGTTTACTAGAGTCAAAAATCTAGTTCACATTGCTATGTGATTAACACCCAAAGGGTTTACTAGAGTCAATAATCTAGTTCACATTGCTATGTGATTAACACCCAAAGAGTACTAAGGTATGGTCATGTTTTGCTCATGAGAGAAGTTTAGTCAACAGGTCTATCACATTCAGAGCCATATGTATTTTGCAAATATTCTATTTCTACAATGCTCTGCACGGAGCTACTCTAGCTAATTGCTTCCACTTTCAATATGTATCCAGATTGAGACTTAGAGTTATCTGGATCAGTGTAAAAGCTTGCATCGATGTAACTCCTTATGACGAACTCTTTTATCACCTCCATAATCGAGAAACATATCCTTATTCCACAAAGGATAATTTTGACCAATGTCCAGTGATCTACTCCTAGATCACTATTGTACTCCCTCGCCAAACCAGGGGAGAGTATACAATAGGTCTGGTCCATAGCATGGCATACTTTTATAGAACATGCACAGGGAATGACTTTCATTCTCTTTCTATTTTCTGCCGTGGTCGGGATTTGAGTCTTACTCAATTTCATACCTTTGCAACACAGGCAAGAACTCTTTGTTTGACTGTTCCATTTTGAACTACTTCAAAATCTTGTCAAGGTATATACTCATTGAAAATCTTATCAAGCGTCTTGATCTATCTCAATAGATCTTGATGCTCAATATGTAAGTAGCTTTACTGAGGTATTTCTTTTAAAGAACTCCTTTCAAACACTTCTTTTATGCTTTCCAGAAAAATTCTACATCATTTCTGATCAACAATATGTCATTCACATATACTTATCAGAAAGGCAGTAGTGCTCCCGCTCACTTTATTGTAAATACAAGCTTCACTGCAAGTCTGTATAAAATTATATGCTTTGATCAACTTATCAAAGCGTATATTCCAACTCCGAGATGCTTGCACCAGTCCATAGATGGATCACTGGAGCTTGCACAATTTTTTAGCACCTTTGGGATTGACAAAACCTTCTGGTTTCATCATATACAACACTTCTTTAAAAAATCCATTGAGGAATGCAGTTTTGACATCCATTTGCCAGATTTCATAAAATGTGGCAATTGCTAATATGATTCGGACAGACTTTAAGCATTGATACGAGTGAGAAAATCTCATCGTATTCAACACTTTGAACTTGTCGAAAACCTTTTGTAACAAGTCGAGCTTTGTAGATAGTAACACTACTATCAGTGTCCATCTTCCTCTTGAAGATCCATTTATTTTCTATGGCTTGCCGATCATTGGGCAAGTCAACCAAAGTCCACACTTTGTTCTCATACATGGATCCCATCTCAGATTTCATGGCCTCAAGCCATTTCGCGGAACCTGGGCTCATCATCGCTTCCTCATAGTTCGTAGGTTCATCATGGTCTAGTAACATGACTTCCAGAACATGATTACCGTACCACTCTGGTGCGGATCTTACTCTGGAAGACCTACGAGGTTTGGTAGCAACTTCATCTGAAGTTTCATGATCATCATCATTAACTTCCTCACTAATTGGTGTAGGCATCACTGGAACTGATTTCTGTGATGAACTACTTTCCAATAAGGGAGAAGGTACAATTACCTCATCAAGTTCTACTTTCCTCCCACTCACTTCTTTCGAGAGAAACTCCTTCTCTAGAATGGATCCATCTTAGCAACGAATAACTTGCCTTCGGATCTGTGATAGAAGGTGTACCCAATAGTTACCTTTGGGTATTCTATGAAGACGCACTTCTCCGATTTGGGTTCTAGCTTATTAGGTGAAAACTTTTTCACATAAGCATCGCAGCCCCAAACTTTATTAAACGACAACTTTGGTTTCTCGCCAAACCACAGTTCATAAGGCGTCATCTCAACGGATTTTGATGGTGCCCTATTTAAAGTGAATGCAGTTGTCTCTAATGCATAACCCCAAAATGATAGTGGTAAATCGGTAAGAGACATCATAGATTGCACTATATCCAATAAAATGCGGTTATGACGTTCGGACACACCATAACGCTGTGGGGTTCCATGTGGCGTGAGCTGTGAAACTATTCCACATTGTTTTATATGAAGGCCAAACTCGTAACTCAAATATTCTTCTCCATGATCAAATCGTAGAAACTTTATTTTCTTGTTACGATGATTCTCCACTTCACTCTGAAATTCTTTAAATTTTTCAAATATTTCAGACTTGTGTTTTCATTAAGTAGATATACTCATATCTGCTCAAATCATCTCATGAAGGTCAGAAAAATAACGATACCTGCCACGAGCATCAACACTCATTGGACCGCATACATCGTTATGTATTATTTCCAATAAGTCACTAGCCCGTTCCATTGTTCTGGAGAACGGAGTTTTAGTCATCTTGCCCTAAAGGCACGGTTCGCAAGCATCAAATGATTCATAATCAAGTGATTCCAAAAGTCCATTTATATGGAGTTTCTTCATGCGCTTTACACCGATATGACGTAAACAGCAGCGCCACAAATATGTTGCACTATCATTAACAACTTTGCATCTTTTGGCATCAATATTATGAATATGTATATCACTACGATCGAGATCCAACAAACTATTTTCATTGGGTGTATGACCATTGAAGGTTTTATTCATATAAACAGAACAACAATTATTCTCTGACTTTAAATGAATAGTTGTATTGCAATAAACATGATCAAATCATATTCATGCTCAACGCAAACGCCAAATAACATTTATTTAGGTTTAACACTAATCCCGAAAGTATAGGGAGTGTGTGATGATGATCATATCAATCTTGGAACCACTTCCAACACACATCGTCATTTCACCCTCAACTAGTCTCTGTTTATTCTGTAACTCCTATTTCGAGTTACTAATTTTTAGCAACCGAACAAGTATAAAATACTCAGGGGCTACTATAAACACTAGTAAGGTACACATCACTAACCTGTATATCAAATATACCCTTGTTCACTTTGCCATCCTTCTTATCCACCAAATATTCAGGGCATTTCCGCTTCTAGTGACCATTTCCTTTGCAGTATAATCACTCAGTTTCAGGCTTTGTTCCAGCTTTGGGCTTCTTCGCGGGAGTGATAACTTGCTTGCCATTCTACTTGAAGTTCCCCTTTTTTCCCTTTGCCCTTTTCTTGAAACTAGTGATCTTGTTAATCATCAACACTTGATGCTCTTTTCTTGATTTCTACCTTCGTTGATTTTAGCATCACGAAGAGCTCGGGAATCATTTTCGTCATCCCTTGCATTATAGTTCATCACGAAGTTCCAGTAACTTGGTGATGGTGACTAGAGAACTCTGCCAATCACTATCTTATCTAGAAGATTGACTCCCACTTGATTCAAGCAATTGTTGGTACTCAGACAATCTAAGTACTTGCTCACTAGTTGAGCAATTCTCCTCCATCTTTTAGCTATAGAATTTGTTGGAGACTTCATATTTGTCAACTCGGGTATTTGCTTGAAATATTAACTTCAACTCCTGGAACATCTCATATGGTCCATGACGTTCAAAAGGTCTTTGAAGTCCTGATTCTAAGCCGTTAAGCATGGTGCACTAAACTATCAAGTAGTCATCATATTGAGCTAGCCAAACGTTCATAACGTCTGCATCTGCTCCTGCAATAGGTCTGTCACCTAGCGGTGCATTAACGACATAATTCTTCTGTGCAGCAATGAGGATAAACCTCAGATCACGGATCCAATCCGCATCATTGCTACTAACATCTTTCAACACAACTTTCTCTAGGAACATACCAAAATAAACATATGAAAGCAACAACGCAAGTTATTGATTTCCAACATAATTTGCAAAATGCTACCAGGACTAAGTTCATGATAAATTTAAGTTCAATTAATCATATTACTAAAGAACTCCCACTTAGATAGACATCCCTCTAATCCTCTAAGTGATTACGTGATCCATATCAACTACACCATGTCCGATCATCACGTGAGATGGAGTAGTTTCAACGGTGAACATCAATATGTTGATCATATCTACTATATGATTCACGCTCGACCTTTCGGTCTCCGTGTTCCGAGACCATATCTATTATATGCTAGGCTCGTCAAGTTTAACCTGAGTATTCCGCGTGTGCAACTGTTTTGCACATGTTGTATTTGAACGTAGAGCCTATCACACCCGATCATCACGTGGTGTCTCAGCACGAAGAACTTTCGCAACGGTGCATACTCAGGGAGAACACTTTTACTATGATAATTTAGTGAGGGATCATCTTATAATGCTACCGTCAATCAAAGCAAGATAAGATGCATAAAAGATAAACATCACATGCAATCAGTATAAGTGATATGATATGGCCATCATCATCTTGTGCTTGTGATCTCCATCTTCGAAGCACCGTCATGATCACCATTTTCACCGGCGCGACACCTTGATCTCCATCGTAGCATCGTTGTCGTCTCGCCAATCTTATGCTTCTACGACTATCGCTACCGCTTAGTGATAAAGTAAAGCATTACAGGGCGATTGCATTGCATACAATAAAGCGACAACCATATGGCTCCTGCCAGTTGCCAATAACTCTGTTACAAAACATGATCATCTCATACAATAAAATTTAGCATCATGTCTTGACCATATCACATCACAACATGCCCTGCAAAAACAAGTTAGACGTCCTCTACTTTGTTGTTGCAAGTTTTACGTGGCTGCTACGGGCTGAGCAAGAACCGTTCTTACCTACGCATCAAAACCACAACGATAGTTTGTCAAGTTGGTGTTGTTTTAACCTTCGCAAGGACCGGACATAGCCACATTCGGTTCAACTAAAGTTGGAGAAACTGACACCCGATAGCCACCTATGTGCAAAGCACGTCGGTAGAACCAGTCTCGCGTAAGCGTACGCGTAATGTCGATCCGGGCCGCTTCATCCAACAATACCGCCGAACCAAAGTATGACATGCTGGTAAGCAGTATGACTTATATCACCCACAACTCACTTGTGTTCTACTCGTGCATATGACATCTACGCATAAAACCTAGCTCTGATACCACTGTTGGGGAACATAGTAATTTCAAAAAAATTCCTACGCACACGCAAGATCATGGTGATGCATAGCAATAAGAGGGAAGAGTATTGTCCACGTACCCTCTAAGACCGAAAGTGGAAGCGTTATGACAACGTGGTTGATGTAGTTGTACGTCTTCACGATCCGACCGATCCAAGTACCGAACGTACGGCACCTCCGAGTTCAGCACACGTTCAGCTCGATGACGATCCCCGGACTCCGATCCAGCAGAGTGTCGGGGATGAGTTCCGTCAGCACGACGGCGTGGTGACGACGATGATGTTCTACCGACGCAGGGCTTCGCCTAAGCACCACAATGATATGATCGAGGTGGAATATGGTGGAAGGGGCACCGTACACGGCTAAGGAACGATCACGAAGATCAACTTGTGTGTTCTGGGGTGTCCCCCTGCCCCCGTATATAAAGGAGCAAGGGGGGAGGCCGGCCGGCCCTTGGGGCGCGCCAAGGAGGGGGGAGTCCTCCTCCTAGTAGGAGTAGGACTCCCCTTTCCTAGTCCAACTAGGAAAGGGGAAGGGGAAAGGAAAGAGGGAGAGAGGGAGAGGGAAAGAGGGTCCGCGCCCCCCTCCCTATTCCAATTCGGACTCCCCATGGAAGGGGGCGTGCCACCTCCTGGGCTGCTGCCCTCTGTCTCCCCTCAGGCCCAATACTTCCCCGGAGGGTTCCGGTAACCCTTCCGGCACTCCGGTTTTCTCCGAAATCACCCGGCACACTTCTGGTGTCCGAATAAAGTCATCCAATATATCAATCTTTATGTCTCGACCATTTCGAGACTCCTCGTCATGTCCGTGATCACATCCGGGACTCCAAACAACTTTCGGTACATCAAAACATATAAACTCATAATGAAACTGTCATCGTAACTTTAAGCGTGCGGACCCTACGGGTTCGAGAACTATGTAGACATGACCTAGAACTGTTTCCGTTCAATAACCAATAGCGGAACCTGGATGCTCATATTGGCTCCCACATATTCTACAAAGATCTTTATCGGTCAGACCGCATAACAACATACATTGTTCCCTTTGTCATCGGTATGTTACTTGCCCGAGATTCGATCATCGGTATCTCAATACCTAGTTTAATCTCATTACCGGCAAGTCTCTTTACTCGTTCCGTAATACATCATCTCACAACTAACTCATTAGTTGCAATGCTTGCAAGGCTTAAGTGATGTGCATTATCGAGAGGGCCCAGAGATACCTCTCCGACAATCGGAGTGACAAATCCTAATCTCGAAATATGCCAACCCAACATGTACCTTTGGAGACACCTGTAGAGCTCCTTTATAATCACCCAGTTACGTTGTGACGTTTGGTAGCACACAAAGTGTTCCTCTGGTAAACGGGAGTTGCATAATCTCATAGTCATAGGAACATGTATAAGTCATGAAGAAAGAAATAACAACATACTAAACGATCAAGTGCTAAGCTAACGGAATGGGTCAAGTCAATCACATCATTCTCCTAATGATGTGATCCCGTTAATCAAATGACAACTCTTTGTCCATGGCTAGGAAACATAACCATCTTTGATTAATGAGCTAGTCAAGTAGAGGCATACTAGTGACACTTAGTTTGTCTATGTATTCACACATGTATCATGTTTCCGTTAATACAATTCTAGCATGAATAATAAACATTTATCATGAAATAAGGAAATAAATAATAACTTTATTATTGCCTCTAGGGCATATTTCCTTCAGTGGACGCGTCCTCTATTGCTTGAGGTCCACTCCAAGTCCCCTGGATCACGTTTGTTCCAAAAAGACCGCTCCCAAAGGTTTCATTCCGTTTGGACTCTGTTTGATTCCTTTTCTTCGAAACACTGAAATAGGCAAAAAAATAGCATTTCGGGCTGGGCCTCCGGTTAGTAGGTTATTCCCAAAAATGATATAAAAGTGTAAAGTAAAGCCCATAAACATCCAACACGGGTAATATGATAGCATGGAACAATCAAAAATTATAGATACGTTGGAGACGTATCAAGCATCCCCAAGCTTCTTAATTCTGCTCGTCCTCGAGTAGGTAAATGATAAAAACAGAATTTTTGATGTGGAATGCTACCTAGCATGATTCTCAATGTAATTTTCTTTATTGTGGCATGAATGTTCAGATCCAAATGATTCAAAATAAAAGTTCATATTTACATAAGAAATAGTAATACTTCAAGCATATTAATCAAAGCAATCATGTCTTCTCAAAATAACATGGCTAAAGAAGGTTATCCCTGCAAAATCATATAGTCTGGCTATTTCTCTATCTTCATCACACAAAGTATTTAATCATGCACAACCCCGATGACAAGCCAAGCAATTGTTTCATACTTTAGTAATCTCAAACTTTTTCAACTTTCATGCAATACATGAGCGTGAGCCATGGATATAGCACTATATGTGGAATAGAATGGTGGTTGTGGAGAAGACAAAAAGGAGAAGATAGTCTCACATCAACTAGGCGTATCAACGGGCTATGGAGATGCCCATTAATAGATATCAATGTGAGTGATTAGGGATTGCCATGCAACAGATGCACTAGAGCTATAAATGTATGAAAGCTCAACAAAAGAAACTAAGTGGGTGTGCATCCAACTTGCTTGCTCAAGAAGACCTAGGGAATTTTGAGCAAGCCCATCATTGGAATATACAAGCCAAGTTCTATAATGAAAAATTCCCAGTAGTATATGAAAGTGACAACATAGGTGTCGGTGTCAAAACCGGCGGATCTCGGGTAGGGGGTCCCGAACTATGCGTCTAGGCGGATGGTAACATGAGACAAGGGACATGATGTTTTTACCAAGGTTCGGTCCCTCTCGATGGAGGTAAAACCCTACTCCTGCTTGATTAATATTGATGATATGGGTAGTACAAGAGTAGATCTACCATGAGATCGGAGTGGCTAAACCCTAGAAGCTAGCCTATGGTATGATTGTTGTTCGTCCTACGGACTAAAACTCTCCGGTTTATATAGACACCAGAGAGGGCTAGGGTTACACAGAGTCGGTTACAATGGGAGGAGATCTTCATATCGTATCGCCAAGCTTGCCTTCCACGCCAAGGAAAGTCCCATCTGGACACGGGACGGAGTCTTCAATCTTGTATCTTCATAGTCCGGGAGTCCGGCCAAAAGTCTGAGTCCGGCCATCCGGACACCCCCTAATCCAGGACTCCCTCAGTAGCCCATGAACCTGGCTTCAATGACGACAAGTCTTGCGCGCAAGTTGTCTTCGGGATTGCAAGGCGGGTTCCTCCTCCGAATATTTCATAGAAGATGTTGAACACCAGGGTAGTGTCCGGCTCTGCAAAATAAGTTCCACATTCCATCACAGAGAGAATAATATTTGTATCAATCGGATCTGCTGACGTATTCCGCGGCGTGACATCATGCCACGGCGTGACATCATGCCACGGCCAGGCTTTTATTCATTTTATTGTTCCACCTCAGCGCGTTTAGCGAGGCGGTTTCCTTGGCACATCTCGTCAAAGCAGAGATCGTGTCCCCTTATTCCGGGATTCTCATCAATACAGGTGTGGGTAACGCAACCGTGACTTGGGTATGACTCCCTAATTGAAAGCGAGTCTCAAACGGTTACGGGGAGGGCTCTTGGTATCCACCTCCTTTATAAAGGAACCAAGGCCCGGCTCCCTTCTTCTCAAACCAATCAAATCCGCCCCTTGCTTCGAGTTCCAACACCCAAAGCTCTCGTTTTAGGCCCTTCGGACCTTCGAAGATGTCCGGCTCCGACCTACAAGGCCGGTGGATGCCTTCCTCCGTTACGGAAGAAGATGTGTGAAAGCTAAGAGATGCCAGGTATCTAACCAGCAAAATCTCGCATAGACTGCCTACTCAAGGGCAAGCGGTTCTTGCTCCCCAGCCCGGTGAAAGTGTGGTGTTCACATCTCACTTCCTTCGGGGGCTAGGCTTCTCGATCGATCCCTTTGTGAGGGGGCTTATGTATTACTACGGGCTGGAGTTCCACGACCTAGCTCCGGAGTCCATCCTCCAGATCTCATCATTCATTGTCGTGTGCGAGGCCTTCCTCCATATCACCCCTCACTTTGGATTGTGGCTAAAAACTTTCAAAGTGGAACCAAAAATGATCGAGGGGCAGCACGCTGAGTGCGGAGGGGCTATAATAAGAAAAATGGACGACGCTCCATGGCCCGAAGGCTCTTTTCAAGAGGAGCTCGGCTTATGACAACGGGACTGGTTTTCCATCACAGCACCTAGGGGTACCACATGGGTGGCACCACCTACGTTTCGCTCGGGTCCCCCACCACGGCTGGCGTCATGGGTTAACGAAGGACTTATCTGGGGGCCGCCCAAATACATGCCCCTGCTGCAGGGCCGTATTCGAGATCTTCTAGAAACAGATATCAATTTGACCGTAGTGGCGCAAGTCATGGTGATTCGCCGCACACTGCCCTGCAAACGTCGACCTCTCCGCCTGTGGGAGTTCAATCCGGAGGGACCACGAGTCCTACAACATTTCATGGGAATGACACCCATGGAGATGTACAAATTGTTCTCCGGATCACAAGCAAGGTGTCCGGATTAGTCTGAGGACGCTGGTCTGAGCTGCAATCGCCCGGATGCTAAAGTAAGTAGCCCCGTATTTGGATACACCATCCATATTTTTATCAAATCTACCCTTTAGCAGAGTTGTCCTTTGAACAGGAGTGGATGGCGAAGGCAAAGCTTATCAGGTGTCCAGCCCCCCTGCCCGAGACCGTGCCGAATCCCATGCTGACCAGGATGCTGGAGGTCGCGCCATTGGCGGAAGGCGAAGAGGGGACCCAAGGAGCTACCGCCTCCATGAAGGAGGCCTTTAGGAAGGGAAGAATCGACAATTCTCCCGACCAGGGAAAGAAAAGGACTTCCTATGAAGACCCGGAGGTGATAACCTCAAAACGAGGAAAGAAATCTTCGTTAGAGGGTTCGGCATCGGAGAACACCCCAGCCGAATCGCCCCCTAAAGGGGACCCGCACTCCCCCGAGGCTTAAGTGAAGGGAGGGGTTCCATAATGAATCACACTCACGTTCTATTCCTGAGGAAAATAACCGAAACATTATTTTTCAGTTCGGATCTCAACCCTTCTCAGCAGAGCTCATCTTCAGGGGATCTTCATCCAGAGATGATAGAGAGCGAAACGCCTCCCCTTGTTCCATCGTCTCACGAGGCTGGCGACCCCGAGGTATCGTCCCGGAGGGTTTTTTCAAGTCCGAACCCTGGAAAAGGTCGTCAGACTAGTCCGACACCCTCTTGCGCGCCGGCGGTGGGGCTGAAGGATCTGCTTGGTAGGGCGTCCATCTCAGAAGAACACCGCACGTTGATGGATACGGTGATTGAAAGGATTTCATCCACGGAGAGCGGATTGTACGAGGCTGCCAAGAGTTTACTAACAGGCTTTGAGGTATGTAAAAAAGGTGTACCTTTTGGTAGAGCCGCATATTAAATGTGCCCTATATGAATAGTAGCCCCTGAGAGTGTGTGTGTCATCACGAGTGACGGCGCACAGAGGATCATAACCCCAGGTATAATATGTCGCCTATTCTATGAAGGTGGTGAGGTGTTCGGTGGCTAGCCGGACTGATGAATCTGCTGAACTGAAGCGGCAACTTGACGTAGCAGATGCCGACATCGCGCTTGTAAATAAGCGGCTAGACGAGGCTCAAGGTATGTTCAAAAGACACCCAGTAATAGGAGCTTGATGCTCGGGACTTATATATATATTTTATGTAGATGGTGCTGCTGCCGTGGAGAACCTTCGGGAAGAACTTGCCCAAGCCAAGGAGCAAGCAAGGAAAAGTGATGCGGCTTCCGTTAAAGCGGCTGAAGAGCTAAGATCCGAACAGGCTGCTCACTGCCAGAGCAAGAAGGAAATGGCCGAGATGGCCAAAAAATTGAAGGATGCTACCGACCGCTGTAAATTTCTTGAACAAGCAGGTAAGGCGGCTCAGAAGGACCTTGAAAAGATCACTGCCGAAGCCAAGGATACTCGCTCTGCCATGAGAGCGATGAAAGAGGAGCTGCGTCAGGCCGGAGATATCACGGCTGGAAAGCCTTATATGCTGCGGATGAAGTTCGGAGACCCCAAGTATGTTCCATTAGACCGGCAGTGGAGTGCGGAAAACGCTAATCTGGATTTGGCCACAAGTGCGGCGGACGCAACCGAACACTTCCACAGCCGAGGTGACCATGAGTTGGAAGAGCTTTTTTGGTCACAGTACCACAATCCAGAACACCCACTGTCAGGGTCCGACCATTTAGCCGCCTGGGCGGAGCTGAACAGATTATCCGGACTCGCCATGAGGTATGTTGTGAGTCGTCTGTGGCCGGAGAAGCCGGAGCCGAAGAGTTATTTTGGCTTGGTGTAGCAGTTCCTTGGTTCAGTGCCGCATGCTGATGCGATGAAGAGGTCGGCGTGCATAGAGGGCGCACAGATGGCTCTTGCCCGTGTCAAAACATACTGGGCAGATATGAAGGCCAGTGTTATTGCGTCCCAGGATTCGGACGGAAGCCGAGTACCTGCCAAGCACTATTTTGAGGAAGTTCTTCCTGGCGCTCGTATAATAGAGTCGCAGTGCTCGAAGGATGTTGTGTTCGAATAGCTGATACTATTTGTAAAATGAATTTTGTTTTTATGAAAAAAGCTTTTTATACTTGTGCTTGCAAGAATCATAGTGCCTCCTGTGCGGCCGTTTAATGTATATATGTGTATATAACCTGAAAGATGGCAGTCGTTGGCTTCAGCCCCCATGCATAGAATGCGGGGCTGTTCGCAAAAAGGCGCCTTTTCACACTTAATCCAATGTCTTGGTCCTACAAAGGAGGTGATGGTGCGGCGAACTAGGCAACCGGACTATAATGCTTTATCACTTTCACTTAGCCATAGGAGTTTGACACTGGGGCTGCTGATTAGCCCCTGGGGGCACCGCGCTCGCCCGAATTCGGGGCGCGAGTGTGCTTGATCGGGAAGCGACCCTTCGTTAATGCGGGGGAATCCGAAAGATTCCGAAAGTCATCGAGTGGTTGACCAGTCTCTTGCTATATCATGACAGTCAGTTTTCGGCTTTCTCTACTGAGGTGCTCACCTGGCCGAACCGGGGCACAATCACAGCAGTTCTCCTGGTGCCGCGTTAGCCGATATAACGGAACGTAAGGCAGCAAAACACAGGAGCCGGGCAAACCCAACATTTGACCAAAGACATGATTCGGAGCTGATGCATATAGGGCCAAACTCGCGACGCCGAACACTCCCTAAGGTATTCGGTCTTTATGAAGACGGGCCGAAATAGAGCCCTTGGTAAGAAAGCCCCTAGTGTCCAGGTACATGCAAAAATTCTGGCATGGCCACATGCCAAAACGCCAGCCTCCTCCTCGGCTATAGAGAAAACCGGGGGATGCTATCAACAAGAGACAGTAAAAAATGTTTACGCAGGGTCTTAATCTAAAAAGAATCCTTGAAACGGGTCCCTGCTGCACGTCTGCGCCTGTGTCTCTGTTGTGCCGTATCCTGGACGGGCGTAGCACGATGTTCGTCTGCGAAAGAGAGGAACTTAGTAAAAAATAAGCGTGCGAAAAATCTATATCGAAATAAATAAAATATAGTTGGAGCAAGAGTTGGGCCGTATTGTCTCCGGGCGTGAGCACACGGATCCCCTTGCACGAGGGTATGCGGCTATTAAGCATGTTGACACCGGACTCGTCGAGCCGTGTCCGGGATAGTAGGGCTGGATTTGTGGGCGGTTGTCTAGGCAGCCGCACCCCTGCCCATACTTTGGGGGTCAATTTATGTTCCCTTGTAATGAAATGATGCCCTTTGGGCCGGGCATTTTGAGTGTAAGGGATGCGTAGTGCGGTATTGCGTTAAAGCGGGCGAAAGCTTCGTGTCCCAGTATCTCTTGATAGCGACTTACGAATGGGGCGATGTGGAATGTTAGCTTTTCGCTTCGGAAGTTGTCGGGTGATCCGAACGTGACTTCTAACGTAAGGGAACCCATACTTGGGGTATCAGAACCCGGTGTTACTACTTGAAAGGAAGTGTTGCCGAGGTGGATTACAACTAGGTTTATCCCGAGTTTGCGGACTGTGTCCTAATATAACAGGTTCAAGTCGCTGCCGCCGTCCATAAGGGCGTTTGTAAATTGGAGTCCGTTAATAATTGGATTTACGACCAAGGCAGTCCAGCCTGCGTTCTGGTCTCCTCTGGAGTAATCCTGATGATCGAAGGTGATTGGTTGTAACAACTAGTGGGGTTGCTCCTCCGGGGCTGGTTGTACGGCGCGTGTCTTCGCAGGTGCCATTCTGCTCTTCCCTTTTGTCACATGAAGAAGATTTACTGTCTTGACTTCTTGTGGGAACTTCTTTTGTTCTCCGGTGTTCTGCTCGTGGGGTGCATCGTCATCTTCGCTTGGTGTGTTGAGCCCCTTGTGTTCGGCATTGAGCTTGCCGGACTGCTTAAAGACCCAACAATCTCTATGGGTATGGTTTGCAGATCTCCCCGGAGTGCTGTGGATTTGACATATTTTGTCCAAAATTTTGTTGAGGTTGGATAGCTCGTCCCTATCGTCTTTGGGGGGCGGCTTTTTCTGATTTTGTCGAGAGCTTTTGAATCCAGCGTTTACTGCCATGCTCATCGGGCTGTTGTCCTTTATCCGGCGCGGTTCTTTATTATGGCGTGGCTTCCCATTCCCATCTCTGGGTTCGGACGTATTCGGGTCGCTGGTGCTGCTTCTTGCCAACCAGCTATCCTCTCCTGCACAGAAGCAGGTCATGAGGCTTATTAATGCGGCCATTATTCGTGGCTTTTCTTGGCCGAGGTATCTGGTGAGCCATTCGTCTCGGACGCTATGTTTGAAAGCCGCTAGGGCCTTTGCGTCCGGACAGTCGACTATCTGATTCTTTTTGATAAGGAATCTGTTCCAGAGCTTCCGGGCTGACTCTCCGGGCTGCTGAGTTATATGACTCAGATCATCTGCATCCGGGGGCCGGACATAGGTCCCTTGAAAATTTGCCCGGAAAGCATCCTCAAGCACTTCCCAACTTCCCATGGTGTTTTCGGGAAGGCTTTTAAGCCAATGCCGGGCTGGCCCTTTGAGCTTAAGGGGTAAGTATTTTATGGCGTGGAGGTCGTCTCCTCTGGCCATGTGTATGTGTAGGATGTACTCCTCGATCCAGACTCCAGGGTCTGTTGTTCCGTCGTATGCTTCTATGTTCACTGGCTTGAATCCGGCTGGGAATTCATGGTCTAGCACCTCATCAGTAAAACATAGGGGGTGTGCGGCGCCCCTGTATTTAGGCGTGCCGCGATGTTCGGGTATTTGTTGCGTTGCATCACTCACTGGAGCTTGCTTTCTTGGCCTATAGATGGATGTGGTTGGGCCAGTTTTCTGATGCGAATTCTTGGATGGATCACGCGCCATATTGAGTGTGGCGTCCTTTGATGCGTGAGATTGATCGTAGGGTCGTCTATCCGACCTTGTGGCTTCCTTATTTTTTGACTTTGGGGGCTTTATGGCCTCTTCGTCAAATTCCGGTAGTAGTTTCCGCTTCGGATAGCTCTTTGTGTGGCGACTACTGCCGTACTTGTGTGCGGTATTGAGTACTTTTCCCCATCTGATCCTGAGTGCATCTTCCGCTGTCTTGAGCCTCCGCTTCTGCTTTCTCAGGCTACGTGCAGTGGCGACGAGCCTTTGGTGGAGGTTCTGATGTTCCAGCAATTTGTCTGGTGTGAGGTCGTCCGGGTTATTATCTTTCCCGGGGTTTGGTTGTTCGGATTGTCCGCCCTGTTTGGACGGATGCTCGACGGCATGTTCATCGTCCATTGAGTCACCTTGCTCTATGGCTGGGTCTTTGTCAAGGTGGGGCTTGGCCTTGAGCTTACGCCGCCGCTTTGATTGTTTTTCGGGGGAGCGATTCCTGGCCGCATCCTTTTGGTTCTTGTTGTCGTTTCTGTTGTATGTGTCCACCATGCATACATCGTATGATGAGGTGGCTTTCCGGCGCCCTATAGGTGCTGGTTCTTGATCGTCTCCTTTATCGGCGTCCATACCATCGATATCTTCGGAGTCGAAATCGAGCATGTCGGTTAGATCGTCGACCGTGGCTATCAAGTGGGTGGTGGGTGGGATTCGAACTTCGTCGCCCGCATCCCAACCACCCTGACCGTAGTCCGGCCGGGGTTCTTTCGACAAATAGAGAGACTTTAGCGAATTTAGGATATCGCCAAAGGGCGAGTGCTGAAAGACGTCCGCGGCGGTGAACTCCATGATCGGAGCCCGATCGGGTTCGATCAAAAGGGGTGCGGGATATTCAGAGTCCAGAACGGAGTCCGACACCTTGGAATTACCGGCCTTGCAAAGGACTTGGCTGGCATTTGGCTCTATCGCCGCAAAGATTACGGCTCCTGGGGCAGCGTCCAACCATCCGTCCCTGGCTAGCGCAGTCGGCTCCGAACTAATGGTCGGAGTGAACACCTGAGCGGCGCTCTGGTCGCTGTCCGGCGGCAGAGCTAGATCATGCCCATCGAGACAGTGCGGCGTGCCCGGTCATGGCCCGAATACGTCGAAGATCAAGTCCCGGCGGATGTCGGCCGTATAGTTTAAGCTTTCAAACCTGACCTGATGGCCAGGGGCATAGCTTTCGATCTGCTCCAGATGGCCGAACGAGTCGGCCCGCAGTGCGAAGCCGCCGAATACGAAGATCTGTCCGGGGAGAAAGGTCTCATCCCGGACCACATCGCGATTGATGAGCGAAGAAGCCATCGGGCCTAAAGGCGATGACACAGAGGAACTCTCAATGAAAGCACCAATATCGGTGTCAAAACCGGCGGATCTCGGGTAGGGGGTTCCGAACTGTGCGTCTAGGCGGATGGTAACAGGAGACAAGGGACACGATGTTTTTACCCAGGTTCTGGCCCTCTCGATGGAGGTAAAACCCTATTCCTGCTTGATTAATATTGATGATATGGGTAGTACAAGAGTAGATCTACCACGAGATCGGAGTGGCTAAACCCTAGAAGCTAGCCTATGGTATGATTGTTGTTTGTCCTACGGACTAAAACTCTCCGGTTTATATAGACACCAGAGGGGGCTAGGGTTACACAGAGTCGGTTACAATGGGAGGAGATCTTCATATCGTATCGCCAAGCTTGCCTTCCACGCCAAGGAAAGGCCCATCCGGACACGGGACAGAGTCTTCAATCTTGTATCATAGTCCGGGAGTCCGACCAAAGGTCTGAGTCCGGCCATCCGGACACCCCCTAATCCAGGACTCCCTCAATAGGAGACTCTCTATCATGAAGATCATGGTGCTACTTTGAAGCACAAGTGTGGTAAAAAGGATAGTAGCATTGTCCCTTCTCTCTTTTTCTCTCATTTTTTATTTAGCCTTTCTCTTTTTTATTTGGCCTTTCTCTTTTTTTAAAGACCGAAGTCTCATCCCGATTTGTGGGGGAATCATAGTCTCCATCATCCTTTCCTCACTTGGGACAATGCTCTAATAATGAAGATCATCACACTTTTATTTACTTACAACTCAAGATTACAATTCCATACTTAGAACAAGATATGACTCTATATGAATGCCTCCGGCGGTGTACCGGGATATGCAATGAATCAAGAGTGACATGTATGAAAAATTATGAAGGTGGCATTGCCACAAATACGATGTCAACTACATGATCATGAAAAGAGCAATATGACAATGATGATGCGTGTCATATAAACGGAACGGTGGAAAGTTGCATGGCAATATATTTCGGATTGGCTATGGAAATGCCATAATAGGTAGGTATGGTGGCTGTTTTGAGGAAGGTATATGGTGGGTGTATGGTACCGGAGAAAGTTGCGCGGCACAAGAGAGGCTAGCAATGGTGTAAGGGTGAGAGTGCGTATAATCCAGGGACTCAACATTAGTTATAAAGAACTCATATATTTATTGCAAAAATCTACAAGTCATTGAAAACAAAGTACTACGCGCATGCTCCTAGGGGCATAGATTGGTAGGAAAATACCATCGCTCGTCCCCGACCGCCACTCATAAGGAAGACAATCAATAAATAAAATTATGCTCCAACTTCATCAGAAAGCGGTTCACCATACGTGCATGCTATGGGAATCACAAACTTCAACACAAGTATTCTTTAAATTCATAATCACCCAACTAGCATGACTCTAATATCACCACTTCTATATCTCAAGACAATTATCAAGTATCAAATTGATCATAGCATCCAATTCACTTTCTATGATAGTTTTTATTATACCCAACTTGGATGCCCATCATTCTAGGACCAATTTTATAACCATAGAAAATACCATGCTGTTCTAAGAGACTCTCAAAATAATATAAGTGAAGCATGAGAGATCAAGAATTTCTACAAAATTAAGCCACGGCCGCCGTGCTCTAAAAGATATAAGTGATGCACTAGAGCAAAAATTATCTAGCTCAAAAGATATAAGTGAAGCACATAGAGTATTCTAATAAATTCTAAATGAAGTGGGCTTATCCCAAAAGGTGTGTACAGCAAGTATGATTGTGGTAATCTAAAAAGCAAAGACTAATATCATACAAGACGCTCCAAGCAAAACACATATCATGTGGCGAATAAAAATATAGCTCCAAGTAAAGTTACCGATAGACGAAGACGAAAGAGGGGATGTCTTCCGGGGCATCCCCAAGCTTAGGATTTTGGTTATCCTTGAATATCTTGGGGTGCCATGGGAATACCCAAGCTTAGGCTCTTGCCACTCCTTATTCCATAGTCCATCAAATCTTTACCCAAAACTTGAAAACTTCACAACACAAAACTCAACAGGAAATCTCATAAGCTCCGTTAGTGCAAGAAAGAAAAACCACCACATAAGGTACTATAATGAACTCATTATTTATTTATATTTGTTTTAAACCTAATTTATTCCAAGTTATCTATGGTTCATACCCCTTAATACTAGCCATAGAAGCATCAAAATAAGCAAACAACACACGGAAAACAGAATCAGTCAAAAACAGAACAGTCTGTAGAAATCTGTAACTCTCGAATACTTCTGGAACTCTAAAAATCCTAAAAAAAATATGAAGTCCTGGGAAATTTATCTATTGAACTACAGAAAAAAGAATCAACGCAAAATCTCGTTTCTGTGAATTACTAAAATTAGTTTTGTGCGCGCAAAGTTTCTTTTTTTCAGCAGAATCAAATTAACTATCACCATAGGTTATCCTATAGGTTCTACTTGGCACAAACACTAACTAAAACATGAAAACACAGCTAAACAGAAGCTAGATGAAATATTTATTACTAAACAGAAGCAAAAATCAAGAAACAAAAATAAAATTGGGTTGCCTCTCAACAAGCGCTATCGTTTAACGCCCCTAGCTAGGCATAAAAGCGAGGATAGATGTAAGTAGTGCCATCTTTGGCATTCGGAAAGAAAAGAGAGAATTTCCTTTCTATGGCATTCATCCTTCTATTTTGAGAAAGCACATGGCCATTAATGGAGGAAGTAATATTAAGCACGTTACGAAATTTTGCATCTAAGCTAGCCTTCATCTCTTTGAAAATTTTGTTTTGATAAAAGCATAAGAGAGTGGTAGATTCAACCTTATCATTAATGGGGTTCCCAAATATAGTTTTCATTTTTTCATAGGTATCTATAGCATCCCCCTCAAGAAAACCTTCTTCAAAAATAGAATCTAGAACTTGCTTGAAAGAAGTGGGTAATCCAACATAGAAACTTTTTAGGTAAACTTCAATTTGATATTGTGGCACATAGCTAGCCCGAATCCTTAATAAGCTATCCCAAGAATCTTTTAATGACTCATCAAGTAAACAACGAAAAATTCCGGAGTCATCTTCATCAAAATTATTCAAACTCTCATTGGTGACCCTTGTAGGTCTTTCCATAGCATCATTCTTTATGAGCTTAGAGAGGATAGAGGGACTATCCAAGGTACTAAAACCCTAGAAAGGACCCTTAGTTCTTTTTGATTCGGCCATCGCAACGGGAAGGCAAACAGTAAAGAGAGGGCGAATAAAACGGCAAGGGTGAAGTGGGGGAGAGGAAAATGATAGGAAAATGGCAAATAATGTAGTGCGAGGGAGATGAGTTTGTGATGGGTACTTGGTATGTCTTGACTTGAGCGAAGACCTCCCAGGCAATGGCGCCAGAAATCCTTCTTGCTATGTCTTGAGCTTGCATTGGTTTTCCTTGAAGAGGAAAGGGTGATGCAACAATAGTAGCGTAAGTATTTCCCTCAGTTTTTGAGAACCTCATATTGGTACCTGTGGGTTGCTAGTAGTATTGGTTACTCCTTGTAGTGATGCTAGTTGGTTTATTTGGTGGAAGATCATATGCTCAGATCCTTAATGCATATTAATACCCCTCTGATCATGAACATGAATATGCTTTGTGAGTAGTTACGTTTGTTCCTGAGGACATGGGTGAAGTCTTGCTATTAGTAATCATGTGAATTTGGTATTCGTTCGATATTTTGATGAGATGTATGTTATCTCTCCTCTAGTGGTGTTATGTGAACGTCGACTACATGACACTTCACCATTATTTGGGCCTAGAAGAAGGCATTGGGAAGTAATAAGTAGATGATGGGTTGCTAGAGTGACAAAAGCTTAAACCCTAGTTTATGCGTTGCTTCGTAAGGGGCTGATTTGGATCCACTTGTTTCATGCTATGGTTAGGTTTACCTTAATACTTCTTTTGTAGTTGCGGATGCTTGCAATAGGGGTTAATCATAAGTGGGATGCTTGTCCAAGAAAGGGCAGTACCCAAGCACCGGTCCACCCACATATCAAGTTATCAAGTAACGAACGCGAATCATATGAACGTGATGAAAACTACCTTGACGATAATTCCCATGTGTCCTCGGGAGCACTTTTCTCTATATAAGAACTTGTCCAGGCTTGTCCTTTGCTACAAAAAGGATTGGGCCACCTTGCTGCACCTTATTTACTTTCATTTCTTGTTACCCATTACAAATTATCTTATCACAAAACTATCTGTTACCTACAATTTCAGTGCTTGCAGAGAATACCTTACTGAAAACCGCTTGTCATTTCCTTCTGCTCCTCGTTGGGTTCTACACTCTTATTTATCGAAAGGACTACGATAGATCCCTACACTTGTGGGTCATCACCCGCCAAGATGGATATGAGTCATATTACTTGTTTCAAGTGCGGGAAGACCGGGCATTACGCCACTGAATGTTCTGAAGCAAAGAATTGAAATGGCAATGGCAGTTCTGGAAAGAAGCCCAACCCCTTCACTAGAGGTCAGGTGAACCATGTCAGTGTGGAGGAGATAGAGGAGCAGCCCGACGCAGTTGTTAGTAAGTTTTTGATTAATGCATTTATAGCACTTGTTCTTTTCGATACTAGTGCATCTCATTCATTCATATCAAGGGGATTTGTGGACAAGTTTTAGTTGCCAACCGTAGCCCTTAAGTCACCTATGTTAGTGAGTTCCCTAGGAGCAGAGTATATGGCTAGTAGGGGATGCTATCAGTTTCCAGTAACCATAGGTAGACATGTTTTCCCCACCGACCTTATTGTCCTGGAGTCACAAGGATTTGACGTGATCCTAGGCATGGATTGGCTATCCAAGTTTGGAGGAAACATTGATTGCACCAGTAAATCAATTCTACTCACCACCCCGGAAGGAAAGAGGATCAAGTATGTGTCTAGGCATGCGCCGAGGAGGACACAAGTGAATTCCCTATCAGGAGTTGTTGAGGAGGAAGTACCAGTGGTGAAGTATTACCCCGATGTATTTCCGGAGGAGTTACTAGGCATGCCACCAGATCGAGATATTGAGTTTTTGATTGAGTTATTGCCAGGAACTGAACAAATATCCAAGAGAACGTATCGAATGCCCGCAAATGATCTGGAGGAAATTAAGAAGCAGATAAAGGCGTTACTAGAGAAAGGTTATATTAGACCAAGCACATCGCCTTGGGGAGCCCTAGTGCTTCTAGTGGAGAAGAAGGATGGATCTTTGAGGATGGTTATTGATTATCGTGCGCTGAATGAGGTGATGATCAAGAAAAAATACCCTCTGCCAATGATCAATGATTTCTTTGACCAGCTACAGGGAGCTAAGGTTTTCTCCAAGATTGATCTTCGATCAGATTATCACTAGTTGAAGATCCGAGAGCAGGTTATACCTAAGACAGCTTTTACCACGAGGTATGGGCTATACGAGTATACAGTTATGTCATTTGGTTTGATTAATGCCCCTGCCTATTTTATGAGCATTATGAACAAGGTGTTCATGGAGTTTTTGGACAAGTTTGTCATGGTATTCATTGATGAAATATTGGTCTACTCGAAGAATGAAGAAGAGCATAAGGAACATTTGCGCTTGGTTCTTGAGAAGCTCATGGAACATCAGTTGTATGCCAAGTTTAGCAAATGTGAGTTTTGGTTGAAGGAAGTTAGATTTATCGGACATGTTGTATCCAGAGAAGGAATAGCAGTAGACCCTACAAAGGTTGCATCTGTCACTAAATGGTTGTCAACCACCTTAGTGGGACAGATCAGAAGTTTTGTTGGACTGCAGGTTATTACCGGAGATTCATTGAGAATTTTTCCAAGATAGCGAAGCCCATGACGGAGTTATTGAAGAAGGACACCAAGTGTAAATGGACTGAGGATTGTGAGGCTAGTTTTCAGGAGTTGAAGAAACGTTTGGTTACAACCCCAATGCTGATTCTCCCAGACATACGCAAGGATTTCCAAGTGTATTGCGATGCTTCACGTCGAGGACTTGGAGGTGTGCTTATGCAAGACGGAAGAGTTGTTTCATATGCCTCACGACAGCTTCGACCTCATGAGTTGAATTATGCTACACATGATTTGGAGTAAACAGCCATAGTGCATGCACTCAAGACATGGAGACACTTTCTCATCGGTAACCGTTGTGATGTTTACACGGATCATAAGAGTTCACTACAAAAAAAATACACTTCCGTGATGATACGTGTTTGTCACAGTAGGTCGCGTTTCTGTCTTGCATGTACATCCATGATGATTTTATGACAGAATCAAGATAGTCATACCTGTGCTGTCGTAGAAGTGTTCCATGACATTACCAAAATTATCATCACGGAAGTGTCCACTTCCATGACAATAAATTGCGCATCACAGAAGTGCTTTCATCAAGGGTGACCGACACGTGGCATCCACCGTAACGGAATGCCATTAAGCTATCGGGTCCGGTTTTGGATCCGATAACCCGTTAACAGCCCAGACCAATGGGGATTTTCCATGTGTAAAATCATCATTGGCCGCAGGAAACACGTGTTGCCTCACCGTTGGGACAGATGTCATCCACTCATTGGACAGGAGGCGCCTATGATGGGTCGACACGTGGCATGGCCCAACAGTGTCCCATTCCGGTGAAAAAGTCCGGCCCAGTAAAAATTAGCAGGCCGGCCCATATAAGGCCTACTTGTGTCAGGTCCATTTAAGCCCACGACCCATACGAGATGTGACAAATTCGGCCCGTCAATGACCCGTTAAAGATTTGACACCATTGCAACCCATCGTCAGTTCAAGCCTGTTAACAGCCCACAATATATTTGGGCTCAATATCGGCCCGATGAGATTTCGGCGTGTTAACGGCCCATTTAATGGATGGGCCAATTTTTAGGATGTACATCTTTCGGCCTTTTAGCGACCCATTTAAATGTTGGGCTAATTTCCGGCCCGGCGTGTCTTTCAGCCTGTTGACGACCCATAAATCTGATGGGCCATTTGTTGTCGGACCTGAGTTTCGGCCTTTTAGCGGCCCATTGAAGTGTTGGGCCAATTTCTGGCCCGGTGTCACTTTCAGCCTGTTGACGGCCCATAAATTAGTTGGGCCATTTGTAGTCAGACCTGAGTTTTGGCCTTTTAGCGACCATTTAAGTGTTGGGCCAATTCCCGGCCCTGTGTGCCTTTCGGCCTGTTAACGGACCATAAATGAGTTGGGCCATTTGTAGTCAGACCTTAGTTTTGGCCTTTTAACGACCCATGCCCTTCATGGTCCAATACCAACCCGGTTTCTCTTTAGGTCTGCCAAAGGCCCACAACACAGTTGGGCCATTTACAATACGACCTGACTTTCGGCCTCTTAGCGGCCCATGGTCTTCATGGTCCAGTACAAGCCCGTTGTCTCTTTTGGCCTGCTAAAGGCCTACAGTATAGTTGGGCCATATGTAGCCCAAACTTAGTAACGACCTGTTAACGGCCCGTGAAATAAATTGGGGATACCTGTTGCCCGCTTCAGTGTCGTCCTGTTAACGACCCGGGAGGTAAGAGGGACGACCATTAACTTTCGGCCTAGTAACGGCCCATTAACTTAATGGGCCCACTAAAGTTCGTACATGTCTTTAGGCAAAATTAGATAATTTGAGCCCATTACGATGAGCAATTATGCAAATGACCAAAACTGATCAAGCAAAGGTACGGCATACAAGGAATAACGTTGCACATACAACATATATTACAGGAAATTACATCCATTGGGCAATCAAAGATTGATGCCACTGCAAATAAATGACTAGAACCTAACCATCTACAACATCACAATCTGCAACCTCAGCACAGATGACGCCCATAAGCATGTGGGCAAGTTCTTGCTGCTTTGCTACCCTGTCTCTAAAAACATTGATCAGTTGTTGTGTCGCACGGCTCTGCACCTCTGATTCATCCACCATTTCCATCATTGCTTCAACCATTAATTGGTTCACAAACATACATTTATTCTGTTGCATTCGAGACAGAGGATACCGAACAGATTCAGATGGCGATTTTGGCAAGCTTGTATTATTGATAGTGGAGAGTGTCTCGAGCATTGCATCATAACATAAATTAGGACGGGAACCAAACATATTAATCATGAGTTATTGCCATATTACCTGGCCTAGATTTACTAGAAAGAAACAATGGGGTTGCCTTGTTGTTTTTAGAGTTTCTCTTCTTATCTTCAGCAGCCTGCACAAAATTAACACACTAGCATTGCTATCATTGGCCAAGTCAGATAATAGGAAAGCAACATTGACACAATGAACGTTTGGGCAACTAGCCTACACCAAATTAACACAATATGACACATCTATCATCAGCCAGGTAAGGTAGTACGAAAGCAACATTGACACAATGAATGAATGGGCAACTAGAGAAGCACTACAATTCAGTAATGTGCGTGATATGAGATAGTACATTCATGCAGCTCATAATGCAAAACTACCAGGCAGTTTTCCTTACAAAAATCAACATTGACGCCTTTAACATTTTGCTACAACTAATTTTAGATCAGATAAAGGTTAGATTCACGCCGATTAACAAAATACATGTTGATGTAAAAATATAGTGATATACAATAGGTACTTACATCAGCATTGGAGCACAGAGAATTCCCTCAAGATAGTTTCCTCGAATACGATCCCAATGGAGGAAGTCTTCTATCGTTTAACCTTATTTTCTAAAAGAGAGATGGGTAAGAAACATGTAGAAAATATGATCAAAATGATATAAAATTTCATGATGCGAGGATACGCACATGCTTCTTAGAATGGAGTTGACATTCTTTTGCTGGACTGGAGCGGACTAGTTCTTTGGCCACTACAATCTTCTTATTATCAGTGGGAGTTGGGTTTCTTTGTGCTGGAGCAGTATCTATGAAAAATGGAGTTGGTTTATTATCTCCTGGCGTTTGGATCTTTTGCAAAGACCTGGTTTGTAACCCTTCAGATTCTAACATAGCCGTCTTCCCCTTGCATGCCTTATATAGAAGAATGGTGATTCAGTTATAAAACATGCTACAACAAAGATGGAATAGGTACTGAAGAATAGAAAGGCATGACATATTGACATGTATTCCCTCCATCCGTAAATAAATGGATAGGTCTAGGCGTATTTCAGTTCTAGATACATCCAGTTTTATCCATTTCTGTGACATTTAACCCGGACGGAGGGAGTATGATGTAAGAGCTAGGGATACGACAGGACAACACAGTAAAAAACACTGAAAAACCCACTGCAGAACCAAAGATTCAAACCCACTGATATGAGATAGTACACTCATGCAGCTTTGGATGCAAAACTACCAGGCAATTTTCCTTACAAAAATCAACATTGTGGCCTTTAATCATACATTTTGCTACAACTAAATTTAGATCAGATAAACGTTGGATTCACGCCGATTAACAAAATACATGCTGATGTAAAAATATAGTGATATACAACAGGTACTTACATCTACATTGGAGCACAGAGAATTCCTGCAAGAATCTTTCCTCATAAACGATACCATTGCAGAAATTCTTCTATTTGTTAAGCTTATTTTCTAAAAGAGAGATGGGTAAGAAACATGTAGAAAATATGATCAACATGCTATAAAATTTCATGATGCAAGGATACACACGCGCTTTTTAGAATTGAGTTGACATATTTTTGCTGGACTGGAGCGGACTAGTTCTTTGGCCACTGGAATCTGCTTATTATCAGTAGGAGTTGGGTTTCTCTATGCTGGAGCAGTATCTATAAAAACTGGAGTTGGTTTATTATCTCCTGGCGTTTGGATCTTTTGCAAAGGCCTTGTTTATAACCCTTCAGATTCTAACGTAGTCGTCTTCCCCTTGCATGCCTTGTATAGAAGAATGGTGCTTTAATTATAAAACATGCGACAGCAGAGAGATGTAATAGGTACTGAAGAATATAAAGGCATGACATATTGACATGTATTCCCTCCATCCGAAAAAATGGATGGGTCTAGGCGTATTTCAGTTCTAGATACATCCTTTTTTATCCATTTCGGCAACATGTAATCCGGACGGAGGGAGTATGGTGTAAGAGCTAGGGATACGACAGGACAACACAGCAAAAAAACACTAGTTGAATGTAAAACTATATGCTAGCGGAATACGTACAGAAATAACTAAGGCAACATACAAGTGTATGATTGGGAAAATAAGATGGCATTGCAACAGAGTACTAGAACAACACTTCAATGTAAAAAAACATGGTATGGCAGACAGATGAAGTACATACTAATGAATAACAATGCGTATGATATTCAGAAGCATGATGTCCAAATTAAGCAGATGGCATTGCGATAGAGTAGAATGACAGTACTTGAATTTGAAAACATGTTATCATGAATGGAATAGGTACTGTAAAACAGGAATGCATTACATATTTACATGCATGATCAACATGCTAAGCACATGGCATTGCAACAGAGTAGATACACTCTAGGACATTATATGCATTTTGTACCCATATCACAGGCCAAGTTAGAGCAAGGACCTTGTGGGGTGAAGAGGATTCATCAACTTTCTGCAAGTCTTCTGAAGAACTGCCTTTACATGTTCCATCATATTGGGTATCATTGACATCAAGTTTATTGGCCTTTACATTGCTCCGTGAGGTTCTTGTGGATATATCAGTGTGTGCAATTTATATCTGACATGCATGGAAGACAACTAGTAGTTAGATTTATGTAATGAGTGCCCGTAGGAGACGATATAAATAGTAGGATTGGGGTTAACTAGCAGCAATAGGTCTCATAAACTAAAGGGAGAACACAGATGAAAGCTACAGAATATGTATCGTTTGTACTCGAGATTAACTAGATGGCACACAAAAGTATTAAAGAACAACATAGGTAATACTAGAAGTGGTATAATACTATAATCACCAGCCTGTGGGATAGCATTGGCTGATGGATGATAACTATGGAACAGTGTTACCTAAAGAACAAGTGTCTTAGCTGAACTATGGAACAATGTGAACTCCTAAAAAAGACCTGTAAGAGATCAACATGAATATATAGTGAAATGTGATGATCTATTTTCCATGCTTAGATGAATAACAAAGCCATAAATGTTGCACACAAGTAAGATGAGGGTACAACCTATCTGGTTGCCATCCATAGGAGTGAGAATCATGTGCTAACTTGTTGATGGCCCTACAGTTGTTGTGGCTGTCCCTGTCGGGCACGCACATTCGATGCAGGGAACTATTGAGTGGGGACTATAGCTCCCTTCTGGTGTATGCTTCCCTTGTTGGAGCAGCTGCGGTGAGTCGGAAGACGGTGTGTCTGAAGATGCAGATAACGCATAATGTTAAGAACGGCATATCTCTTTGATCTGAAGAAATACACTAAGAGATCAACAGCAAGGTACGAGAGTGGTCATACGTCTGTTGAGGAAGACTAAATTGGGGTCACACAATTTTATTTTATTTCTGTACTGCGATCTACGCCAGATGTCTTGATGGCCATCTTGTGCCTCCCAGCTGACACTGTTCGAAATCTTCCCCGAAGAGCCAGTGACCAACGGTAGAGCAGCCTGCCTCTGTCATCTCTGGCCCCAGCCAAAACCCCGCTCCCCGCCCCACCACACTGCCGTGGTTGCGCCGCCCCCGAGCCAATCCACAAAGACTCCCCGTCATCCAGATCCGGCGGCGGCAGTACCTTCAACCCACGCAACTCTAAAAGATAGCCATCTAAGCACTGCTTCCGCGGCGAACTTGCGGCCCCGCACCCCTACGTTAGACACCAGCCAACCGGCAGCCTAGGAGCTCCGCCGCCTCGTTGGGTGCTGCTTCCCGTTGGGAATCGATTGGCCCAGAATAAAAATTCAGACAACTGACGCCTAAATAAAGTGATTTGAGATGAGGGTGCGACCTATCTCGCGGCATGGTGAAGTAGGCAGGTCTAGCTGCCGAGTCGGTGAGGCCGGTGCGGTTGCGGTGGCGACCGGCGGCAGGGAAAGAGTGATGTCGCGACGGTCGACGGCTACGCGGAAGCAACTCTAGGATTCTGGACGGATCCGAAGTTGGAGCCGCTCCGGTGCCGTGAACAACGGTGGGGGTGAATCGGCTCCGGTACGGTTCACACGGCCGTCGTCGAGGCAACACCAGCAACACGGAGTAAGAGGCACATGGCCTAGTGCACGACGGCAATTGGACAGCGTCTCCGGCATTAGGGAGGAGGGCGGCTGTGAAATTGGTGCGGTGGGGGGCGCCATGGGGGTGGGGCTGAGGTTTAGCGGCTCGGGAGAAGGGAACGTCCCGAGGAGAAGGTGATTTGGTGCCCATGAGGTATGAATGGGGGCGGGCAGGGGCGGGGGGAACTGGGAAGGGAGTGGAACCATGTCTTACGGACGCATTTGTCTGAAAGGTGAGGGGGAGTTACAGTTCTACCCTTGCCTATAGGCTTCTCGGCTTGGGTCTGTGTACTGAGGGTCGGGGATAGTAGAGTAACTTTGCTTCTCCCCAAATAGAGGGCGGGAGCGATTTCAGGCAAGGAGGGCGTGTTTTGAACTATAGTGGGCGCGAGCGATTTCGGGCAAGGAGAGCGTGTTTTGAAATAGTGGGCGTGAGCTATTTCGGGCGAGGAGAGCGTGTTTTGCCGACCATGGTTTATGAATTATTCGGCACATGTCATTTCCGCTGTGGAGAAGGCGCTCTTGGATGAAGTTACGAACCTACCCTCGATGTACAACGGGCCAATTGATGCGTGTCCCACATAGGACGGTAATTTCGCGTCTCCCATTTATTTTCTCGGGCGAATTCCACCGAGCAGAGAGGATGTTTAACAGTTCGTTCAAATTTTGGGAGAACGAGCATCCACGTCTACCTTACCAAGTCAATTTGAATCAAATTTTGAAATATTAGCTTGCCACTTCTTTTTTAGATGGAGAGATGATGCTCGGGAGTAATGTGTTTTTACATGCTCGTTGCTAGAGATTTACTATATGACAAATAGTTGACCCACTCAAAAACGCGAATCAAACACAAAATGAAATTTCTCGATTCAATGAAATAGCTCGTTCAGTAGGTCAAAATAGTGAACTAAATCCAAAATTGAACACCTCAATCGAGTAACATGTTGTATAGTATTATAGTACTCCATGAATATGTTCTAAGTCAAATTAATGAACTTGTTTGATATACGCATATATCCGTTCATGTGTGGATTGCAAACAACTTGTTCTCCAATTTAAATATTTGAATGCAAGTTTATATCGAAACATGGTTTATATCAGTCTTTGATGCATAAAACGCAACCTCCCCCTCTCCCGGACTCCTGTTCTCTCTCTCTCTCTCTCTCT
>NC_041389.1:405663662-405689017 GCF_002162155.2 Triticum dicoccoides | reverse complement strand
GTTGGTCCCTCTCCTTTTCTCTCCATCTCTCTCTCTCTCTCTCTCTCTCTCTCTCTCTCTCTCTCTCTCTTTGTGTGTGTGGGTGGGGGGGGTCTTTCTAGTTCGCATGCATATATACACCATCTATAGGTCTCTCTCGCACACTATGTATGATACTCTAGCTAGTCCAAGCTAGATATCTTGGGTGCACTCATCGTACGCACACAAATTCCTTGGCTCTTTGCCTGTAACTCTCTCACGCACCATTATGTCGTCTCGGAGCTCTTCCCCCCTCACTCAAACTCTCCATCCACCTGGGTCACACATACACATGCATATCTCACTCGCACTCGATAGGCCCATCTAAAACTCTATCTCTCCCTCGTTCGCTCTCCATCTCACACGCACGCACACACACACACACACACAATCTCATGCCCAGCTAGCGAAGTATGATGGTCCCCCCTATATGTATATGACTAGCTAATCTTAGTCTCCATCACAAACATGTGCATGGTCTATCTCGATTTCTCTCGGGGCATCTTTCTATCGCGCACGCACTCCCTCGATCTCCCACCCATATAGTCCCCTCACGATCTCGAGGGGATCTCTCTATCACAAACACACCCTCTCTCCCTCCCCATGCGTCCATGCCATCCATGTGTCCCTCTCGACCTTTTTTCCTTGTTGGCCAGACCTCTATTGGACATGTGCTACAGGGGTGTCTCTCTCCGTTGCAAACAATCACACACTAGCTATCTTCGTCTATCTCCTCGCCTCGCTTTTCCATCTCGGAGATGCATGCGTGATATGTTTGCATAAGAAACAAAAAAATGCACACTCTCTCTAATTTATCGTTTGTTGTCACTTTCTCTTTCACGCACATACTCTTTTTGCACACTTACTCATTCTCCTTCACACGCACTTGGTCTGTCTCGACTGAGGCACTATCCTCCGTCCATAGCATATAGATTTATTGAAAAGTCAAACATCACAAAGTTTGACCATGTACGTGGACAAAAAGAATTACATCTAGTACGGCAAACATATACCATTAGATTCACCATGAGATGTAGGTTTGTATGATGTATCTTTGGTATTGTAGATATAAATAACATTTGCGTAAACCTGATCAAAGTTTCCAAAGTTTAACTTCTAAAAAATTTACATGCACTGCATTATCGAGCGGATGGAATATCTCTTTCCCCCTCTCAGCTATCTGACGCACCACTCAGCCTTATCGGGGCTCCTCAATCTCTCTCAAACTTTATTGGTCAGTTTGGTTCATGACCTGACCCTCATGCCTTGATGGCAGGTACTGCCTTGTGTGGACATGAGATGTAAAATATTTCTGCCTGGCCAGGCTTGTGTGGTGCTGAAGCGTTTGGTTCATACCTGGGCCAGGCAAAGCATCAACGTCCCATCAATCAATCCATGCATCAATTATTTAATGCTAATATCCATCCATGGTGCTGTTAGCCTCGTGGCCGCACGACCAGGCACGGCCAGGCGTTCGAAATCGGTCGCTTGGGCCAGGGTACTTGCAGTGTCTGGAGTTCAGCCAGGCTAATTAAAGTGCAATGGAACCTAGCCTAGGCGGGCTTTCTTTTTCACAGGGTAGCAACCAAACAAGCGTGCGTGAAATCCAGCCACAACCTCAGGCCACGCAAAAGATGCTCAGGACGCAAGCCAAACTGGCCTTATATCTCCCTGGTTCACACATACACATGTCTCGATCGCGCTATACATATAGACCCATCCAACACTCTCCGCCCTTGTTCTCTCTCCATGTCACACGCACCCCCTAAGTACCATAATCCCTCACTCCATCATAGGCTCTGTTTGGATCCATGGGTTAGAGTTAGTTTGGGTTAGTTTGGAGTCAACTAACCCAAAAAGATCCAAACAGGAGGGTTAGTTTGGGTTAGATGCATCTAACCCATCCAAGAAAACTAACCCATCCAAGAGGTGCTTATTTGGGTTAGTTCTTCTCGGGACCACTAATAAACACTTTTTTTCTCTTGCTCTCCCCGCAGCAGATCCCTCCCCACTTCCTCGAAGCTTCTCGTCCTCTCCCTCCCTCCCTCTCGCACTGCCCGTGAAGGCGCCTCGCCGTATCCGCGCTCCATCTAACCCTGCCATCCAAACACCTCTTTACTTAGAGTTAGTTCAGGGTTAGTTCAGGGTTAGAATCTAACTCTAACCTCTAACTGAGTTAGAGTATCCAAACAGGGCCATAGGCGCAAGCACTCCCAACTCCTAAGTATGATTATCTCTTACTAGCCATCAGTAACACACGTATTGTATCCTTCCATCCATACATCTATCTCGATATCTCTCGGGGCATCTTCTATCGCGCACACACCTTGTCACTCGATCTCCCACCCATGTAGTCCCGTCACAATCTCCAGGGGATCTCTCTATGACAAACATGAACTCTCTCCTCCCCATGTCTGCATTTTCTCCGTACGTCTCTCTTGACCTCTTTCCCTTGTATGTGAGACCCCTCTTGGCCACGTGCTAGGGGTGTTGCTCTCTCGGTTCCAAATAACCACACACTATCTCCTCACCTTGCCTCCATTGTCGAAGATGCATGTGTGATATGTTTGCATAAGACACCCATGCTTTTTCTCTACTTTTATCGTGTGTTGTCCATGTCTCTTTCACACACGCACGCACACTTTTTTCACTCTCTATCTCTCTCTCTCTCTCTCGTTAGGGACTCTGTCACGTCCATAAACATATGGATGTTTTGAAAAGTCAAACATCAGAAAAGTTTGACCAGGTATATGTGGAGAAAAACATTTACATCTGGAATGATCATTAGATTCATCACAACATGTACTTACTTCATACTATCATTTATCTTTGGTATTGTAGATATAAGTAATTTCTTTATAAACTTGGTCAAAGTCTCAAAAGTTTGACTTAAAAAAATGTTGGAACTACATTATCGAACGAAGGGAGTAGCTCTTTCTCTCTCTCTCTGATATCTCTCACGGGCCTCTCCTCTCACTCGAACTCTCTATACCGACGGATTATACGCTCACTGGGTCAGCGTATAGTTCCGTATATTGTTTAGTTAACCGGTCAACCAATCGACATGCTTCCTTGTCAGCTCATGTTCTATATCTTGGTGTGCTGGCCCATGTGGCAATGGGTGAAAATAAGTAAACTAGAGGCCCATCTGACACGCGGTGAAGTAAACAAAGTTGAAACCACTCGGGGTAGCACCCCGCACGCTAGGAAATTGAGGGCATATCGAGGACAAACTTCTTGCGCATGAAGGACGCACTGGCGCACAATTCACCACTACACGGTGGCATGCACAGAAGGACGCACTCGCGCACACCCAGCACACAACACACACCAGCACACATGTACACCGGCGTCGCTGCCGGTTGAGATGGACGGCGAGGCAGCCAACAAGTGGAGGCGGCTCGAGCCAAAACAGCATCCGGCGAGCCTGGACTTCATCAGCAGCCTCCGACGACATGCTGCTCATGATCATCGGCCTCCTCCTCACCAAATCTGCCGCGCGGACCGCCCTGCACTCCCGGTGGTGGCGCCCCCTCTGGCGCTGCGTCCCCCTGAACCTTACCATCGACAGCTGCCTCTGCGACGGGGATTGCAAATGCATGGCCGCAGTCTCCAAGATCCTTTCATCGCACCTTGGGCCAGCCAGACGCCTTGACATCCGCATGTTCAGTACCAACTGCAAGGTCCAACCCAAGTTTGACGAGTGGTTCTTATCCCCCGCCCTAGATCAGCTCGAGGAGCTCAGCTTTGAAGCTGGACGATGTCACTCTTTGCCACCGTCCGCGCTCCGCCTCACGCCAACGCTACGCCATGCCAGCTTCAGCTCCTACTATCTTCCCCAGATTAATGTCGCGCCCGGCCTACTTCTCTCTCAACTCAAGCAGCTCGACCTCTTTGACGTTGTCATCTTGAAGAAGGCTATGGAGCACCTGCTCCACAGCTGTACTGCGCTCGAGTACCTTCGTCTTGAGAAGAGCCACGGGTTCATTAGCCTCCACATCGCCTCGATGAATCTCCGATGGATTTATGTGTCCTGCTGGCCCGCAACAAGACATCAATTGGGAAGAGATCACTCCAGCTGTTCCACGTTATGGTCATTGAGAATGTGCCTTTCCTTGAGAGATTGCTTGTATTGGATCTAGAAGGTCCAACAAAAATCAAGGTCATTGACGCGCCGAAATTGACAGCGTTGGTGTACTTGTCTGCGAAATTCTCCGAACTCTTTATTGGAGCCGTAATCGTTCAGGTACAACACTCATCTTCTTCTCCGTCTTCTTGAAATTCACATTTTTAAATTTCTTCTTGATGTATTTATGACCGTCTTCCAGAAAATGATTCCCACAAGCTTGACCTGGTCCATGCACACAGTGAAGATCTTAGCACTAAAATCTATCGGCCCCAATCTGGATCAAGTTGTTGGATTCCTTACATGCTTTCCGTGCACGGAGAAGCTACTCATTGAGGTGAAACTTCTTTCCTGTAAGTAAACGGTAATCACAATGTAGCTCAATTTTTTCGTAATTTTCCCAAATTACGATGACAAGTGTAGTGTTCAAAACTGCATCTACGCACTCACTAAAAGAAATGTTTTTAGTATTTTTTCTCACGTGATCACCTGCATAGTTTTTATGCTGTACTACTATAGTAGCCTAGGCTAGTCATAGTGGAAAGTAACTTAGACTACTCCAGTAACTCTATGGTTACCCTAAGAGCAAGTACGGCCTCCGTCCTGGTTTACTCTTCCAATTTTGTAGTATCAAAATTTGACCATAGATTTAACTGACAAAATGTTAATGCATGCCACTAAGAACTATATCATTGGATTCGTATTTGAACATAATTTCAAATGGTGTAATTTTTAGTGACATGCATTGGCATTTTCTTAGGTAAATCTATGGTCAAAATTTTATACTAAATACGAGGTAGTATTCCCTTCGTCCCAAAATTGTTGTCTTACATTTGTTTAGATATGGATGTATCTAACACTAAAATGTAACTAGATACATCCGTATTTAGACAAATTTAAGACAAGAATTTTGGGACGGAGGGAGTACAAAAGTGGGCTATGTAGGCCAAAACATGTGCCAAATTCACTTGTGATGCATTTGGCATCGATGCCCCTCCATTGCTCACCTAGTGCCCCAATCTGGATCACCTACTTTGCTCCGGTGCCAAATTAACTCAAGCAATGAAAAAACACTGCATGGGAGAGAGAGAGGACCGAGGCAATAAAAACACTTGTTTGGAAGAGTGAGAGGCTGGTGTAGTTGGTTTGATTGATTTGTTTATACATGTGGGTCTGTGTGCATAGCGGTGCCAACTCTCTCACATTGCGAGAGCGGTGCCAAAGTCTTTTGATTTGACATTGATGCGTATTATGTGGCATACTTTTGCGAAATATGGCATCGACCACATAGTGGAAGGCAACAAATGCCCAAGCTCTTCACGTGCTCCTAGTTAAATGAGAGGAAACAGAAAGAGAGAGAGAGAGAGAGAGAGAGAGATAGAGAGAGAGTGAAAAAATATCACTAGCCAGCCAACCCTATCGTATGAGCGAATGATATTGGTACCTCTTGATGACACGGCAATCTTATGCAGCCAGCTGCTCTAATATGTTCTCTTCTTTTGCAGATAAAAAAAGACCCGAAAGTGAAAAATGTGCTGCACTATAACAATCTCATCGAATGCCTTGATCTCCATCTCACAGAAATTGATTTGATCGACTACCGAGGCAACACATATGAGATTAAATTGGCCAGGTTCTTTGTTCTGGAGGCAAGTGTGCTCAAGGTAATGAGGTTTGGCATTATTTGGCGCAACAATGAATGGCGTGCTGATCACCGCAAGCGTCTAAGCCTAAATGAAAAAGTCTCCGCAGAAGCTGAATGTGTTTTTGAAACATCAAGTGGCCAGAGACTCAAAAACTTATTTTCCCATTAGTGACTTGTCAGGGCGGTGGATTATAGTTTGTACAATAATGTTGCATCCACCTAAAGTAACAAAAGTTCTTACGTAAACTTCCTAGTAATTCCCTCTTCGTAGGTGCAACATTACTCCTAACATTTGTAATATCAGTTTGAAACTTGTAATATTGCCGTGTCCTATTCCTGCGTTTTCAAAATCCTGCGAATCAAACAGGTCCTAAGTTGGTGATGATGTTGTGCCTCCCATCTTTCACCAACAGCCGTCGGATCTAGATCTGACGCATACAAACCAAGCTTCTCCATTTTTGTAAAAAGATGCCCGCACTTTTTCCCTATTCACAAACAACTCCTTGTCTCTCACAATCAGCCTCATCTCCTCCCCACCACATCTAGAAGGCCGTTGAAAAATCTGGCGCGATGGCCGCTGCCGCAGCCATCCACCCCCAATCTTGGTGTTCCGTGCAATGCACGGGCATCTACGCACGGGAAATTATGTCGAACAGGGCTAGTTGTAAGCAGGCTAGCTCTACAGCCATGATGATAGTGACTGCAGACGGTGAGGCTGACTATGCTATGCCAAACACGGCGCCTATACTCAGGTGTCATCTCCGGCGCAGGGTCTTGTCACTTCACTGTGAGGAGCAGCACGTAATAATTTGACCAACGAGTAGTACAGTGCTAGTACTCCTACTACTACATTGGTAGTACTACTACTAGTACTAGTAGCACCACCATCTGGATTTAGGAGTACTACCACATCCATATGGATTTTAGTAGTTGACTAGCAATATCTAGTAATGCATGTCAGAAAAAATGTACTACTCACTCTATAAATAAATACATGGTGTTTTATTCCTATCGGCGAGAGAATTTAATGTTTTGCTAACTAGAGTAATAATAGGATTACATGCAATGAACTAAACACTGCATGTCATGTTTGGTAGTCTCAAGTCATTGAAAGCATGCACGGCCCACATCTCTCATTGATTGATATGTCACGAAATAAGAAACAAGGAGGGAGTTAATGCACCGTGCCTAAGTGTTTTGGGATTATTTGGTTTTCGTAATGTGACTTCGGCTGGTTGTAATGTTACACAGCATTTTTGTTTACATGCATTAACATTTTATTAGTTAAATCAAAGGTCAAAACTTGGCACAAAATGCAAAGGGCACCAATAAACTAGTAAACATCAAACTTCTCTCGTTTGGCCCCAACTAGAGGTTCGGTGAGATGACTATACTGCACCGACACAGAGGGGGACGCAAATTCATTGACTTACGGCAACTGCCTTTGGGTGAATGACACGTGGGCCCAGGGGGTGGCTGGCCCACCTATCATACAACCAAAGGCAGGTGCAGTAGAGGGCCGAGGAGTAGTACGAAATCCTACGCACCTACGCACGCTAACCAAGGGCAAGAGTGATCACTTGAATCGCAAGATCAGTTGACTAGAAGCTAAGCTAGACCCATGGAGGCGATGAGCGCGAGCATCAGCCAGCTGTGCCAGATGGTCCACGACGCCGGCCTGCGGCCTGGCACCGAGGAACGTCTCCAGGTAGTACTGCTTGAGGCTGCCAGGGCAAGGGGCCGCTTGGACGACAGCTTTGTCTCCTTGTTCGACGAGGTCCTGTCGGTTTCCTCGACAAGTTCACCGTCGTCAAGAAGCTCGCGGACGACTTTGACGTAAGCCTCCAGCCGACGCGCCCAGGCTCTGCCATGCCTGCCACCCTCAACGGCCACTATGGTGACAACCTCTTCGACGCACTTGTGGCCCTGTGACTGCCCGCCGTCGCGCCGGAGAATGTCCACCTCGAGGTCACGCTCACCGCACAGCGCCTGGCGCAGCAAGACACCATCGACATAATCGCCCACGTCTACGCGCAAATCGTCCACAAGGACTACTACATGCAAGAGGAGGACGATAGGACGCTGGCCTTCTTGGACCGCAGGGCAACCTTGGATGACACTGTTCAGAAGCACGTTGAGCTCGCCGCCAAAGCCGCTGCTCCTCACACGTCGGTTGGTGACCCGGCGCACTAGGGCGTGAGGATGTCGTTGATGGATCCTTATGTATTTTTATCTTTCCGTAAAATCCATGTAGTAGTATATGATACTACAGTAATTATATTAACTTTCGCATCAACTTCATAATTTGCGTATGTACTCCATGCATGAACGGCGCCAAAACTAAACTTCTCATTACTCTAGGCAAACTCATTATTTTCTATCTACAGGTCGCGCCATGGAGCAGAACCAAAATTTACAAGTTACGAGTTCAAAAGGAAAAGCCTGTCGTGTTCGCGTCGCACCCCCACACGGTTGGTCCGACATGCCGCTCAAGCAGGAATACGTGTGGTGTTGCATTTTCACTTACAAGTGGGACCGCAGTTGAGCAAACCGACTATCGGCAAACCCCCAGCCCGCCCACTGCGCGATGGCTGAGAAAACAGGAGGGAGAAGAGATGGCTGTAGCACGGACTCCAAGAAAATTGGTGTCGGATGGGAATCGGGTGGGTGGCGTGTGCCATACTGCTAGACGTGAATGCTAGTTATGGCCCATGCCACCCCACTATATCGAGCCTATATCGAGGTACGTAGAACAAATTTCCTGCAGTCCATGCTCAGCCCTCCTCTATCTCTCTTCTCAGCCAGCCAGCGGATGTGCGGAGCCCATCGTCTGTTTGCTCACATGCGGTCCCACATGTTAGTGAAAACGCAAGCGGACCCACTGAACTTGCACATCTTTCACCTCGACGTGCCGGTGATGAAAATCAAATCCAATAAAGATCTTCGGTGGCCGCTTTTGGAGTTACTCAAGAGTAGTAAGATTCTATTGACAGTTTAACCCAAGATGCACATCTCGTGGCTTCAACTACCACTCTATTTTCTTTCATGACATGACCTGGATGCTGGATGTCCCACGTGTCGGCAAAAGGAGGAAGAACCCGACGAAATTTTCGGTTGTGCTCTCAGATTAGACTAGTTGCGCTAACTTAAAATTTTTATTGTGTACTCCCTCTGTTCCAAAATACGTGACTTCCATTTGTCCAAAAATGGATGTACCTATATACTAAAACATGTCTAGATACATATATATTTTGACAAATAGAAGGCATGTATTGTGCAACGGAGGGAGTAGAATGGATGCAAGTTTTTGTATTGGGAAGAAGAGTACATCCATATATTGATAGAGCGCAATTTAGTAGATGTTCTATCACTTTTAGCTAGCACAGAGGCTAGAGATGAGATTAGTGCACTTGTTGATACTCCAACTAGAATAGAGGCTAGACATGAGACTAGATGGGAGGAAGCAACGTCTACTTCTTTACACTCAAAGAAGAAAGAAGCACGCAAGATCGAGCCTCCGCAGATCAACAATGAATGCATCGAGAAGGCACTAATCCAACTTACAGGAGTAGTAAAATGTATTCTTGTGGTTCTTGTTTTCTTTGGTCTTGCTTTTCTAGTCAAAATTATCGTTGGAGTTTGTGCAAAACGGAGGTCCATTTGGGGTCGTGCGTTGGAGTTGGCCTTACAAGTGGGACCGCAGTTAAGGAAACCGACTATCGGCAAACCCCCACCTCGCCCGCCGCGCAATGGCTGAAGTTAGAGAAACTACGAGGGTCAAGAGATTGCTCTAGCACGGACTCCAAGAAATAATATGGTGTTAGATGGATGTCGTGGTGGTGGCGTGTGCCGTACTCCTGGATATGAATGCTTATTCTGGCCCATGCCACCCTACTACTCCTACTAGTTACTCCTACTATATAGTACTAGTATCGAGGATTCGAGGTGCTGGTTACGTACAACGAACACATTAACATATGGCTACAGTAAAAACACCCGCCCGACGCGCGAAGCATGTGAAGCTAGTACAAATAGTGTACTACTATCGTTGATTGGCCTCATCCGATAACCTGTTGCAATGCATGTACAATTATGTATTCAGAAAATGATTTTTTGCCTTGTCGCACCACTCACTCAGAGAAGCGACTCGAAAGCCATTCATAAATTTAGTAAGTTTATCACAGGCATATCATTTTATTACATACAACAGGTCATCAACCCACATCGACAATGATGATACATTATAAATACTAACTTTTTCACCACACAACAAATAACAAGCAATGAAATGAACTTCAACTCAACCATTCCTCGGTGTTGCAAACGCTTGCTTTGAACCACAAGTGATTCTCTCGGACGGGCCATCCATTGTCGATCTGGAGACCAACGCAGGACTGATCATCCAGGATGAAGCGGCCTACTATATCAGTACCAGGGTAGGGAACCACCCAAATGTCCGAGGTATAGACACGGTTGCTTCTCATAAATGGTAGTAACATTGTGTCAACAGCAGTTGGATCGCCTTTGTAATGCCCCGGATCCGATGCGCCAGGTGTCCGCCAGTTATTCGCCTTCAATGCCGTGTTGTTTGCTTGCGTGTTGCATTTTGCCATGTCATCATGTGCATCTCAATTTGCATATGTGTTCGTCTCATGCATTCGAGCATTTTCCCCGTTGTCCGTTTTGCAATCCGACACTCCTATGTCATCCGGCGCCCCCTTTTGCCTCTTTTCATGTGCGGGCTCGGAATGGACTGAGGTTTGCCAAGCGGCCTTGGTACTCCACCGGTAGTCCGCCTGTCAAGTTTTGTGCCATTTGGAGTCTGTTTGATACTCCAACGTTTAACCGGGGAACCGTAAAGGTCTCTTTTGTGTTCAGCCCAACACCCCTCCAATGTGGCCCAATAACCAATCCAAACCCCCTCCATGCTCTCGTTCATTCGATCACGATCGTGTGGGCGAAAATCGCACCTCATTTGGACTCTCCTAGCTCCCTCTACCTATAAATATGTCCACTTCCCCGAAATTCTTGGTCCAAACCCTAGCAGTCTTCCTCCTCCCGCCGCCGGACATGTCCGTCTGTGCCAGACATGTCCGCTGGCCACGTTCCTCCATCCAATGGTGTCGCGCCACGTCAACTTCCCTACCGCCGCAGCCAACCAGACGCCGCCACGTGTCCCCGCTGGCCTCTCTCTCTCCTCCGCGCCGCCGGGCCCGCAGAGCCCACGGTCGGCCGCCCCGGGCCGCCTCGGGCCCGAGTGCCCCGCCGCCGTGACCTCCTCCTCCGCGCTGGAGCCTACAGCTCCACCGCCGTCCACCGGACTCCGCCGCCCCTCGCCGCTGGTGTCCCCATTGCCGACGCGCCTTGCCGCCGTCGCCCTCCTGAGCGCCCGCCCCGGATCCGGATCCGGTCCCACGCCCTCCGCTCCGGCCCGCCACCCGATACCACCACCTCGCCGGCATCCCGCTCCACCGCCGCCTCGGCTCGCCCGCGCCGCGGCCGGCCCCAAGTGCGTCGGCCCCTCGCCGGAGCACCACCCAGTCGCCGCGCCTCGTCACCGACCCCGTCCCCGGCCTCTTCCGGCGTCCCCTACAACTCCGGCCACCTCCTACCCAAACTCCGGCGAGATCCAGGCCAACTCCGACAAACTTTGTTCCGCGCGCCACATATGGATCGGGAGAAACCCTAGGTTGACCTCGAAATATCTAAGTCCTTTTTTCTACAGTATTTTGAGCCCTTGTTCATCGCATCATAACTTTGCTTTCGTAGATCCGTTTTGCATGAATGAGATTTCAAAATGTTCATTGATAAATGTTCTTCATTTCATTACATTGTGCCATGCTTGTTTGAGTTCATCTTGATGCCCTAATCATCGTTGCAAGAGTGCTATATGATGTTAACTGCTGTCTGTTAACAGAACTTGGTGATTTGTCTTTTTCATTGCATTTTGTGTGTGCATCCTATGAGCTTGATGTCTACATGACTTTTGAGCTACATCATGCCATCTTCACAGTGGTGCAATCCATGTATTTTTGTGAGCCTTGTACTGAGTGCATCGAGCTCGTGAAGTAGTGTACTTGCTGTTATTGTTTTGCATGTCTGAATCTGTTATATCATGATGCTATGTAAACATGCTTCTACAAGTCATTCTATGCATAATCTGGATATGTTCACTAAGGATGATTTGTTATACATGTCATTCTATATCCATTAATGCCCCTGGTTGCATTTATAGCCTGCTGTAGCTTGTCGTAATCTTGCTCTCAAATTGCTAAATAATGTTTCTGTCAGCCTGTTAACATTAAATTCAGTTTTGCCATGAGTTTTTCTAGTGATCCATGCACCCTATGAACTTGCGCTTGCCATTCTTAGCTTCATAAACATGTATTATTACTGTTGGTTGCCTTGTCATGCCATGTATTGCTCTGTGGTGAGTGGTACAAGCTCACCAACATGCCTACTTATTATTGTTGCTACCATGTCTGAAAATTTGTCATATCATTTGCCATGTTTGCATGGATGCTACCATCTTTTCTATTGATCTTTGGAATTAGTTTAGGAAGGGAGTTTTGTTCTTTGTCTTTAGTGTTAGCATTCCATGCCTTTGTTTGTCATGTTAAGTTCCTGTAACATGTTGTTTGATAGCTCTAAACATTGCAACCTGATGTTATTTCTGCTAAGTCTGTAAACTGTTATTATTTGCAATCTTGCCATGTCCTTTTGAGCATGTTCTAGTGATTTCTGGAGATAGCTCAGTGTTCATGTTTTGTAATGCTTTACCTGTACTTCATGACCATGCCTTTTTTTCTTACGTTGAGATGCTGTAGCATATTGTTTTGATGCTTGCTAGATGCCTAGTTGCTGTTTTGGACAGCTTGTCCTTTAAACTTGTATAGAGTGTATATGTTGAACCGTTGCTCCGTTTTGAGTGTGCTCTATATGAAACTTGCTTGATTTTGCATGAAGTTTCATATTATCATGTTGCATCCTTGTTTTGAAGTGTTTTCTTGATGTTTGTATGCATTTAGCATCAATGCCATGTTTGACTTCTTTTGCTCATATCTTCTAGGCTGTAGCTCCGAACTAAATGAACTTTATATGTAGCTTGACTAGAATTTCGTGTAGATCCTCTTGGTGCTCTTTAAATTGCTGTTTAACAACTTCAACTTAATGTTTGTTCAGATCTGGACCAATTTCGAAATTTGCATATGAGGTCTTACAGGAATTGTTATATGTTGTTTTCGGCCTCTTTTAAACTTGCCTTTATGTGTTGCTCTCGTTTGCATCATCTCTTGCCAAGCTTCATGTAGTCTTGTCTTGCATCATACTTGGTTGAGCATCATGTCATGTACATGTGTGGTGTGTTTACCATGTTGTGTGCTTCTTCTCGATAGTTCTTGTTTCGTTGCGATCGTGAGGATTCGTTCGTCTATGCTTGGTTTGGCTTCATCCGTTTGTCTTCTTCATGGACTTGTTCTTCTTCCTTGCGGGATTTCAGGCAAGATGACCGTCACCTTGGATCTCACTACTATCATTGCTATGCTAGTTGCTTCGTTCTATCGCTATGCTGCGCTACCTATCATTTGCTCCTCAAGCCTCCCAATTTGCCATGTCAGCCTCTAACCCTTTTCACCCTTCCTAGCAAACCGTTGCTTGGCTATGTTATGGCTTTTGCTCAGCCCCTCTTACAGCGTTGTTAGTTGCAGGTGAAGTTGAAGATTGCTCCATGGTGGACAGGATTATGGTTGGGATATCACAATATCTCTTATTTAATTAATGCATCTATATACTTGGTAAAGGGTGGAAGACTCGGCCTTATGCCTGGTGTTTTATTCCACTCTTGCCTCCCTAGTTTCTGTCATACCAGTGTTATGTTCCTTGATTTTGCGTTCCTTACGCGGTTGGGTGATTTATGGGACCCCCTTGACAGTTCGCTTTGAATAAAACTTGTCCAGCAAGGCCCAACCTTGGTTTTACCATTTGCCTCACCACCACATATACCCTTCCCTTGGGACGGCCAACCCGAGGGTCATCTTTATTTTAGCCCCCACGGGCCAGTGCTTCTCCAAGTGCTGGTCCAAACTGAGTAGACTGCAGGGCCACCTCGGGGAAACTTGAGGGCTAGTTTTGCTCGTAGGATGTCTCATCCGGTGTTGCCCTGAGAACGAGATATGTGCAGCTCCTATTGGGATTGTCGGTGCATCGGGCGGCTTTGCTGGTCTTGTTTTACCATTGTTGAAATGTCTTGTAAACCGGGATTCCGAGACTGATCAGGTCTTCCTGGGAGAAGGAATATCCTTCGTTGACCGCGAGAGCTTGTGATGGGCTAAGTTGGGACACCCCTGCAAGGTATAAACTTTCAAGAGCCGTGCCCGCGGTTATGTGGCAGATGGGAATTTGTTAATGTCCGGTTGTAGATAACTTGGCACCAGATACAAATTAAAATGCATCAACCGCGTGTGTAGCCGTAATGGTCTCTTTTCGGTGGAGTCCGGGAAGTGAACACGGTTTTGGGTTATGTTTGACGTAAGTAGGATTTCAGGATCACCTCTTGATCATTGCTAGCTTCACGACCGTTCCGTTTGTCCTCTTCTCGCTCTTACTTGCGTATGTTAGCCACCATATCATGCTTAGTCGCTGCTGCAACCTCATCACTTTACGCCTTCCTTTCCCATTAAGCTTTGCTAGTCTTGATACCCATGGTAATGGGATTGCTGAGTCCTCGTGGCTCACAGATTACTACAACAACAGTTGCAGGTGCAGGTTATGCGATGATCATGACGCAAGAGCAATGCTTGCTTGCGTTGAGTTCTTCTGCTTCTTCTTCGATCAGGGGATAGGTTCCAGGTCGGCAGCCTGGGCTAGCAGGGTGGATGTCGTTTGAGTTTCTGTTTATGTTTCATCCGTAGTCGGATGTTGTTCTCTTGTATGTTGATGTATTCTTGTGGCATTGTATGCCTTTTGTATGTATCCCCATCTATTATGTAATGTTGATGTAATGATATCCACCTTGCAAAAGTGTTTCAATATGGGGTCCTATCCTTGGTGGGACCTTCGAGTCTCTTTAGGATAGTATCGCATACTGGGCGTGACAACCTTTCACCATCATTGGATAGTTTTGTCCAAGGAAGAGCGAGTTTTCTCCAAGACTATCAATTCTGTACCAGGGAGAAGGAGTTGGCGCTAGCACACTAGTATCCATCCCGAATACCATGCAACGGGTGTTGGAATAGGTCCGGAGAGTGGGACCATGGGAGACTACACCTACTTCCTTAGCAGTAACATCATCAGTGGGTTGTATACACAAAAGAAGAGACGATCCATTGGAATTAGTTGCCAGGCGCCAAAGAGTATATGGGCGTTGCTCGTGCTCATGCTCGTGATCATCATCATCGTCATCTCCCCCTTGGTTATAAAATTTTTCAAGTATAGGTGGTGGAATGTTCACAGGACCTTGGAAACACAAGAAGAAGGTTAATTAGTAAAGGGAAACTTGCTAACCCGCATGCATGTGGATGAAATAGTTATAATTACGGTGGAAGACAAACATACCGAAACTACGAGCATGCCATGCAAAAACAGTGCCACGAGTGGTGGCAGCAAACACAAGGCCCTCGTATTGAATTGCATCACAGTACTCATCCTTGTACAGAAACTGATTTTTGAGCAATATCCATCGAGTCAAACCACCAAGGATGGCAACAAGCTTGTCGAATATAGCAACAAATTCATAGTTGTTGTAATTCCAAGAGCGGTTGGGAACTCGACAAATTGCTATCTTCCATAGAAGACAGTCACCATGATCGTATTTGAACGTGCGTACAATACCGGTGTGCTCAACCTCTGGGTAGTCTGCTGAGATTTTTGGAAGTGGAACCTAGTCATGAGTGTACACATTCACAAGTTCCCACTCGCAGTTGGACCCAATGTAAACAACCCAATCTCCGTTTGCGCCTGCCCAAGCCTTGCCATCAAGCGATGGCATCTTAACATCATACGTATCATTATCAAGCGCCGTCAACTGGCACAGGGCGAGGCCTCCATCGTGCCGGCGCCAGTCATCAGGGTCACGACAAAGAAGATAGGGGAGATCAAACCGCTCCTTGACTCTTGGGTTCCTTGTAATGATGTTATTAGTTGAGTCGAGAATGGGCTTGAACGAACCTGCCATGCTAGCCAAGGTGATGACGTCGCACCGATTAATGAGTTCCTCCACCATGTCATCTTTCAGATTGGGGCAAGAATAACGGGGTTGTTTCTGGCCTGTTCCCTCCATGGAGAAGACGATCAAATAATGGCAAAAGAAAGGGTGAAGGGCTAAAGGAAAATGGAGGAGGGAGAGGAAAAGCGTGCGACAACAGTTCCAAATCAAGAGGGAAATGCGAAGAGCCGGTGGACAGTTGCCAGTTTGCCACGGTTCACAAAGAGGCGCCCCGGCCTACACGTCCGTTTGGAAATACTCCTACTACTTGCCGTCGTCTCACTGATATGTTGGAACGGGACCACATGTCAACGAAACATGGTGTGTAATTTCTCATGCAAAATGCGATCTGGCCGCGTTGGCCCGAGGTGCCGCATTAGTTATCGACCTTTATTTTTTTAATGGCGTGCCGTTCAGTTTTGAAGCACGACTAACTGGTACTGTACGTAGAGAAAATTTAAACTATTCTACCACTACTCCACCTCTAGTACTAGTAGTATAAAAAAGATATATAGGCTGGAGCTTCAGCGCTTTCTTGCCAAGGGCTGCCCACTTGCTTCTTACACTACCACCCTCTCTCCAGATCTAAAAAAGAAGGCCCCTCTCTCCCTCCTCACCGGTGGTCACAGATCCACCAGGGAAGAAAAGGACGTGCAGCGTTGACGCACTCGTCGTCGGTGAGCGAGGTCACGCACTGACGACAAGGCCGTCCTCTCAGACCTAGCGCCCGTGTGGGATGGCCTCCATCCCCAAGCTCACTGTTGTAGTGTGTGCGGAGGACGACGACCATGAGCGAAGCCACTTCCTGCCGACCCTCAGGTATGCTACCTCTTTTCGAACCATACCCTTGTTCTATTTCCCCATCGGCCACGTCGTTGCATGTGGATCTTTTTCCACTCCACCATCTTCCCAATTTGCTATCCTCTGCTCTGCTGGCCACGTAGGTGAAAACCATAATTTGCACTATTAAAGGAAACCCTACTTCATGCAGACTAATCCATGTCTGGGTTGAATAAGGAAAGGAAGGGAGACTGTACTGTCCAAGAGAGTCGGCATCGAACCTGCATCTAGGTTGAAAAGGGGAAAATCAGTAGCTAAGGAACGAGTCTCATGTCTCTTGGTTGAAGAAGGGTAGAAAGGCATGACAACGCAATAGAGAATGACCAGGTCGATCGGTTTGTTGTCCTCACATAGGAAAAAGGTGGCTAAAGAGAACAAAAATGGGACGTAATCCACATATGATGCCTGGATATTTGTTGCTCTGGGCAACCATACCTCCCTCACCACTCTGCGTCCGTGGAGGTACATCGTACTAGTGCACCCACTGTCTGAATGGGCCTCCCATGCTCTTATTGCCACTTTTTTTGCTTTTAGTATAACGCCAGCAGTCAAGTCAAGCAATGCTACTGCTAAAATGATGCCACATTTAACTAATGCCGCGCTCAGTCTAATGCCACCGATAAATTTAAGCAATGCCATTTAATGTCACTGGATTATTTCAGGATTAGCTGTTGGTTGTGGATGTATTAAAGATTTTTCAGCTAAGGCAGTCTAATGCTGTTGCACAGCCAGTATACCAACGATGAAACTTGTTACTACCTTCAGATTTTTACACTATTAATGCTTATAGATTACATACTTCACTTTAATGATCATGCACAGCTAGTATACCAATCCTGAAACTTGTTACCTTTACATTTTGTATTGTTAATTCTTATAGAAACCTTCCAGTGCTAGAGTTTATTGAAATCTGTTCAGTAAAACCATTGTACTATACCCTGTAATAAACTTACTACTCTACTGTTGCACTAGCCACTGGATAAGTGTATATTTGTAGTATTTGAATGGTGTTGCGTTAGCGTATGGACATAAATAAAGTGTGGCAAGCTTTCCCAGATATGTGCTCAAGAAAACTACTACCTGTTTTTCTAAATGCTAGACGTTTGGGTACTTTAATTTGAACCACGAAAACATCTTATATTAAGGAACAGAGGGTGTATAGTTCACTCAAATTATCCCGGTAAAGCTGGTCACACCTTTGTTAAAATTAATGTTCATTATGTTATCGGAGGAGGTTTGTATGTTTGTCTCTAATACCTGACGACTACATACCTGACATCGTGATGTAATGTTAAGTCATTTCCTTTTGTACAGTGTCACTGAATTGTCAAGGCGGTGATGGCATTTTATTTTAGTAGAACTGCACAAAATTTGCTTAAAAGAAGAGGAAAGGTCAGGAATGGCTTAGTTTTTCAGAAAAAACTATGTATGCCTTCCTGACATCAGCCGCTGTTGCTTTATTTATTCCTTGAAACAGGTTGTTAGAAACAGTCTTGCTACCTTTTCCCATTAAGAAATTGTAATGCTTATATTTGTGAGTCTATGCTTCATCTAGTGCCACTTTTATAGTAATCACACTTTCAATATCTATGCAAACAGGGATGCTCGATTTTAGTGGAGATGCACAAAAAGTCCAATTGGTTCAACATTAGGAGCATGTTTTTCTCCAAACCTTTATATCCAATTGGTGGCACTATGAGCTGTTCATTATGAAGGTACATGGTTTGCTACTATCTTGCTACTCTTTTTGTACTGGCATTAGATAGTAATACTAGTGGTTTGCTACTGCTTGATATTTGTGTAGACAGAGATGTCTGCCCATTGCTATTTGGCAAATAAACAAAGTGTCCGCAATTTTGGTTGAACTGCACAAGAGAATAGTATAGTCACTGCATGCAGTGCCATTTGAAAATAGACACAAAGATTGGATAGTCACTTCATGGACTGCAGAAAAGTAGAACTGTACTATTTACTGGCCAACAATTGGTGCTTCATTGCTTTGGTCTGATTATACAATGGGCATCATTTTGCCTAAGTTAAAGGTTGTATTCCAAAAATAGTCTCGCGGTGTGATCGAGAGAAGACCAAATCATATTGCAGTGGATGTTCCTCCATCATGTGTGGTTCATTCTCATGGTTCCAGCTGTTGGTGAAACCACTTACGTTTAAAAGAGGAATTGTAGACTTCACAAACAAATTTGTCTTTCAGTCTGTACTGAATGGTGGCCAAGAAAGCATCCATGTTAGTAGGAAAACAATTGTTTTTTCTAGATCTTTGCTTTTGGAGCTACATATTTGTATATGATATGTGAATCATTGAGATGCATTAACATGTTGATCTTATGTATGGGAATCGTACTAGTTAGTTTTAGTTGCGACGCAAGATCCGAAGTGGCTGATCTTTGCTTTTGGAGCTACATATTTGTATATGATCTGTGAATCATTGAGATGCATTAACAGTTACTTATTTATGTTCGCTCAGTGTTTACAAGTTACTGATCGATCACTAGCTAACCTACAAATGCGCTCTTGGCAGTTTTATTTGCGACGCAAGATGCGAAGTGGCAGTTTTGTGAATAAAAATGCCTACCTCTGAAGAAACTGACAAGCTAACACTATCGATCCTACACGGATAAAAATGCCTTCCTCTGAAGAAACTGACAAGCTACAGTATCAATCCTACACGGATAAATAGCGGATCACGCACGTACTACCTCCTTTCCGGTTTGCAGGGCTCAATTCAAGAAACGACCTACTCGAATCTACACGAATAAATAGCAGATGACACACGTACTAGTACCTCCTTTCCGGTTTGTAGGGCTTAATTCAAACCTCTCACCAACCAAGGTACTCCCTCCGTCCGGGTTTATTAGTCCTGTGAGCAAAGCAACAAGACCAAGGCATGGCAATAATTAATGGCATGCAGAAGTTTAAGCCTAATTAATTCCAGTGATTTAAGTGGCTGCATGTGTGCCCTCGGCTGCGACTCGTTGCATGCTGCTTCGCGTACTGCCTGCGAGCGATTCTGAGTGCCTGCATGCAGCCGGCCGTAATTAAGGCAGCTAACTGATGCGAAAAAAGATACGCTTTAATTGTTGCGGGCTTTTTAAATCCGTGGAATCATTATTGATAAGGAGGGAGATGATTCGAGTGCACTCATTTGACCGCCATGCCGGTGTGCGACCCAGATGGGATGGGACGACACAGTCATAATTTCAGTTTCCCTAGTATTCCATGGAAAGCTGGCACACTAAGCCATTATGCATTGAATTCCGATGACCGTCGCGCTACCTTCCCCCTATAAGTACTGTTTCCCGGCCTTCTCTGGTGCCACCATGACCCAACTCGCCATATCCTCATAAGCCCCCACCGGCCCGACGTCGCTCGCCACGTCCGCCATGCCCCCGCCCGTCCGCGGTAGGCGACGCCGGTGGCGGTCACCGTCGGAACTAGTGTTCGGTTCTTCACCGGAAGGCAGACGGAGGGAGGAGGCATTCTATCTGTCTTTAGATGGCAATGCGGAAATCGAGGAGTTGTTGGAGCAAGACCGCATGGCAGAGGAGCAGGAGTTGTTGCAGCGCGACCGCCTGGCGGAGGAGCAGCGTATCATTGATTTGCGCCGCCAGTGGGACATGGAGCAGCAGCGCACCGACGCTCTGAGTCGCGAGCAGAGTACCCGCAACTGGGCCAACTACGTGGAGGCCGGAGCCCGGCAAAGAGCCCTGGAGGCTGTCGGGCACACATTCGTTCCCGACGCCGATTTTTACTACCAGCTCGTCAAGTGGGTTTCTCGCTTGGAAGCCGAAGCTTCGGTGGACCACGCCGGCATGGAAAGGGCCAACGCGCCCGAGCAACGCGCCCTATCGCACCTCTGGCAAGTTCGAGGCGAGGCGCAGGACGCCAGTACCGGCGTTTAGCGTGTACCACAGATGGCGGCCGGCATCGTCTAGTTAGCTAAGAGTAAGTTAGTACTTGTACGCTACTAGAGTATTAGTGGGAGTAGATAGTTAACTTGGCTATGATGGTTGTCAATGTGGAAGTTCAGTACTCTATATGTGGATCAGACATGTTACTTTGCTCTGAATGTTGAACTTTCCGTTTGAACGTATGGAATGGGCTGTTATTTTTTAAAATGGGTTGTATTTGTCCTCCACGGGTTTAGAGGCTGACTTGTGGGCCTAGCAAGTTGACGCATACACAATCAGGAGATGATTGTACGTGGAGAGGATGACAGCAAGGACCCGCCAAGGTCATGGCAGTACGCAAGCAAGTGCCTCCTTATTTCAAGCCAATAAAAAAATCGCTCCTCCTAGTGGATTTCTGACATCTGGGTCCCATGCCATTGTCAACGTAGTCAATAAACGAGAGAATTGCACAATGAACGGCTGACACCAGGGACCCAGCAGCTCGCCCAGTTATTTTTGTTTTGGGTTAATTTGATAAATGTCACTCCAAATTTGGTGTATCCGAGAAATGCCACTGCAATTTCCAAACTTTGAAAAATGCCATTTCATGCCATTTCTAGTGGCATTTTTCGAAGTCTGGAGTGGCGTTTTTCAAAGTTTGCAAACTGCAGTGGCGTTTTTCAAAGTTTGCAAAAATTGCAGTGGCATTTTTCAAAGTTTGGAAATTGCAGTGGCATTTTTATGAATCGCCATAATTGGAGTGGCATTTATCTAATTTGTTTTTGAGACGGAAGCAGGGTGTCAACTGGGCTGTGTGGGACACTCTGGCCTTTCTAGACAGCCTTTTCTTTTATGTTTACCACAGACTAGCCAGTAGTTTTTTTCTTTCTAAAAATGGCTAGCCCAGTTTTTTGTGATTTGTCAAGTAAGTCACTTTGTCAGGCCTGTTGGGCTGCAAATCTTTCAAGACGAGGAGAGCTTCATTCGGCTGGCCGAGAAAATGGCCTATCAGTAATGAGAAATGGGCTCTACATTTTTAAAACACATCAAACCGGCAATTAGTTTCAAATATCTTTTTTTCATTTCGAGATTTTAAATTGCATTGATTTTTATGCGTGGACAATTTATTGGATTTTATATTGATATACATTTATTTTTAAAATCAGTCTGAATGTGAGTCGAAATTTCGGGATTAAAAATAGTTCAGACCGCACCGACATATGCAAAATTTGGTATAATTTTTAACCGTGGCCACAATATGGGTTGTAATGCTAACAAAAAGAATATGGGCTCCAAAAAACCGTAAGAATTAGCAAATGGGCTGTAATTTATTTGAAATAATGGCAGATGGGCTGTATGTTGTTTTCCACAGATTTGAGGCTTTCCACAGATGGCCTGTATACTTTTGGATGTGCATCCAACGGCTGTCGTGCTTCTTGAATCTCTGCTCTTCCTGCTCCAGCCGCTCAAACAAGCGCCAGCGGGACTGCCTGCTCCCTCCTCCCCGCGGCCGGCTGTCCTGCCACGCAGGCCTCACCGCCCCATCGTACTCCCATCGCTGGCCTAGCGATCCCTCTACTCACCCACAATCCCACACCTGCTGTTATTCTCCGGCGACGGCAGATGAACCAGTAAACCCTCGTACAGTCGTACTCCCCTCCGCGTGGGAAACAACTGCCGAGTCTTCCCTGCCTCCGTGTCGTTCCCTTCCTAGGCCTCGCCGTCGTCCACCGCCCTGGTGCTCTCGGCGCGACCTGGTCAACATGGTCAACGACCGGCATGTATCTGAAGTGGACTGTACATGGAGAGGCCGACAGCTGGGTCGACGGCCGCATGCAAGGAAATGCCTCCTTATTACGCGCAAAATAATGATTCCTCCACCTAACATCTGGGACCCACCGAAAGGGCCTCTGTATTTCGCGAAAAAATGTTACCGCTGGTGACAGCTCGGACCCACTAGCTATATCTTCGCACGCAAGGAAGTGCCTCCTTATTACACAAAAAAATGAATACCCCCTGCTAGCTGGGACCCAGTATAGTGGGCCTACTAAGTTGACGGGGACGAAGGGCTTTGTCAACTTAGTCAATATGCACGATTCTACCTTTCGTGGCCAGCTGTGCTGTCGCGGAGGCCTCACCGCCCCCATACTACTCCCACCGCTGGCCAGGCCATCCCTACACTCCACTCACCCACACCCCCTGTTATTCTGCGGCGCGACAGCACAGCCAAACCAGTGAACCCTCATACTCCTCTCCGCGTGGGCATCCAATGTCGTGTCTTCCCCGGCTCCGCGTCATCTCCTCCTAGGCCTCGCCGTCGTTCACCACCTTGGTGCTCTTGGCGTGGCGTGGTCAATGTGGTCAACGACCAAATTCCATCGGAAGAATATTGTACGTGGAGATGCTGACAGCTGGGTCCACGGCAGCCGCAACGAAGTGCCTCCTTATTACGCGGAAAATAATTATTCCTCCACCTGACAGCAGGGACCCATCGGACGATCCACCAGTATTTCGCAAAAAAAACATTTTCCCCTGACTGCTAGGATCCACCCGACGGGCCACCGTATTTCGCGAAAAAAACCTTCCCCCTGTTGTCAGCTCGGACCCACCGGAAGTGCCTCCTTATTACGCACAAAAAAATGAATACCCCCTACTAGCTGGGACCCACCTTGGTGGGAGGTTGACTTGTGGGCCTACTAAGTTGACGGGACGGAGGGCTTTGTCAAGTTAGTCAATATAAACGATTCTAGCTCCAGTGACCATACGATGTCCATCCAACGGCCTTAGAGCTTCTTCAACCTCTGGTCTTCTTGCTCCAGCCGCCCAAAGCAGCGCTGGTCGTGCCACATGCTCCTGTCTCCCATGGCCGGATGTGCTGCCGCGGAGGCCTCACCGCCCCCTACTATTCCCACCGCTGGCCAGGCCCTGCGGCAACGGCAGCCTCACACCGCAGCCAAACCGGTGAACCCTCGTACTCCTTTCCGCGTGGGCTTCCACTTCCGCGTCTTCCCCGGCTCCACGTTGTCCCCTTCCTAGGCCTCTCCGTCGTCCATCGCCCTGGTGCTCTCGGCGCAGCGTGGTCAACATAGTCAAGGAACGACTTCCATTGGACGTGGACTATACGTGGAGAGGCTGACAGCTGGGTCCACGGCCGCAGCAAGGAAGTGCCTCCTTATTACACGGAAAATAATTATTCCTCCACCTAACAGCGGGGACCCACTGGACGGGCCACCGTATTTCGCAAAAAAAATGTTTGCCCCTGACTGCTGGGACCCACCAGCTACATCTTCGCACGCAAAGAAGTGCGTCCGGGCAAAAAAAACGATTCGCCCCCCTGACTGCTGGGACCCAGCAACTACACCTTCGCACGGTAGGAAGTGCGTCTGGGCAAAAAAAACGATTCACCCCCCTGACTGCTGGGACCCACCAGCTACATCTTCGCATGCAAGGAAGTGCGTCCGGGCAAAAAAAACCAAAACGATTCGCCCCTCTGACTGCTGGGACCCACCAGCTACATCTTCACAGGCAAGGAAGTGCCTGACAGTCGGGGCCCACCTGGTCGAAGCGTACGTAGCGTTGTCATTCTGGTCATGAACGTGTATGTACATATACATGGTCGATGTAGAGGTGCACACGTGTCATAGTAGAGGCGCGCACGTAGCATGTACACGTACGTACATCGGCCAGGGTGCAAGAAAGAAAATACGACCACGTATGTGTACATACGGGCAGGGTCTCGAACGCCTACTCGCGCATACCTACGGCGAGAGCTCGTGTACATGGCTGGGTCAGAATGGAGAAACAACATCGTCGTCGTGTTCATGGGGAGGCAACGGAATGCGTGGTGTTCATGGGGAGGCAACAGAATGCGTCGTGTTCATCGGGAGGCAACGGAACGCATGGGAGCCAATCGGCTGGGTCAGAACAGATGCGTGGTCGTGTTCATCGGGAGGGCTTGGACGGAACAAGCGATGGAAACGAGGCCTGGCGTACCGCAAAACGGAGGAAATAGACCTCCTACGTTTGGAACGGGGTCCTATTGATCAGGAGGGGTGTGGCGTACCACAAAATGGAGGAAACAGACCTCCTATGATCGAAACGGGGGTCCTGTTGATCGGGAGGGGTGTGGCGTATCGCAAAACGGACGAAACAGACCTCCTACGGTCGAAACGGGGGTCCTGTTGATCGGGAGGGGTGTGGCGTACCGCAAAACGGACAAAACGGACTTGTGTTGGAGCGCTACGGTCGAAACGGGGGTCCTGTTCATCGGGAAGGGTGTGGCATACCACAAAACGGGACTCCATGGGAGAATGTTCATCTCCACCGTCGACTTCCTCCAGCCTCCACGGGCTACCGTCGACCTCCTCCAGCCTCCACGGGCTCCTATTCATCCAGCCTCCGCCGCACACTACTCCACCGTCTACTGTTCAACCACCCCTGCACCGTCTACTGTTCATCCAGCCCTCCACCGTCTATTGTTCATCTAGCCCTCCACACCACGGGGTCCTATTCAACCACCCCTCCACGGGCACCCCTCCACTGTCTACTGTTCATCCAGCCCTCCACCACACCACGGGGTCCTGTTCATCCAGAGGAAACGCCACCGCTCACTGTTCATCC